>NC_081412.1:480339156-480679156 GCF_030272615.1 Cryptomeria japonica
TTTTGCTTAGGTCTTAATGTTGTGTTTCCCTTGTTTTATCCTTACCATAGATCTAAACCATTTTCTCTTTTGTAGTGTTAAGTCATGGCTAGGAATGTCAGGGGAGGTGGCCATATGGGTGGTCACAATGGAGGCAGAGGTGGAGGACGAGGCCATGGTTCTAACCATCACAGTCCTTCACCACCACCCACTCATGTGAGTGTCAAGCCGGAACAGTCTGTTCATCAGGATTCACAACATGCAAGAGAGTAGGTTCTCGAAAGGGAAGAGCTGAGACAGATGTTTCAGGAGGTTTTGGCCAGGTTAGGCCCCAAGCCTGAGGTTGATCAGCTTATTCATGCTCAGGTTGAGGAGTCACGTCAGAAGGTTCCAGAGAGAGAGAGAGAGAGAGAGAGATCACCTAGTAGGAGGGAGATCCCAGCTGATCGAGATCTAGCTCCTGTGGGTCACATAAGGGACTTGATGAGGTCTAATCCTCCCTTGTTTGATGGTAAGGGTATCGGTCTTGAGGCAGAGACCTGGCTTATCAGTCTGGATCGGTGTTTCACTATGTTCCCATATAGTAGCAACACCAAGGCAAGATGTGCTATTATGCGTCTCGATAGTTTTGCTTCGATCTGGTTGAGATTAGAGGAGGAAAATATTGGTGTGTGCATTAACATTTTATCATGGGAGATATTTCTGGAGAGATTCAGGTCACAATTTCTCTCACCCTAATGGAGGCAGACTCAAGTAGATGAGTTCTACGCTTTGTGTCAGTATGGTTTGTTAGTAGACTGGTTTGAGCACACATTCTATGAGCTTAAACAATATGTCAGGATTGGTAACGATGAGGCAATTCTTGTTTAACACTTCTTGAGGGGTCTAAATGACCGCATTAGTGGAGGAGTGAGAGTGTTTGAGCCAGCTTCAGTTGAGGTAGCCGTGGCGAAAGCTAGGTTGGTAGAGAACCTTAGCCGTGCACATGGTGGTTAGTCAAGAGTGTACCTTTCAGTGGACCCAGAGTTCATGGGAACTAGTCCCGGCCAACTACACCGTTAAGGAGTCCCCAGGCACCCGCTAAGGGTGGACAACAACAACAACATGAAGTGTCAAGACCGAAATAGTTCCAGGGCCAACAGTCATATCTCATTAACTTCCTCTTGCTAATGCCAAGCCAACCCATTTACAATGTTTGAAGTGTCCTTATATAGGCACACTAAAACCATTCCAACCATTATGGCATCCATAACTACCTTGTAGAGTGATTTTACAACTTTTCTCACTTTTTGTCAAAATGTTGCTTGACAACATTAGTAATTTTTTACTCTTAGTGCATTCTTGGCCTACAAGACAAATATCTTCCACCTAACCATTTGAGATGGTGTCAAATCAATAATTACACCTACTCCAATTCCTTTCTAGGCTTGTTACAAGTTTTTTAACACATTTTCACTATAATGCCATTTTTGGCTTACAAGGCACTGTGGGCCAAAACTGGAAAAGAAAACTTGAGAAAAATTATCTAAAAAACTCTAAGATAAACCTAAACCATAATGAAACCTAAAAAACACACTTGGACTCTTACAATAGTCCTTTATTCAATTCATGATCCCATCAGGATCAAACAAGCCAAAATTGTGAAGGTGCTCCTGCACCATACTCCCCAAGATTTAAAAAGTTCCAAGTCCTCTTGGAAATGATACCTGCAAAACAAATGATACCTGTAAAACATATAGGCTTCATCTTGACCTTTGGCATGTACTTTTCGTCTACTTCATCATGCATGGCCAAATGAAAAGTTCCTTCCTTCATCTTCACTCGAGGCTTGGCTGCAAAATCAACATCCACCATAGCTGCAGTTGCTCATAAGGTGTAAATGACACCATCAACTGCCATGCCAATAAACTCTCAGTCCAAGAAAAACTCCATGAATAGGTATGATAATTCTCAATGAAATTCATCTCAAAGTGAGGAGAAGTGCTCATTTGTGGGGACCAATATAGGTGCTTGGTGTCATGCATCAATAACCTAGGATAGAACAGTGCTCCCATAAAGGTCATGACACCTTCATAAAGACAAATACCAATCTGATAGTGTTCATGCATGTAGACCTCTATAACAACATATTGATGCAAATGTGATGTTGATGGTTGTCATTAATGATTGTCATTGATGGACCAACATATTATTTTGGGATTGGTAATTCAGAAGATGTGTTCCCAGAATGTTTGGTGCTCCAAAATATGTTCCTAGAAGGTTTACTGCTTTGGAATACATGTTACAATTGATATTCAATGTTGTTTGTTTGTGTTGATGATAATCCAAATTTCTCTATTTACCTGATATGGTATTGATTGATTGTATTCATAAGTATCTTGGTTCCATTCTAATTTTGCTAAGTTGGGTAGTGCTCTTTTGGGTCTGGTTTGTTCCAAAATCGGAGAATGAGTAGCGGCATTTGTGTAGTGTATGAGTCATGATTTGGTTCTGATATCTTTGGTGGATGTAATGTGTTGATATGACCGATGAAGTGCGTGTTGGCAATAAAAAGGAAGGAAAATTAAGATGGGGGGGGGTGAATAAGTTTTCATCATATTTGACCAATTAAGCACAATCTCAGATCTGATCAACTACAATAAAAATAAAAATAACAACAACACACATAACACATAACACCTATATTTTTGACATGGAAAACCTAGTTAAGGGAAAAACCACAGTGGGAACCTACCCACAATGAGATGATACTTTGCATTAGTATGTGTAAATATTACAATGGGGAATGCACATGCATTCAGGCACATTGCCTAGAGCTCACTGCTCAAATTACAATGACCCAGAAGGATAAAACCCTCAGGGAAGGTTCACTACCTTACAAAAAAGATTCAAAATACAATCCAGAAAGAATGAACTGCAAAAATATCATCTCCTAATGCCTGATGACAGTTCCGATTAAGCTCAAATGTCTTCCCTTCACCAATCTCTGATCAATACACCACACTAAAAGATGAATTCATTTGATCACACATACACCATTCTCTGATAATGCAGACTAAATAAACACCCTCACTGAACCACCAATTACATGAATATTACACCCATTTATACAAATCATCGACCTTGATTACAAGGTCGACCAAATCCATAACATCTAGTTACAAAATTACATCACATGATACATAAATCAACCACCACACTAATAAAATGTCATAAACAACATAACATGGACCTAAATCAACTCCTCAAACATGCACCATCATCGGAAATCTTGCCAAGATCAACCGCAACATGTTACACCACCAAAGTACCACATAACACAAAGAATATCACCGAACCAATAAGATCATCAAGAACTCACATAATAATCAATGTGGACCATCAAGACAAATAGGACATGATTAGGAAACACCAACAAGCACATTAAAACCATACATAGTACCTGCACCAACACCACTTATTCAAATCTTCATCAATCATCACGCTAACACTCAAGAACACTTAATAGAAGCAACTCAGACAAGAAAGATAACTTTAGGAGCATCAAATCACAAACCATTTGAAATGAAGATACACATGATCATCCCAAACATTCTCCCAGATTCGTAACACAAGATATGATCATACCAGAGCACAACGGATCAAACATCAGAACACTGTAACACCAAAACACAGGAATATGTTGATATCAATGACAACAACATATCCTAGCAGCAACAATATCCAACAATCTCCCCCTTTGGAATTGATGGAAACATATGAATATGAAAAGAAATCAATGCAAAGGAATAAATCAACACCACCAAATTCCAACAGACTCCCTCTAAGATCATGCACACAAAGCTCCAAAGATAAATAAATAGTTTTTCACATGCTTCTCTCCCCCATTAACAACAATGCCAAAGGTATAAACTGATCAATCTTCTCTCCCCCAAACAATATAATCTCTCCCTCTAGGATAAACTTACAACTCTGACCAACTCACTAACTACTCCAGCTGAGTATCAACATCAACTCATCAACTCGGATAAAGAGATAAGACTACAAAGTCCACCAGATTGATGCATCTCAATGCACCTAGTTCTCATCAAGAGGGGTAGAGACCCCTAACTTGTCTCTTAAGTACAAAAATGTATCTATAGGCAAAGGCTTAGTGAAAATATCTACAATTGGATCTTTTGTAGATACATACTCCAGTTTTACTTCTTCATCACTAACTTTTTCCCTCAAGAAATGATACTTAATTGATGTATGCTTCATTTTAGAATGCAGTACTCAATTATTTGAAATATTAATAGCACTTAAATTGTCACAATAGATAATAGTAGGCTCATCATACACAACTCTAATGTCTTTCAACATTTGCTTCATCCAAATTACCTGAGTATAGTTGCTAGCAACAACAATGTATTCAGATTCAACAGTAGATAGATATATAGCATCTTGTTTCTTGTTCGCCCATGAAACCAACTTCTTCCCTAAAAAAAATCTCCACCGGTAGTGCTCTTCTGGTCATCTAAATCACCTGCGCAATCAACATCAGTATAGGCACATAGCATGAAATCATCATTCTTCGGATACCACAACCCATAATCAACAGTTCCCTTTAAATGTCTGAAAATCATTTTAACAGTAGTAACATGAGTCTCTTTAGGATCAGCTTGAAATATGGCACAAAGAAAAACAACATGCATAATATCCGGTCTAGTCTGAGTCAGGTACAACAATCCACCAACAATAGATCTGTACAAGGTCTGATTCACTTTATGAGATTCGTCATTCTTAGACAACTTGCATCCAGTCACCATAAGAATTCCAATAGGTTTTGAATCAGCTAGCCCAAATTTCTTCAATAGTTCCTTCACATACTTAGATTGAGAAATAAAAATACCTTTATTGGTCTGAGTAATTTGCAATCCTAAGAAGAATTTAATTTCACCTATCATAGACATCTCAAATTCCTTTTGTATATCATCAATAAACTTAATACTCAAATCATCATCTCCTCCAAAAATAATGTCATCCACAAATACTTCCAACAATCAAAATGTTATCATTCTCAACCTTAAAAGTATAATTTATTGTCATCAGTACCTTTACAAAATCCTAACTTCATCAACTACTTATCTAATCTTGCATACCAGTCTCTAGGGGCTTTCTTTAGTCCATACTGTGCTTTCTTCAATCTACATACCATGTCTCCTTCATTTCATAAATAAAATCCTTCTGGTTGCTCAATGTAGACTTCCTCCTCAAGATCACCATTAAAAAAGGTTGACTTGACATCCATTTGATAAACCTTAAAATCCTTGTAAGCAACATATGCAAGCAACAATCTAACAACTTCAATTCTAGCTATAGGAGCAGAAGTTTCCTCATAATCAATGTAAGGAAGTAAAGTAGCGGAAACAACTTCCTACACTAACCTTGAGAGGAGGGTAATGCAAAACTTTTTCAGATCATTACAATAGTTACAGAAAATAGAAATAGATATAATAGCATTCATACCACAACACAATGATTTACGTGGGGAAAACCCTTTCGGGAGAAAAACCCCACCCTCCAAAAGCAGCTCAATATTTTATTCAGCAATCAAAAATAGATTACAAAATACTTGCAGAGCAAGCTCTTCGCAGGAGTAGCACTAATCAGAGATTCAGAGGCAACTCAATAGCCATAAGACTCTTACACACAACCTCTATCTCACACACCTCATAAATAGGAGATACAATACAAGAAACCGTCAAACGATATTACAAAACCATGGGCTAAAACCACCCAATAAGGTGTAGCCGACCTTATCTCCCTTCTATGACATGTTAAAGCACACATCAACACGTGTCGCTCCCTTTTACAGCTCATTTATGTATCCGATACAAATTATTTTTCCTATTTCAGGAGTACAAACTTCCGGAGGTCATAACTTGAGAACCGGGTGTCCGATTGACGAACCGTTTGAAGCGCCGGAAAGCTCGCGAAGTGCTCTATCACCTCGTAACCCGCTTCGCTGGTTACGGCAACTTTTCAGGGCATTTCAGAGCCTCTAAAGTCCCCAAAATTAAGTTTAAACATTTTATTGCACCCCTCCAAGACGAAAACTTTAATATCTTCAAAACTAGCTGTGACCTTGCGACGAAACTTTACCGGAATGCTTATCTAGCCAACCAGAAGCTTCAGGGAGAGTTTCGCACTATTTCGTGCTCAAATAAAAACTTACTATAAATAGTAACCTCACATAAATGCAAGGTTGAGACACCATTTTTCCCAACAAATCTCCCACTTGTCGAACACCTTGCATGAGCGGAAGGGAATGTCAACACAATGAATCAATTGCTAGGGGCCATAAGGCCCATAGACTCTGAACACCATCTGAACTTCTCTGTGCTCACAGCCTTAGTTAAAGCATCTGCAACATTCATCAAAGTGTCCACCTTAACCAGCTTCACCCTACCATCTTCGACCATATCTCTAACAAAATGATACTGAATATCAATATGTTTGGTCCGGGCATGAAATGTCGGGTTCTTAGCTAGGCTAATTGCACTCTGACTGTCATAGTAAACTGTCACTGTACCTTGTTTTATTCCAATATCCGAACACAGTCTCTTAAGACAAATGGCCTCTTTACAAGCATGAGTAGTTGCCATATACTCTGCTTCAGTAGTGGATAAAGCAACCACAGCCTGTCGCTTACTCATCCAACTAATTGCACCACCAAACAAAGTAAACACATAAGCACTGGTGGATCTTCTGCTATCAATATCACCTGCCCAATCTAAATCCACATAACCATGGATATCAAGGGAAGTCATGTATCCAACTGAATTGCCATGATAACACAAAGAATACTCTAAAGTACCCTTCAAATATCTGAAGACTCTTTTGACTGCATCCCAATGAACTCTACCAGGATTAGACATATATCTAGAAAGTACTCCCACTGCTTGGGCAATATCTGGTCTAGTACAGACCATAGCATACATCAAGCTTCCAACTGCACTCTGGTAAGGCACTCTACTCATGTCTTCCATCTCCAATGGGGATGTAGGACAATCTGAAACAGATAGTTTCGTTCCAACTGTTAAAGGAACACTCAATGGTCTACAATTCTGCATGTTGAACCTCTGTAACACTGAATTCACATACTTACTCTGGCCTAGCCACAGCTTTCTGTTCACCCTATCTCTTCTAATTTCCATCCCAAGAATGTGCTTTGCTGCACCAAGATCTTTCATTTCAAATTTAGCAGCGAGCTGAGACTTCAGTTCTGAAATCATACCTTTCCCTTTACCAATGAATAACATATCATCAACATACAATGCAATGAATAAGAAATGATCACCATAAGATTTATAATAAACACAGTGATCTGATTTAGAACGTTCAAATCCCAAACTCAACACATATGTATCAAATTTCTGGTACCACATCCTAGGACTTTGTTTGAGGCCATACAAAGATTTCTTCAATTTACAGACCAAATTTCTTTTGCCTTTCACCACATAGTGCTCCGGCTGTGTCATATAAATATCTTCCTCCAAATCACCATGAAGGAAAGCAGTTTTCACATCCATTTGCTCAACCTCTAAATCATAAGCAGTAGCAATAGAAAGCAAAAATCTAATGGCCGTCATTTTTGCAACAGGAGAAAATATCTCACCGTAATCAACACCCTCGACCTGAGAGTAGCCTTTCGCAACTAACCTTGCTTTATACTTTTCAATGCTTCCATCTGAACCAATCTTTTTCTTGAACACCCATTTACAACCAACAGGTTTTCGTCCTTCAGGCAATGGTACAAGATCCCATGTATCATTCTTTTTCAAAGCTGCCATTTCTTCCTCCATAGCAATCTTCCAGGATTCTGCATCATTCATACCTAATGCCTCTTCTACAGATTTTGGTTCATCCACACTAGTATTCAGAGCAAAAATACATCTCCAATCATCAGGTGAATACCTTTCAGGTGGTTGTCTATGTCTTGTAGACCTTCGAACAAGCTGAGTTGGAGGTTCTTCCTCCTCTTCTGAAGATTCAGAGCTAGACGAGCTCTCCTCAAATTCTTGCCTATCTAGGGGTCTCGATTCAACTCTTTCAGGTGTAGAAGGAAGTTGAATCACATCTTCTTTTTTAGTCTGTTCTGGCTGCAATGTAACAGAAGGAGACTTAATTTCTCTAAAAATAACACTTCTACTATGAATTACCTTTTGTGCAACAGGGTCCCAAAGCTTGTATCCTTTCACACCATAACTATACCCGATGAAGATACATTTCACAGCCTTGTTCTCCAACTTTGTTCGCTTCTCCTTTGGCACATGTGCATATGCCTCGCAACCAAAAACTCTAAGATGTCTCAATGAAGGCTTGTGACCTGACCATGCTTCCATAGGCGTTTTATCAACAAGAGCTGATGTAGGAGACCTGTTAATCAGGTAGCAAGCAGTGGCAACAGCTTCAGCCCAAAACTTTTGTTCGAGACCAGCACCACTCAACATACTCCTAGCCTTCTCCATCAGTGTCCTGTTCATTCTTTCTGCAACTCCATTCTGCTGTGGAGAATACGGAGTTGTCTTCTGCCTGTTAATTCCACAGTCTTTACAGAATCTATCAAAATCATTAGAGCAAAACTCACCGCCATTATCAGTTCTCAAACATTTTATTTTCTTTCCAGTCTGCAACTCAACCATTGCTTTAAATTCTTTAAAATGACTAAAAACTTCAGATTTACTCTTTAGAAAATATACCCATGTCCTTCTACTAAAATCATCAATAAATGAAACATAATATGTGGATTTTCCAATCGAAGAGACATCTACTGGACCAAACACATCAGAATGGATAAGGTCCAAAACACCACAAGTTTTATGAGAACTCGAGTAAAACTGAACGCGGTTTTGTTTTCCATAAATGCAATGCTCACAGAAATCAAAGTCAAGGTTACAGTCATTCAAACCTTCAACAAGGTTTTTATTTTTCAAGGTCCTTAGACCCTTTTCTCCAATGTGGCCAAGTCTCTGGTGCCATAACATAGTCTTCTCTGCAGGTAACTTTGCTTCAGACGAAAGAGCACCCTTAGGTACCCAAAAACCATTTCCATCTGCTGAAGGTGAAACCTTCAAATCTTCTAGTGAAGTATCCGCAGATTTGCTTTTTACAGAAGTGCTATTACACTCAACAGTGTATGCTTCAAGCTTATACAAAGTGCCAAACCTGACACCTCTAGCAACTACCATAGCACCCTTAATCATCTTACATCCTGTTTCAGAAAAGACTACCTGCACACCCGCATCTATCAGTTTGCTCACAGATAACAGGTTTCGTTTTAATCCAGGGATATGCAGCACACCATTAATCCCTTTTATTCTACCATCAGAAAACCTGATTCTAACTTTACCTTGACCAACAATGTCTAGATGTGAATCATCACCCAAGTACACCTTACCTCCATTAAATCCTTCATATTCAGAAAACCAATCTCTATTGGAAGTCATATGAAAAGATGCACCTGAGTCAATTAGCCAGGCATCATTACCTGTATGAGTTGCCAAAGCCGCAATAAATGCATCGCCATCTTCCTTGTCGGACTCAGAATCAGAATCGAACTTTTTCTTTTTCTTCTTCTTTTCTTCTTTGCAGTCCTTACGAATGTGACCCGGTTTACCGCAATTCCAGCAAATGACTTTGGACTTTCCAGGAGATTTCGATCTCCCTTTGGATTTGAACTTGCCGCGCTTCTCATTCTTCTTGCCTTTCTCCTTAGGTCTTCCACGAACGGTTAGGGCTTCCTTTGAACTGATGGATACCTTCCTTCGCATCTCTTCACCGAGTAGGGCACCCACCACATCTTCAGATTTCAAAACAACAGAAGTACTACCGATAGCCATAACAAGAGAATCCCACGAATCAGGCAAAGAACAAAGCAAGATCTGACATTTCTCCTCCTCGTCCATCTTAACACCAACGGATACTAATTGAGCCACAATCATATTGAATGCTTCTAGGTGGTCTGCAATTCGTCCACCCTCTTCCATCTTCAAGGAATACAATTTCTTTCTTAAGAAAATTTGATTTAATAAAGATTTCACTTGATACATCTCACCAAGCTTAGTCCATAGCTTCTTTGCAGAGTTTTCTTCATGGACATTGATTAGAACAGAGTCTGCCAGGCACAGTCTGATTAGACCCTTGGCTTTTCGGTCCATAACATCATACTGAGCTGCTGCAGTAGGATCTGAGGGTCTTTGGACATTCGCATCAATTGCATCCCAAAGATCTCGATCTATTAGCAGATCTTCCATCTTCAGCTTCCACATCTCAAAATTACTTCCATTAAATTTCTCCACCTCTATTCTCCCTGACGAACTCGCCATCTGAATATTCCTGCAACAAGATCAAAAAGTGTCTTCTGCACAAGCTCCCACTCAAATCTGGATTAGTTCAAAAAACCCAACTGCCCACAATTGAAACCAAAGGTGATCAGGCTCTGATACCACTTGTAAGGAAGTAAAGTAGCGGAAACAACTTCCTACACTAACCTTGAGAGGAGGGTAATGCAAAACTTTTTCAGATCATTACAATAGTTACAGAAAATAGAAATAGATATAATAGCATTCATACCACAACACAATGATTTACGTGGGGAAAACCCTTTCGGGAGAAAAACCCCACCCTCCAAAAGCAGCTCAATATTTTATTCAGCAATCAAAAACAGATTACAAAATACTTGCAGAGCAAGCTCTTCGCAGGAGTAGCACTAATCAGAGATTCAGAGGCAACTCAATAGCCATAAGACTCTTACACACAACCTCTATCTCACACACCTCATAAATAGGAGATACAATACAAGAAATCGTCAAACGATATTACAAAACCATGGGCTAAAACCACCCAATAAGGTGTAGCCGACCTTATCTCCCTTCTATGACATGTTAAAGCACACATCAACACGTGTCGCTCCCTTTTACAGCTCATTTATGTATCCGATACAAATTATTTTTCCTATTTCAGGAGTACAAACTTCCGGAGGCCATAACTTGAGAACCGGGTGTCCGATTGACGAACCGTTTGAAGCGTCGGAAAGCTCGTGAAGTGCTCTATCACCTCGTAACCCGCTTTGCCGGTTACGGAAACTTTTCAGGGCATTTCGGAGCCTCTAAAGTCCCCAAAATTAAGTTTAAACATTTTATTGCACCCCTCCAAGACGAAAACTTTAATATCTTCAAAACTAGCTGTGACCTTGCGACGAAACTTTACCGGAATGCTTATCTAGCCAACCAGAAGCTTCAGGGAGAGTTTCGCACTATTTCGTGCTCAAATAAAAACTTACGATAAATAGTAACCTCACATAAATGCAAGGTTGAGACACCATTTTTCCCAACAATCAATACCTTCCATCTGAGAGAATCCATTACACACCAATCTTGCTTTGTTTCTTACTACTTCACCAACTTCCTTCAGTTTATTTCAGAACACCCATTTAGTACCAACAACATTCTCGTCTTTAGGTTTCGAAACAAGCTCCCATGTGTTATTCATCTCAATCTGATTCAAAACTCTTCCTGCATAGCTTTTATCCAATTCTCATCCTTACATGCTTCAACAACATCTTTAGGTTCAATCTTAGAAATTAGGTATATCTCTTCTGCAACAAGTCTTCTCCTAGTCATCACACCTTTGTTCTTATCTCCAATAATTTGATTCTTAGAATGATTCAATTTTACATACCTCAGAGTCTTCAGATCATTCTAATTGTTAGGCTCTTGAACTTCTTCACTGATAGCAACAATATCCAGATTAACTGTCTCTACCAGATTATTCTACTTCAGGATCTTCAATCTCATATCCACATGCTCTAATCTGCTTCCCAAAACATTCATCAACCTTCACATTTGCAATTTCCACTATCTTCTTCAACCTCTTATTGTAACATCGATAGGCCTTTCTCTTAATAGAATATCCCAAGAAGATTCCTTCATCACATCTTGCATCAAAATTTTTCATATCCTCATCTCTTTTGATATAACATTTTCTTTCGAAAACTCTGAAATATTTAACTGTAGGAACATGACCAAACTATAGCTCATAAGGAGTCTTACCATAATCACCTTTTATATGCACTCGGTTGAATGTGTAAACAATAGTGCTAACATCTTCTTTCCAAAAGGTTTGCACAACATTTCCTTCAATCATCATCATTCTAGTAGCATCCAAGATTGTTTTGTTCTTCCTTTCAACAACTCCATTCCGTTGAGGGGTTATAGAAGCAGATAGTTGTCTTCTAATTCCATTCCTCTCACAGAATGTATCAAATGCATCGGACGTGAATTCTCCTCCTCCGTCAGATCTCAAACACTTCAGCTTCAACCTTGTCTCAATTTCCACCTTTGCTTTGAATATCTTGAGTTTCTCCAATGCTTCTGATTTCTCCTTTATAAAATTCACCCAAATTATTGTAGAGTAGTCATCAATCAACAATATGAAATACCTATTAGCTGTCATGCTTCTCACTCTTGTAGGACCATACAAGTCAGTATGCACAAGATCTAATAGTCTAGTAGATGTATATAGCTTGCTTTTAAATGATGTTCTTGTTTTCTTTCCCAACTGGCATTCTTTACATACCGGATTAGAAGGCTTCACAATCTTAGGCAAATATCTAACAGCTTGAATAGAACTTATCCTTATCATACAATCAAAGTTAACATGACACATCCTCCTATGCCACAACCAACTTTCATCTATTTGAAAAATCAAGCAACTTTTCTCACTGACATTCAAGTGAAAGATATTACCTTTACTTTTAGTCCCTATTGAAATCTCTATACCAGAGCCATTCTTGAATTCCAAATCATATCCCTTGTCAACCATCTGTCCAACACTCAAAAGATTATGCTTTAAACCTTCAACATATAAGACATCATCAATAGTATTCTTACCATCAAAAGATATAAAACCTCTACCATGAATCACACAAACTTTATCATCTCCAAATCTTACTATACCACAATCATACCTTTCCATATTCACAAATTTACTTTTATCACCTGTCATATGATGTGAACAACTTTTGTCAATTACCCAATCATATTTCTCTTTAATCTTAGTAGCTAAAGCTTTCTTTTCAACAATGCAGCTTGTAGGATTCACTAGTACTGAATCATCTTCCTTGATAGCAATAAATATAAATTTATCTCTTGAATTCCCATTGTTTGATTCCTCATCTATCACACCTTTGTCAATACCATAATAACATCTCTTTCAATTTATGTACTTCTGGTAGGGCTTGTAGGGCTTATCATGCTTATCATGCTTATCAAATCTATCATGTCTTTCATGCCTATCATACCTAGACATTCTTTCAGGACACCTAGAAGCAAAATGTCCTATCTTATTACAAGAGAAACATTTCAAAGGTAACTTTCCATCATACTTACCAGCTCCCTTAGGCAATCTCCAAGCAATAAGTGCTTCAAGCTCATCCAACTCTTTCTCCTACTCTTCCATCTCTCCCATCTCTCTCTCATATCTTGAAACCCTAGATGAACTCTCTCCTGGATCATACAGTTGCTTCACGAATATAGAGGCTTTAAATGTAGTCTCAAATTTATCATGTGATTCTCCAAATTTTCTCAACTCAAATGTAGCCAGCTTACCAACCAACATATCTCTTGTTACAGTAGTCACACTCTAAATCTCATCAATAGTGGCAACTTTAGCTTTATAAATAGAAGGAAGGGATCTCAACAACTTAGCAACAATCTCATCTTCCTCAAGAGTTCCATCGGCACATCTGATGTTCATAACAAGCTCATTCACTTTAGCCATAAAGGAAGTTATGTTCTCATCTTCTCCCATCTTCAATGTCTCATATTTTCCCTTCAAACTCTACAACTTAGCAACTTTAACTTGTGCATCTCCTTCATACAAGACCTCTAGCTTTTTCCATATCTCATGTGCAATTTTAAGTCCCATCACATTATTCATCACTGAATCGGTCAAATCACTCACCAATGCTTCCTTAGCCCTTATGTTATGTTCAGCTTCCTTGATTTCATCAGCAGTAACCAGTCCATTCGGAGGAACATTGTAGACATTCTTTTTAATCTTCCAATAATCTTCTCCAAGACACTTCAAATGAACTTCCATTTGGTCCTTCCATACAGTATAGTTATTTCCATCAAATCTAGGACTCTCCTTCTTAAACACATAGGTTGTCATCCTAGGTCTCCTCAAGTGGTTAAGCTTCTTTCAAAGGACCTGTCTCTGATACCACTTGTTGGCAACAACAAAGAAGGAAAACTGAGAGGGGGGTGTTGGCATTTTTTATGTTTATGTTGTGATCGTCATTGATGGACACACAATTGTATTGAGATCCCCTTTATATGTATGAGCTTGTGCTCAACCAGTATGTTGTATACTAGTCTCTAGACTAGTGATTTTGCAGAATGTGTTTCCTAGTCTGAAGCAACATGTCGACCCCAAGCGGTTCATAGATCCCAAGTAGTACGAGGGAGAAAAGTGGCACAACACACTCTTACCAGTCTTCATTTTTGACAAACCGGCAACCGGTATTTTGTAGGAACTGGTAATACTCTGTGATGAGTTATCAATCGACATTTTGTGATGAGTTACCAATCCACCGATTGTTTGATGGTGCCAACACATTGACGGTGATTCTTGTGTCATGTTACTGAGTATGTCTAGATTCATTTAACCTAGGAAATTGTAATGTAATCCTATTGGACCGACATGAAATCAGATTCCTTTAAAAAGGACATCATGTCTAGGGTTTTAAGTTGTTGCTAAAAGGGTTAATGTTGAGCTAGGGTTTGAGGTGGAAGTTGAGTTGTTGTGAGAATGATCTTATCTAAGAAGATCAAGTTATAACTATGAGAGAGAGAGAGAGAGAAGATTGAAGTAATGCTGGAATGCATTAACTATGAGCAATACTGGATCTAACCAAGCAGTTTGTGCTATTAGATAGATTAAACACTTGTTGATTACTCACATCTTTGACAAGTCTATAGCCCTTAACTGGGTAGGCCTCAAAGCCTTTGTAAAATCCTCTAACAAGGTGGTTCACACATGTGAATAAAAAATCCTCTAACAAGGTAGTCTTTAATTGGACTTATCTCCTAACAGAGATTGAGATTCCTAACAGGATCTATTCTGGCGAAGAACATTGTAAGACCTTAACTGGTCTGGTTTCTATTCTGCAGATAGTGACTTGTGAGTTCCATCTCACCATGGTTTTTCCCAGTTGGGTTTCCACATCAAATATCTTGTGTTATGGTTGTATTGCTTTTATGGGTGAATGTTTTATTCGCATTTTGGTTCGCATGTGTGGTAACCGGTTTGTTTGTTAGACTGCTTTACCGGTTTATCTTTAGACTATGTAAGTGTTTTAGACTATGAGATTAGTGCACTAACTGCTTGCCTTCATGAGAGAAGAATGGAAAAAGAAGACATGCAAGGAGAACTGAACATTGCCATCTCAGAAAATGCAAGTCTAATGGAGACAAACATTGCTATTTCCAAAGAACTCTTTGAGTCAAAGGAAATACTTGCTAAGTTTGGCAAAAGCACAGTCAAGCTAGAGCAAAAGCTTGATTCATCTAGACCGGCAAAGAATACCAATGGTCTTGGTTTTTTTGGACATGAGGAAGGAGAATCCTCAGGAACAAATGCTGAAGCATCAAAGAAGCAACCGACACTTAAAGGAAAAGGTAAGCAAAAATTCAAACCTGTTTGCTTTAACTGTCTTAAAGAAGGACACACTGCCAATGTATGTAGGAGAAAACCCTACAATAATTTTCCTTATTTTATCAACAATGTACCTAGATCCAACAAGTTCAATGGTCATTGTTATGCATGCAACAAGTTTGGGCATAGAGCATTTGAATATAGGTCTGTAATGGATAACACTAGAAGATATCCTCAGAGGACCCAAGGAACTAGTCCTAAACCTGTTATGAACCGGAACCACAACCAGTTTAATGTCTTCAATCATCAGTCAAGAAGCGGTGGCCATCAAGCGGCAACAGGATGGAGAGAAATTTGTATGATCTGTCATGGTCATGGTCACACTGCTGCAACATGCAGAAGGAAGAATGGAAACATGTACAATGGACCTTGGAGAGCACCTGGACTTGTTTGCTATCACTACAACAAACCGGGTCACATTGCAAGACTCTGTAGAAGCAAAAAAAGTATATCTGATGATATACCGGTCACTCAGGAAGGAGAAATAGATGTTGAAAAAGTTCAAGGAGACATGAAGAAAATATGGAAGAAGAAACCAATATTGTCGGAAGAGGAACCGGTTTCTGCACCTAGTGTGGAAATATCAGAACCGGCAAACTAAGCCTCAAAGGCTTAGGGGGAGCAAACAACGAAATGCTTTCAAACCCCCGGTTGACACTGGTAAAAGTCCTTAATCGATATGCAATACCTATTGCTTGGTAGAAGACCAGAAACAATAAAAAGGCAAATTAGAGTTTATGCCCTAATAGAGGAGCATTAATGATGGTAGGTGAGAGACATGTATAAATGCATTTTTCAAATCATTTCTCACTATCTGTTTTCAAGCAAAGAAAAGGTGATTTGAGCTTAGATTTCAAGAAATTGGATAACCTTGAAAGAGATTCAAATCTAGTTTGCAAGCGGTATTGGAGAACATAAAGAGATGATTTGGCATCCAACGGAGAGTGAAGTGAAGCAGAATCAGGAAGCCCTAAATTCGCATTTGAAAGGTATTTTTCGTGTTCTTGAAATATTCTTCAATGGCTTCCACGTCTCATACCAATTCAAGTACATCCATTGAGTCAGAAAGTTTCATTCAGAGGAAGTCCAAGTATAATTCTTTATCACAAGTTCCAGCTGGAGTCATAGTTGAAGAAGGAATTTTCGATTATATTGATTACAAAATAGAAGACCTAGGGTCTTTAGCCATTCATACTTAGTTAGGTCTATTTTGCAGAAAGGACAAAAAGATCAAACCGGAATTTAGTGTCATAAAGAAGAAGAAATTCCACAACACAGTATATTTCCGAGAAGACTTCATAGAGGATCACATCAGGATCATCTTGAGCAGAGTCCATGGTGACAAGATGTACCTGGAGAGGATGCATGATATCACGCCTTAGGCAATTCATGCAGTCACTGGTTTCTGCAACACAGGGGAAGTGGCAGCCCTGAGAAAAGTGAGCAAAATAGAAATGACCAAGCTCACTGGTTCAACAAGTGATTCACGGGGCATGACAGTCAATCTTATCAAGGATGATCTAGTGAAATATGCATACATGGTGATTGGATACAGAACATTCTCAGCTAGAAGGATTAATTCTGTATCTGCTGCAGTGGTAAATGCCGCTTACCGAATGATAAAAGAGGATGCATCTTTTGACTTATGCACCGGCATGCAGAGGCAACTCCCGCTAAATCTTAAGGCAATCAAGCAGGACAACTCACTGAGGTTTAAGTTTGGACAACTACTGGTAGGGTTGTTCTTTTATTTCCAAGGCTACTTTCTGGGTGTAGGAGATGTCTAGTGGTCACCTAACCAACGGGTAACCAAGCAGATAAAGGAAAGCGTGCAAGCCATTAGAACTGGCTACCTTGAGGTACTAAACAAATATTTTGATGAGTTTAGAAGAAAGATGAGTCAGAGGGTAAGAATCTCAGGTGACATAGTGAAGAAATACGAAGATGACATCTATTTCACTATTCAGGTGGACAAATGTCTAATGGAGGCTGTTGAGCCTAGAATGGAGGAAGTGGAGCCTATGGGCTATAAAGTCATGTTTGACATGCTGGAAGGGTATGCTTCAACCCTTATTGCCTTCCTCTTGATCCAAAGGCTAAGAGGATCGGAACCTACTTGGAGAGGATTGCACTAGTTGAAGAACCATTGGTAAAGAAAGGAAAAGAACCAATAGCTAAGAAAGCTAAGGCAGTGCCAATAGCATCGGCACTGGCTACCACTGCAACTCCAAGAGTGACCAAGCGGTCACCGACAAAGAAGAAACCGGAGGTAACACCAGCAAAAGTCTTCAAAAGAAAGAGGAAGACTAAGGCAAATGAACCAGACTCCAAAGAAACCGAGTTTGATGAGCAGCCAAAGAAGACAAGACAAACAAAGAAGATGAAGAAGAATGAACCGACAACATCCGCATCGGTAAATATAGACATCTCCTCATACAAACCTGTGACACATTGTCAAAGAACAGTAAAAAATATTAGGAGGAAGTTACTTCATGATTTAATAGATTATTATGATGAATTCAATAGTGAGGAAGAAGATGAAGTACTACAGGAAATCATTCTTTATTTATGTAAAAATGATCGGTCACCATCAGAGATTAAATCTCAGACACCAAATTCATTATTTAAAGCATTGGATAATAAATGGTGCATTGCCATTGAAAAGGAACAGGAGATTAGGGAGAAAGTTTTTGCACAGTACTTCCCCAAACTCTCAAATTCAGAATTGTTTGATGCCCTGGATCAAAATAAAGGTCTCTTCTTCACAAGGAGAAGAAGACTCTGGTTGTTGGAAGGGAGAGTTGATGATGTAGAAAAAGATACACATCAGCACATGGCCCATGCTATCATCTCTCATAAAGCACGAATGGCCAACCTCCAAGCAGAGAAGGAACCGATTATTTCCAAACCGGATGAGGTCTTTGATGAGGAAGGAAACCTGGTGGAAGAACCAATCGACACCATCGATGTTGATGCCTTGGATGTAGAAGATGTCACTTAGGACATACCTTCTGAGGGAACAGAACAGGGGCAACAGGCCAATCAGGGTGGTGAACAAGCTGAGGACACATAGCAAGCGGCAAAGGAATAAGAAGAGAAAAAGAAGAAGGATGAAGATGAGAAACAAAAGAAAGAGGAAGAGAAGAAAAGAGAGGAAGAGGAGAAACAGAAAGATGAAGAAAAGAAGAAGCAAGAAGATGATAGGAAAAAGAAAGAAGAAGAGGATAAGGAAGAAAAGAGAACGAAGGAAGAAGAGGAAAAGAAAAAGAAGGAAGAGGAAGAGAAGAAGAAGAAGGAAGTAGAAGAGAAGAAGAAGAAGGAAGAGGAAGAACAAAAGAAGAAGGAAGCGGAAGAGAAGAAGAAGATGGAAGAGGAAGAACAAAAGAAGAAGGAAGAAGTAGAGCAGAAGCAGAAAGAAGAAGAAGACAAGAAGAAGATGGAAGAGGAAGAGAAGAAAAAGAGAGAAGAGAAAGAGAAGGAAGAGAAGGAGAAGAAAAAGAAGGAAGAGAAGGAGAAGAAAAAGAAGGAAGAAGAAAACAAGACAATTGAAGCAATGAAGACCACACAGATGGAAACTCCTAAGGCAACCGGTAGCCAAGCCAAACCTGCTGCTATCTCAAGCCCCATTGATCTCCAATCTGCAAGTGATTCTAAGCTTATGCAAAGCATCAAGGTTGCCCAAGAGCACCTTGAAGGCATTCACAGGAAAAGAGAACAAGATATTATTCAGGTAGCTGTAGACACACTTACCGGTTTAATCCCCAGTACTAGTCTTCCTTACACTAAATCATCACTAGCACAACTCAAACTTCTGCGTACTGTAGTGGATGATTAGGTGCAAAGTCTAGAAGAAGCAGCAGAGGCCAATGTAAAGAAAGAGCACCAAAAGGCTCTTAATCTTGCTCTAGTGAAGAAGTTAAATGAGCTTAGGACTGAACTGCTAAAGGATCAAAAGGACATAAGGAATGCCTTGGATGAGGGAAACTTGCTACTCAGCAAAATCTATCAACCTCATTTGTTCTGTGATGATGTGCTACCCAAGAAGCAATAGCTTCAAACAGACTTATAGTCCTACTTGGGCACATTCAAGACTCCTTATGATTCCTTTGTAGCATATGGGCAAACCGTTCACCGGTTCCAGGTCCAGTCAGCCAAGATGGAGCAAGAGATCAGTACACGGTCTAGGGATTTGCAGGAGCTTCAACTGGTATTACTTCCATGACTGCAAATTCTTCAGAAGTGTTATCTGAACCTGGATGCCCTGACAGTCACACAGGAACAGGTATCCCAGATGCAGACAGAGAAGGAAGTGGCAACCTCCCTACTTGAGTCCTGGTCCCTATCCATGAAACAATTTTTCCAAGACTATAAAGTGGTTTTTGACAAGTATTATTCATTATTGTCATAAACTCTTTTATATATATGGAAACAGGGTTTTTCAGTGGTACTTTGTCATTGTTGGCAAAGGGGAAGAAGTATATCTGGTTTTTGGTTTTTGGTTTTAAAATTTTGATCTTCTGTCATATGGGGGAGAAGTATATCAGGGGGAGATGTATCTGTTTTGAAATTTTGATATATGTTGTGATATATGTTAGATGCTCTGATGATTATGCTCTGTATGCAAAATTGCTATACACTGTGTTGATTAAGGGATAGTGTATATGCTTAGGGGGAGCAATTTTGTTAATGGCAAGTTTTTGTTGTAAAACACTTAGATGTCAAAATTTTATTTTCCTAAGTGTTGCCATCAATGCCAAAGGGGGAGATTGTTGGCATTTTTGATGTTTATGTTGTGATTGTCATTGATGGACACACACTTGTATTGAGATCCCCTTTATATGTATGAGCTTGTGCTCAACCGGTATGTTGTATACTAGTCTCTAGACTAGTGATTTTGTAGAATGTGTTTCTTGGTATGAAGCGGCATGTCGACCCCAAGAAGTTCATAGATCCCAAGCGGTATGAGGGAGCAAAGCGGCACAACACACTCTTACCAGTCTTCATTTTTGACAAACCGACAACCGATATTTTGTAGGAACCGGTAATACTCTGTGATGAGTTATCAACCAACATTTTGTGATGAGTTACCAATCCACTGATTGTTTGACAGTGCCGACACATTGACGGTGATTCTTGTGTCGTGTTACTGAGTATGTCTAGATTCATTGAACCTAGGAATTCGTAATGTAATCCTATTGGACCGACATGAAATCAGATTCCTTTAAAAAGGACATCATGTCTAGGGTTTTAAGTTGTTGCTGAAAGGGTTAATGTTGAGCTAGGGTTTGAGGTGGAAGTTGAGTTGTTGTGAGAACGATCTTATCTAAGAAGATCAAGTTGTAACTATGAGAGAGAGAGAGAGAAGATTGAAGTAATGCTGGAATGCATTAGCTGTGAGCAATACTGGATCTAACCAAGTAGTTTGTGCTATTAGATAGATCAAACACTTGTTGATTACTCTCATCTTTGACAAGTCTGTAGCCCTTAACCGAGTAGGCCTCAAAGCCTTTGTAAAATCCTCTAACAAGGTGGTTCACACATGTGAATCAAAAATCCTCTAACAAGGTAGTCTTTAATCGAACTTATCTCCTAACAGAGATTGAGATTCCTAACAGGATCTGTTCTGGTGAAGAACATTGTAAGACCTTAACCGGTTTGACCTTAACTGGTCTGGTTTCTATTCTACAGATAGTGACTTGTGAGTTCCATCTCACCGTGGTTTTTCCCAGTTGGGTTTCCACGTCAAATATCTTGTGTTATGGTTGTATTGCTTTTGTGGGTGAATGTTTTATTCGCATTTTGGTTTGCATGTGTGGTAACCGGTTTGTTTGTTAGACTGCTTTACCGGTTTATCTTTAGACTATGTAAGTGTTTTAGTGCAGTAATTTTTGGCATACTAATTCACCCCCCCTCTTAGTATTCATCAGGGGGGTGAATCAGTTTTCACTAGATTCAACCAATTAATCACAATCTTAGATCTGATCAACTGTAATAAAAAGAAAGATAACAACAAAAATGAAAACACACATAACACCAATATTTTTGATGTGGAAAAACCGGTTAAGGGAAAAACCAGGGTAGGAACTTACCCACAATGAGATGATACTTTGCACTAATATGTGTAAATATTACAATGTGGAATGCACATGCATTCAGACACACTACCTAGAACTCACTGCTCAAATTACATTGACCCAGAAGGCTACAACCCTAAGGGAAGGTTCACTACCTTACAAAAAATGTTCAGACTACAAACCAAAAAGAATGAACTGCAAAAATAGCATCTACTAATTCCTGATGACTGTTCCAGTTAAGCTCAAATTTCTGACCTTCACCAATCTTTGATCAACACACCACACTGAAAGATGAATTCACTTAATTGCACATACACCACTCTTTGATAATGCAGACTCAATCAACACCCTCACCAAACCACCAATTACATGAATATTATACCTATTTATACAAATCATCAACCTTGACTACAAGGACGACCAAACCCATAACACTTAATTACAAAATTACATCACATGATACATAAATCAACCACCAGACCAATAGAATGTTATAGACATCATAGGATGGACCTAAATCAACTCCTCAAACACACACCATCACCATAAAACTTGCCAAGATCAATTGCAACACGTTACACCATCAAAATACTGCATAACATGAAGAATATCACCAGACCAATAAGATCATCAAGAAGTCACACAATAATCAAAGAAGACCATCAAGACACATAGGACATGATTAGGAAAAACCAACAAGCATGTTAAAATCATCTGCAATAGCTGCACCAACACTACTTATTCAAATCTTCATCGATCAACACGCTAACACTCAAGAACACTTAACAACAACAAATTGGACAAGAAAGATATCTTCTGGAGCATAAAATCTTGAACCATTTGAAATGAAGATACACACAAGCATTCCAAACACTCTTCCAAATTCACAACATAGGATATGATCATACCGGAGCACAACAGATCAAACACTACAACACTACAACACCAAAACACGGGAATATGTTGACATCAGTGAAAACAACATATCCTAACAACAACAATATCCAAAAGTGCGTTGTGGTATGGTATTGATGTAGGAGCATCCCCGGTTGATCAACAATCTTGCATCAACCAAAAATATTTCCTTTCAATTTTGTTCTTGTTTAGTTCTTTGTGCAGTTTTTTATATTCTTACTGGTATGTACCGGTAGTTGCTTATTCCTCATGGAAAATCTTATTTTTGGTTTCCAGATGGTTTTATGTGCTTGATTCCAGATTTCCAGTTCATTTGGGTCCTTTACTAGTCAGTTATTGCTTCTAGTTGAATGTTTCTGGGTTCCGGGACAGTTCTTATGCTTACCGGTTGGTTTTCCTTCATTACCGACATGATTCTTGGCATGTGGATCCATCTTGGGTCTTTTCCAGTGTTCTTTGGCATGTGGTAGACCTTCCCCTTGAACCACATCACTTGGTTGTTATTTTCTGGAAATATTTCCTAATTCTTAGGGCCGACCTAATTACACGTTTCATTTTCCTGCATTGGTGGATGTAATCTTATGAGGCCGACCCAGAAGTGTTTCGGTGGGTATAAATATGTTATCATGTATTCATTTATAGGGGGTAGAGGAAGTAGAACTGAGAATAAGGATTGAGATTCGCATGTTGTGATCCGGTTGGTTCTTAGAGTCCCGGTTGGATTGTATTTGGCTTGAAGCCTGCATGTAATCGGATAATTACCATATGTTCTTTGATGATAATTTGATGATTGTTGGATGATTTCCGGAAGTTCTAAGGCTTTAATATGATATGTTTATATGAATTTGTTATTTTTTCTTGTTGCTTTCATTGTGTCTCTCTTGCTGCATAAGTCAGTTGACTCTTTTGAGGGTTTTTACTGGTTATGGCTGCATCGGGTATACTTCTCATTCCTTCCCACCATCAGAATGTTTAGTGGTGACCTATTTCAAATCTCTATTTGGCTGACTTAGAATATTATGTGGTCCAAAGGCAATATATATAAGAAGATGATCTGATTGTGTGGATATATGGAAGATGTGAGAGACTAAAAAGGATAAATTTGATTCATATTGATGTGTGAAGTGTATTGTTGTTGAGTGGCACTAGAAGTAGTTTCAGCATTGCAGATTATGTTATAGTGGTCGATTCTCTTTTCTTTCTTCTTCCTTTGATAGTGAGCCTTTTTGGTAGTGAGCCAACTTTTATAAAAATCACCTTAATCGGTACTATATATTGAGAAGTAACATTCTTCGTGGATTTTCCCTTCTTGAGTTTTCCATGTCATATCTAGTGTTCATTGTGTGATCTATTTTGTGATCTATTTTGCGTATGTGTTTTCATGTTATATATGCTTTAATTAATTATGTTATTTATTATAGATCTATGAAAGAATTAAAGAAAAATATTAACTCGTCAACCGATTCACCCCCCCTCTTTATTGCCTAGATATTTAACATATGCTTCTTTAGTTTTTGTGAGGGAGAATTTTGACCCTCTTGTTCATTCTCTACATTATCATCCTTTTAAGTTTGACATTATTGTGGATTCTTGGGAACAACATTTGGAGGAGGTCTCTTTATCTTCAAAGGAGACTCTTGAGTCTTTGGATATTATTATTCATTCATTTTCACTAGATCCTAGATTGTATTTTTCAACAAATGTGGCCTAGTAGACCTAATTTGGAAGGGGAAACTTTCAACATCAACTTGGGGATGCTTGAGCAATTTTTAGAGACTTCATACATTTTGAGTTTTCTTCCTACATCTTTCTTTTAGGATTAAAGAGACTTCATGCATACACCTTTGGTTTTATTTCTTTCTAAGGGGACTAATGTTTTTCAATTATTGTGGACCATTTTCTACAATCACTTTCAAGCAACTAACATTGACACACATTCTGCATTGAGAGGGGGATAAATGGTCTATCTTCTTGTCTCATATAAGGGGGACTTTTCCCTCATGTGGGGTTTTGTTCTTCTCATTCTTCTTTGAGAGTATTTTGTATTTTCATCTCTTTTGAAGAAGATTTTTTTATCACTAGGTTTTCTCCTTTTCTCCATCTACAAGTGATTGCATTGCATTTGTACATGGGTATCTAGTGTGGCCTAGTAGTTAGGACCCATCTTGCATTGTTATATTTTGTGTATATTCTCCCAATGTTCACTTAAGGGGGAGTGTTGGTGTAATTAAGGTGTTGTAACTTGTTAGTTCTTCACCTAGGTTCTAATTACTTGTCACTTAAGCTTACTTAATTACCACATAGGGGCATTCCCACTTAAGTGGCGTCTCCGCCTTTAGTGGTTTTATCATGTTATCACTTTTCCACCTTAGGTGGGTGATCCACCTTTAGTAGACAAATCACACTATCACTTTTCCACCTTAGGTGGGTGATAAGTTTTCACTTTTTTTTATCATGTCATAATATTAAGACACTTGTCACAATCTTGTGCACTCTTATGTTACACCTTAGCCTATTTAACTAGGGGGTCTCCTATGTGCTTTTATCTATTCTATTGCAATCTTGATACCTGAATACAATTTATTCTTGTCATACTAATTGTCTTTTCTTATTGTTCTTTTCATTAAGCCTCTAGATTTTGGGTGGCTATCTCCATAGCCAAATCTTACAAAAGGAAAAAGCAATTAATAAATAAAAAAATGCATTATTATATTTTAATTCTTTTGGAAATGAACAAAGTAAAAAGGAAATAGGGATTTTCTTTTTGGATAATTATGCATTTTTGTGAAAAGAATAATGGTGGGAAGAAAGCCACCTTCTCCTCAAAAATTGATTTTGTGATTGGGAGAGATTTAGGAAGGGTTTCAAAGTGAAATCAATGACAATAGGATAAAAAATGGGAGGGAAAGGTGCATGCACAAGGAATTGTGCTTATGTTTGGCATGTGCAAAGTGGTTTGCATTTTAATTTGTTGTAAAAATTAAGGTAAGTTATTCTTTTCTCCTCTATTTCAAAGACATGGATTGTATGTACTCAATAAAGTAGGGAAAGAGATTCTTTACTATTTAAATAAGAAATTACAAAATAGAGTAATAGATTTAGATTTTATTTTGATTTTCTCCAAAATACATGGTTATAATTTCAAAATATTGGTTATCCTACATGCAATCAAATAATGAAGATCTTATCTAATGGGAAAACAATTTAAGGTAAAGATAGATCATAATAGTATCAAATATTTCTTATATTTTTCATATGAATCTAATAGTAAATTGTTCATAAAGATGTTTGCGTACAAATTTGATATCATATATAAGAAATACTATCTAGATGGGAACCCATAGATGTTCTATTTTATTCCACTTTGATATTAGAAGAAGACTGGGTAAATGATGCATGAGAACATTGGGATAAGGACATGGATACTGAAAAAAATCTCATTGAAAATTTCCAAGATTCAATGGTGTTATACATAGTTACATGGAAAGGAAAACACTATGGTACAATGACAAGTTGTATCTTTGTAAAAATCAACTCTTAAATTTGAGGTGTTACTAAAACTGCATGCTTCTTGAATAGGTTCCCACACTATATATTCTTTAAGACTTGTCATATACTCAAGAAAATTAAATTTTGGGATGGGATTGAATGAGGTGTTCAAAAAGTTGGAGTAGAATACATGTTATGCTAGCAAAATTAAGTGGAGACAATTAAGACTCGAGGTCTTATGGAAGCCTTATCTATTCTAATTCAAAGGTGGGAGGTGAAATGCATGATTTCAACATAGGTTTTCTTAGATCTGAAGGAAATTTTTTACCATGTATGTTGGGGATTATCTCACCAAATATGCGTATTTTTTTACTTTTGCACACCCATTTATAGAAAGCATTATAGGAATAGCCTATAAGAATACAATTAAAATACTATATAGGATTCCAAATGTCATAGTGAGTGATTGTGATCCTATATTTACAAGTAATTTTTGGACTAACTTATTTTCATGTTTAGGCATTTAGTCTTCTCATAGTTCATTGTATCATACTTAATTAGTTGGATAAACTAAGGTGGTCAATAAATACTTGGATTCTTTTCTCCAATGTTTTTCTTTGGATAATAAAGAGAAATGAGTTCAATGGTTTCCATTAGTATAATGGTGATGTAATACTTCTTTCAGTCTTCCTCAAAATTGCCTCCAGTTTTTGGCAATATATGGGTACCAACCATCATTAATCACCTCTTCAATATGGATATGGATGCAACCAAAGGTTAAAATTGTTGAAGACTACATTTGGCATTAAGAAGAGTTATTTTCTAGTCTTAGTGAGAATTTTACAACAACATAAAACATAATGAAGCAACAATTTGATCAACATAGCAATAAAATGAATTTCAAAGTGGAGAATTGGGTCTTTGGGAAACTCCAACTATACATGAAAATACCACTATAATAACAACAAAAAGTTAAAAGTTTGCACCTAAGTATTATGGTCATTATAAGGTTTTGATAACAATTAGTAGTGTAGCATACAAATTAGACCTACCCATGTCAACAAAAATATGTCCATTTTTTCATATTTCATGTTTGATGAAGGTTATTAGACAAATAATTGTAGCACATATTGAGTTACTAGAGAATGATGTTTAGGTAAAGTTAATTTTAAATCTTGAGAGACTTATTCAAACATGCATTAATAGGTTATGGATGAGAGCAATCATGAATTATTTGATCAAATGTAATAACTCTCTAGTCAAAGATGTTACATGCAAACATGAGAATTTTGTGTGAAACCGTCTGTAATTTATTATAAATGAAGACAATATTTTTTTGAAGAGGGGGGCATGTTACATTCTTAATCTTATAGTGTAAAAAAGGTTATAAGTAGTTGAATTGTGGCTAATTAACTCTTAATTAAGTTATATGATCATTAATAAAATCTTATATAGGTAGTTAAGCTAGTCTAGGTAGCATGCAAGGCATAATTATGATATATATAGGAGCTAGTATTTATTTTATGATCATCATATTATGAATTGTATTCTTTTAGGAGACTTTTGGAGGTATGTCTCCTTGAAACTTAGCTTATTATTCCAAAGAAATCATCAATTATTTGTAGCACATTTTCTATTATATATAGTCCTCTATAAAATATTTCATTACATAAGTGATACTAGATGCATGGAATAATGACATGTCTCATATATATACATATACGAATATATACAATGAACATGTATCTTCTAGAATAAAATCTCTCAAGACAAATTAGATTTGAATAGACATTATATTGGAAAACATAGTCTTAAAAAAAAATTCAAGAACAAATTTCATTTATGAGACTATAAATTCTTAAGAGTTTGATTAAGAATCCTTTGTTGACTATTAGTAATGTGTCCATCCAACTATTTTTTCTTTATTTTAGGCACACATACACATAACATAAATATGCTGGAAATCTCTTCTTTTGAAGGCCATGATCACATACTAGCCAACATTCCCTTTTTTTTTTTGGTAACTCTCATGTCATGTTGCTTATCATTTGAAGGCTCTAATACAATTATACCTTGAAATTTGTATAAAAGACTTGATAATTCATAGTTAAATAAAACCAAGCTATCAATATGTTATTTAGACTAGTTTAAAACTAAGGTTGAATATCTTTCAAGAAAACTTCACCATCATTCTTGAGTTAAAACTTTACTAAAATTTTATATGATGTTGAAATAATCTTCTATATCCATAAATTTACATAAAAATACCATTTTACATCTAATTAATTCATCACACAAATTGTGTGTGTGTGTGTGCGCACACACGTGCACATGTGCATGTTATTGTTATTATTATAATACCAAGAGTTATTAGGAGCACTTGGTAGTTCTATCATTCTTATAAAAATAAATCATATAATCAAAACTTGTATAAAGATTCTTATTAAAGTACATACTATGTTTCTGATATTAAAAGCAACATAACAAGGGTGCTAACCCAATAACAAAATAGTCTAAAGGCAGCTTCACCAAGCTATTAACAACATATCAATAGTAGTCCAACCATTAATATCAAAAAACACTCTAGAGTAATAAATGAACAATAATATAGTTTATAAGTTTTGAAACTACACGACCAAAAAACTGAAAAGATGGCCAAAAGGAGGCTAAGCAAATAGGCCACCCCAGTCCTCAGTAAGGAATTTAAACAAGTCTTTTTAGAATATGTTCTTATTGTGAACCTTCTTGGACTCTTTCTTATGTAGCAAACAAAGCGTGGTGGCAAACCTATGCATCACCTTCGAGCTAAACCTCAAGAGACTCACCATCTTCTTTTCAATGTTATCTCACATACTATGTTCTTATCATAATACCAAGTGTTAAAATAAGAACATGGTAGTTCTATCATTCTTATATGTTACATGTGATTCTTGAATAATGATGGGAATCTTATAATGTCCTAAGTTACCTAACTCTAGTGTATATGAGACTTAACTTTTTAAGACTTGATTTTAATATTAGAATATACACACCCTTATAAAAAATGGGGCAGATATATTTTATTTGAGTTTTAAACTTGTTAGTAGTTAGCTATTTAAATTTCATTTAAAAACTCAAACAATACTCCCTAAAAATTATATAATTTTATTTAATATATAGTATTGATTGCATTGGACATGGTTTTGTAATTCTATGTCTAAATAATAGGTGTAGATTTTACTCTCTCCATATACATAAATATAAAGCAATACGTAATATAAGAAAATTATTTATTTATCTTTAAAGAAAAAGTTCTTTAATAGTCTATGATGTTGGGTGACCTAAAATATAGACAATTTATAATATATGAAAATACCTTGTACTCTCATCATATAAAGAAATAATCGACTTTTTATATTAAAAAAGAAAGATTCTTTTTTAGTCAATAATATTCGACAACTTATAGCATATGAAACCACCTCCTACTCTCACCATATAAAAAACTTATAACCATACAACCACCTTGTACTCCCACCATATAAAAATTCGAAACTATATTTCAATATAAAATATTTAACTTATTTTCTATATACTTAGACTCTACCCAAAAATAAAAAAAATAAAAAAAATTTAGACACATTAACTAAACATAATGTCATTGATCAATAATGGGTGGGGGAATAGTTGAATACAATTGTGCTCAACTATATAAAAAATAATAATAATAATAAATATCTCATCTTTTCACATTAAATCTTGAAAGAAGACAAACAATATAATTGCTTGACTAGGTAATTGGGCATGTTATGATGACGTCAGGGTTGGTAACTAAGAGTTTGTACTCAATATAATTGAGTGATTTTTATTTGCCACGCGTCAGTATATCTAAACTTGATGACATCATATTAAAATTAAGAAAGGTCATATTATTGTTTGGTCTTTATGAAACAAAGACTTACTTTTCAATAGCCATGGAATAAAACATAAGAGTAGTTGGCATATTTAAGGCCAGAAGAGTTCCATCAAAGACCCATAAAATAAATTAATAAAATCAACATCAATTACATAATTAAATTTGATAATGAAGGATGGGCAAGTGAAGAATGTTGTATTGTTGTCATTTTCTACATAATTGAACACTGTAGCCTTTAACAACATTATACTATTATTATGACAAAATGCCATAATCAATGCCCCCAATGATTTAAAATTAGGTATCATTGCTATATAGTTTATCATTTATCTCCACCATCTTCTACTAAGGCATTTCTAGATATTCCTTTCTTTGACGTATGGTAGGCTTAAATGATCTCATGCTTTTTTATAAATAATTAGAATTTTGTCTTTTGCAAACTTGTTTCAAACCTTATTGTAATGGGAAAATATATCTACCACCCACTTAAATGACAATTGATTATTGATTAAATTTTAATGATGAACAAGTCACTAGAAAAATGAAGGTGGGAGAGTCAAGTTAGAGGTGTTTAGAAATCATTTATTGTATAACTGGAATTTTAATTATTGTATAGATGTTTTTGTTTGATTTCAACAAGTTTATCATGTTCTATTTTGGTTTTTCTATATATATGCAGATTTGATTTGTGCTAGTGTAAGTGGTAATTATAATTGATACATGTCGATTCAAATTGTGATTTGTGGACTTCAATTGATAGGAGACAAACTGCTATCATTCACATGTCACAATCTTCTAGTGTTTGAATCTAAGGTAAAAAGACATTTGAGAATCTAGAAAATTGTGAAGGTCACATTCTCCTCAAGTAGTCCTAGTTGGACAAACTTTCTAGCTTTGTGAAAAATATTAAGGCAATAAACAAGCATGCAATAAATATATGATGACGTGTGCTGATATAATTAATATTAGTAGATTATTTTCATCCTTTTTACAAATCAAAATTCAAATATGTTGATAGATCCCTAGGTGATTTCAATATAAATGAGTAAATGTCATTAAATATATAAATAAAGTGCACAAATCAACATAAACATGTACTAGGTCAATTCACAACTAGTAATAGGGGGTAAGCAAGATTAAATTATAATTATAAATTTAAAGTTTAAGGTTTAGAGTCTCGGTTGTGGTTGGTTCAGGGGTGTGGGTGTTGTCTGCAGGGTGCGACGGGTGGGACAAGGGTCCCTCTTTTCTTTCTGATTTTTTTTTTTGTGGGTATTATTGTTGTTGGTGCTTTTGGCTCGGTTGAGGGTTGCATGTGGTGTGTTTGACAATTGTTTGGGGTGAACAATTACTTTTGGTGTTGGGGTTTGGTGGTGTGTTTGGGGTCAAGGGTTTCTCGCAACTCAACTGTGGTGGGTGTGGTTTGAATTTCTTTTGTGGGTATGGAGGAGCAACAAGTTTCCACTAGTTTAATGGTGGCTAATGGTTTGTCGCCTCATGGTTCTTGTTTGAGTGTGCATGCAAGACCATCATAATCCTTTTTTGTGGGTGAGGGCTCCAAACTTAAGAAAGTGAATGGATGTCTACCAAGGCGTCAGGATCGTTCAGTTCTGGTCATTCCTCCTTAATCGCTTATGGAGGATGTCAATTACTGGAGCAACATGCTCTGATATTTTAATTTCTTGATATATGTATTTCTTTGTCAATGTTGGAAGCTTGTATTCATCATTCTTCGCAGGTTGAGGGGGATATGGAGATTATGATGGCTACAAATAGCTATTTCATGGTTATTTTTTCCTACATGTCTGATCATAATCGTGTTTTTGAGGGAGAACCCTATTTTTACAATCATGTGGGCTTGTTCATTAAACCCTGACATGTGGGTTTCAATTAGGTAAAAGAATTGCCCTCGAAGGTTCCTATAATGCCCCTCTAGGAAAACCAAAGGAAAACCACACAACTAAGCAACTAAGGGTGAAATAATTTCTTTTTTACAAAAAATATACATGACATTAAGTGCTTTAGTTACTACATTGCACAATAATAACACAAGTGGAAGACTAACACAAGAATTCCTAAAGGGTTACCAATGAAGAATTGAATGAAAGGTTAAATTCCATAATTAAGATTAATCCAATTAGCCATCATTTACTCATTGAACATAATAAACCATATACATATAACCTATATCATCATTTAAAGATTGAAGTATTACCATATAATATTCTCTTTAATAAAGAATTTGCACAAAACATCAGGATAACTAATAAAATAACATCCAAAACTTTAGATTACATTGCTCATAAAATACATGGCTTCCAATAATACATATAAAATTTACATCTTTACCAAATACAAGGTTACATAAATCCATTAATACAAATGACCGCATAGGTCTCAAAAGAGCAATAATCTCCAACATGAGATGATGCACGAATCATGAACCACAGGAACACCTGCGAAGCCAATCCTCGCATGAAGGCATGAACAAGAACATCTGATGGGAAGTGGCACTACCACCCGATCATGTGATCCCAAAACGGAATCACTTCACCATGCCAGGAGATAGCTGAAGACCCTCAAGCAAGCATAAGCAAGACATGGACGACAGTACAATACGACTCCACAAAACTCCAGGTGAACTCAACATCACAATACACTAGTGACCCTAAAGAGAGAGTGTCATCGCATAGCCTATGATGGTTACCCTAGGTAGGCCTCCATAGGTCCTGACTCCCATCTTGGGTTATCTTGGTAACCTTTCTCGAACCCCTGGCTCTATCTAAGTCTCATGTAGACCCTACCATCCCTTCGTGAAGACAAGGTGGTCGGTTTGCCATTTTAGGCCTTCCCACTACATCTTGAGCCTATACGAGAACTCAACCATGCATGAGGTACAATATCTTAATCAATATTAAAAAATACCCACCCCCTAATCAATTATTAGGTTATCACTTATTATCTGACTTTCGAGGGGTTATCCTGCCAACCACTTTGGGCGCGACCCCCACTCGAAAGCCACTCTCTCAAAGGACACTAAACAAACATGGCCACTCTACGAGGACCCTATGGTGAATAAAACCACCATAACACTACTACAACCATACAGGTGACCAAAAATATAGGCTTACTAACCCTTGGTTAACCATAAGGAATAAGCACAATATGGTTAAAACAACAAGGTCATAAATACAACACCTGATCAAGAGGTACAAAATACACCACAATAGGGTGACTGAACATAGACAAGAAATTGTAACAAAATAAACCCCTTACAAGAACTGCTAAATTCACTAAGACCGAACTCAAACAATCTTTGAGAATAACAACATCATATACACTTGCAAATTCATCGATTAAAATTTAATAAAACATCACCATAATGATTAAGAAAAATTCAAGTCATTATTGAACTAACAAGACTAAAAATCTAACTAATCATAAAAAAATCAATTTACCTCTTTCAATTTGAACAAGCAATAGTCATAATCATTTTAATGAATAAAGCACCCCACATTTATATTACGTCATCCTAAAGACATCATTCAATTTTTATTTCCAATGCAATAATCTAGATAAAATAATAGAAATCCACACATATATATATATATATATATATATATATATATATATATATATATATATATATATATATATATAATAACATATGAATTATATTAAAATATTTAATCTACTTCCAGAATAAATCTAATTTACCAATTAGATCACATAGAACTAATGCCTTGGTTATATATATATTCATATTTTAATATATAACCAAGGCATTAGTTCTATGTGATCTAATTGGTAAATTAGATTTATTCTGGAAGTAGATTAAATATTTTAATATAATTCATATGTTATTATATATATATATATATATATATATATATATATATATATATATATATATATATATATATATATATATATATATATATATATATATATATATATATATATATATATATTGACAATGCTGTTATAAAACAGTGACCAATATAATCCGGCAGAAGAAAGTTTTAAACAAAAGGCGGAGGCTACCTTTTGGTAGCGCTGCTACTGAATGGTAGCAGTCGCTACCTTTTGGTAGTGCTGCTACCATACGGTAGCATACACTACCCTTTGGTAGTGTTGCTACCTTACGTTAGCAGTCACTGCCACCTGGTAGTGTTGCTACCTTACGGTAGCAATCACTGCCACCTGATAGTGTTGCTACCATACGGTAGCAACAACTACCATCCTACAAAAACACAACTTCATTGGTAAAAAAAATATACAGTGAACAATTTTTTTTTCTTTCAATGAAAATTTTCAATAAGGGTTTCTGACTATCAAATAAAGCATAAAAGACCCAAATCTAAAGATCTTGGGCAAAAATTCAAAAGAATTTTAAGAAATTAGAGGGGATTTGATTCATTTCTTCATTTCTTCACACACAGGAAAAAATCTTTGAATCATACAAAGAGGCAAATTGACAAAATTTTGCCAGCACAAACCCCCCCTAATTTGAACAAATAAAAACCTTGTAATTATTCAGAAAACAAAATCTATTTCTTACTACTCAAATTGAGAAACTAATCAAAAACTATATTTTACATAAAAAACTTGAAAGCACACAGGCAACAAGATATTGGACAATTTCTTCAACAAAAACAAATTGATTTGGAATTTGATTAAATTCAAGAGCTAACTACTCTATTTCCAAACCAAACTTTCAAACAAGAATTTCCAATAGGATTTAACTATTTTCAATCACACACAGAGGGAAAAAACTCAAAACATTCAAATTTTTATTGCAACAAAAGAGGGAAATCTATCCAACCTAAAAAACAATTCAAGAAGAAAATTGTAGAAGAGCTTCAATCCTGCATACCAATTCCAAAATCCAGATTCCTCCTTTCAAATGGTTTCCAAGTTTTGGTTTTAAAAAATGCCTCCTTTCTTCCCATGAACTCACAGGTAATATAGCAAAAATATTTTCAACCTAAACTTTTAGGTTAAAAGTTTCCTCAACCAATAGGAATAAAATATTTTAAAAGTAAAAAAAATCTAATTTCCCTTTTTCCATGACACAATTCTATTTAAACAAAAATAAAATCTAAGAGCTAACTAAAAGGTAAATGGAAATGCTTTTTATTTATTTTCTTTTCCCCAAATGAATTTAACTCAACATTTGCACTAAAATTCAAATAGCATAGCATTTAACTTATTTCTTTTTCAAATGTTTTAATACAACTATTTTCACAATATAACATGCAATTTAACCATTTAATTTAACAACTTCATTTATTTAAATTAACTCAATAAACTCAAGGCATATAATTAAATTAAATACTCCAACACAAAATAACACAATTCACTCAATTTAAAATCTTTTCAAATAACTGGAAGCACACAAAATGAGAGAATACCATACGATGACTCACAAAACAAAAATACCAAAGCACTATGACTTGCATATCGGTCAAATGAGAAAAGATGACCGACTGACAACACTCACATGAGTGTAACTATGGGTCAATTTAGGGTCTAACAACTATCTCCTCCACTCCCATCGGCCAAATAAGGCGCGCTCAGACCTATGAAACCAGGTGGAGTCGATGCCCCATACCTACCCGGTACTTGTACCTGCAATGTCCTGCATCAATGAACCACACATGCATATAGACAAATATATAAACAAACACGACACACACATCGATGAAGGAGAATCGTGACATTCCCTGTCTCACCCGAGTGAGTGAAGGAAAATCATCCCCTCGCATCCCATACACTAGCAAACATGAAACATGTAAATAACGCATCACACATATAAAGTAAATGTGTCAGTGCATATCAATAATCCATAAAAATCACATTTAACATAAGTAAGGAAATACTACATGAAAGCATACACTACAAATCAAGTTAAAGCATTTAATAACATCGCATAAAGTCAAAATAAAATATAACAATAATGTATCCATTGAATAATCAACTAAAGTCAAACATAATTCTAAAAGTCTGATTGAGAAGGGGTACTACATTCTCCAGCCGAAAACTAGGCTTACTCCTACAAGCCTAAAACATATAAGAATAAAGCTCTCTCATCTTCGCTGGATCCTCCCATGTCACCGAGGTCTCATCATTTGGGTCCCATAGGACCCTTATTTGGTCGATGGTACGACCCCTAAGGGTCATATCCCGATGTTGAAGAATGCACATGAGCGCAAGAGTAATAACTTCTTCTGCTTGTCCTGAGCAGCCACCAAATGCCCACAAATCTGCTCAACATGCTGCTCCATCTCACGAAGCATATCCGGTCCTAAATGCACCCTATCCTCTAACCGATCTCAACTCAAAGGAGTTTGGCAAGGACGACCATACAATGCCTGGAAGGGAGACATACCTATGGAGTTGTGATATCCATTATTATAAGAAAACTCCACAAGGAAAAGATATTCCTCCCAACGTGACTGTTGGTCCATAACATACATGCGAATCATGTCCTCCATGACCTGATTCGCACACTCAGTCTAACCGTCGGTCTCTGGGTGATAAGATGAACTGAAGTTCAACTGGGTTCCCAAAGCATGCTGAAGTGAGCTCCACAATGCTAAAGTAAAGACAAGGTCTCTATCGTAAATGATCTGCCTAGAAATCCCATGCAGCCTCACCACATCTTCCAAGAAAACTCATGCCACCATTGCTGCTATATAAGAAGATCGAATATGAAAAAAATGAGAAACTTTGGTCAATCTATCAACAATGACCATGATGCCATCATAACGACACAAAGAAACAAGCAACCCCACAATGAAATCCATGGAAATGATATCCCATTTCCAATTCGGTACCAAATTAGGTTGTATAAGCCCTGCAGGGTGCTGATGCTCCGCCTTCACCCGCTAACATTCTAAACACTTCGATACAAAATCAACAATGTCAAGTTTCATACCAGCCCAATGATACATCTATCTAAGATCTGTGTGCATCTTCTTGACACCAGGGTGTGCTGAATAAGGTGCATGATGGGCCTCAGTCATGATAAAAATGTGAAGACCCTCCAAAGGAGGTACACAGATCTGTCCAAGATGTTGAAGAAGAACATCTACCTTAAGGTTATATCCAAAATATCTACCCTCTAATGGTCTTCTGGACTCCGTCACGACTCTAACATCCTGATACCAGGTGCCCTGAGGAAGAATTCCAAGAATTCTCTCTCTCAAGTCCACTCCAAGGGACAATTTTGCAACCTCATGTCGCCTTCGACTCAAAGCATCTACCACTACATTCTCTTTCCCCTGAATATATCAAACCACAAACTCATATTCATAGAGGAATTCCATCCATCTTTGTTGTTGAGCATTCAAGTTCGACTGCATGAAAATATACTGCATGATCACTATGCAGCTTCAAGCCGATGCCCCAATAGAAAATGTCACCATCTAACCAATGCATGCACTACAACTGCCAACTCCAAGTCATGAACTGGATAGTTCAGCTCGTGGTCTTTGAGTTTGCGAGACTCACAGGCAACCACACAACCATCCTACATAAGTACTGCTCCTATACCTTCTAAAGAGGCATCTGTGCATACCATAAAATCTTTGGATGGATCAGGAACTACCAAGATTGGAGCACTAACAAGGAGTTCCTTCCAGGTATGAAAAGCTGACTCACACTGCTCTGACCAAACAAACTTCTTCCCTTTCCTCTAAAGAGAAGTAATCGGGTGACCTATCCAGGAAAAAATCTGAACAAAGCGACAGTAATATCTGGCCAAACCCATAAAACTTCGAACCTTTGAAACATTGGTCGGTGCTACCCAATCTACAATGGCTTGGATCTTAGAAGGATCCACTGATACACCTTCTCTCGAAACTACATGACCAAGATAGTTCACCTCTGACTGGAAGAAATCACACTTCGCCAAGTTGGCATAAAGTTGATTCTCCCTCAAGCATTGCAATACTTGTCGCAAGTGACCCTCATGTTCTTCCATAGATCTAGAATAAATCAACATGTCATCCAAGAGCACAAGGACAAAATGACCAAGGTAGGTGCAGAAAATCCTATTCATGAGGCTCATGAAAACTGATGGCATGTTTGTCAACCTAAATGGCACCACTGTGAACTCATAATGATCATAACGAGTACGAAACACCGTTCTATGAATGTCTGCATCATGAATGCGCAACTGATGATACCCAAATTTTAGATCAATCTTAGAGTACACCTTGGCTCTCTTTACCTGATCAAAAATATCATCTATATGAGGCAATGTATATCGATTTCTGATGGTTACCTTATTCAACTATTGGTAATCAATGAATAATTGAAGAAAACCATCCTTGTTCTAAACAAAGATAACAGGCGCACCCCAAGGAGAAACACTAGGATGAATGAACCCCTTGGCCAACAATTCCTCCATCTGCAACTTCAACTCACTCAACTTCTAAGTAGTCATCCGATATGGAGATCTTGAAATAGGTTCAGCACCAGGAACCAAGTCAATGCGAAAGTCTATGTCTTGCTTCGGAGGCATACCAAGAATATCCAAAGGAAAAACATCAACATACTCTCGAAGAATAGGGTGAGCATCAAGAGTGATTTCTCGACTCTCTTCCTCATCCACTTCCTCAAGAGCAACTGCAAAAAGCTGACACCCTCGACGCATACACCACTTAAGTTGCATAGCAGAAATCATATGTAAGGATATCGATCTCTGATCTCCAACGATCCCTACTTTCCTTCCATGATCATCTAAACACTCCACTGTCTTCAGATGACAGTCTACATGAGTGCTGTGAGATGATAGCCAATCCATTCCCAACACAACTCCATATGACGCCAAAGGAGTGAACCGAAGGTCAACTGAAGTAAGAAACGGTCCTAGGTCCAACTCACAACTAGAAAAAAAAGTATCTACAAACACACGCACATCGGTAGCCAACTCTACTTGCCACCTATCTACCTCCTTAGCAGACGTGAGACCACACCGCTTGAAAATGGATGAAGAAATGAAAGAATTTGAAGCACCAGAGTCAAAAAGTATAGAGATAGGAATACCACCCAACACACATGCAGTCTCCATCACTGTGGCTTGGTGCTCAGCCTGACGGTCATCAATCACTGCAAATACTCTATGGGATGTACTTGCATCCCCCACTGTCGGCTCTGATGCTGCTAGCCTCTGACTACCCATCTGGTGAGAATGTTGAGGGCACTAAGTGGCTTTGTGGCCAAACTGACCACAAGAGAAGCAAGCACCCCTACCAGGTCCTCTACCTCCATACGACCCACTGGACTACTAGAAGCTTCCCCTACTAGGGGCTTGAGATGCACCCTGAGAGGATTTCCCTAGGAAACTCTGCCTACTCCTCTGCGAGTCCATGGTCTTCTTATGCTGAGAGTTGCCACCCTGCTAGCCCTGAAACTATTTCAGCCTTGGCTAAAAACTCTACTACTGTCCGCCCTTAGCGGGTGCCTGAGAACCCCTAAAAGGTGTAGCCGTCTGGGACTGATTCCCTCTAACTCTGGACCCACTGAAAGGCACACTCTTGATCTACACTCCAAAGTGACCGCCATGTGCATGACTAATATTCTTCTCCACTTTCCTGGCTTTCGCCATGACTACCTCTACTGAAGCAGGCTCAAAAACTCTCACTCCTCCACTAATGTGGTCGTTTAGACCCCTCAAGAAGTGATGAACTAGAATCATCTCATCATTGGCAATACCGACATACTATTTGAGCTCATAAAACCAGTGCTCAAACTAATCTATAGACATGCCAAACTGGTGCAAAGCATAGAACTCATCTGCCCGAGACTGTCTCCACTGAGGTGAGAGAAATCATGCCCTAAATCTCTCCATAAAAATCTCCCATGACACAGTGCTAATGCTCACACCGATCCTCTCCTCCTCTAACTGCCACCAGATAGAGGCAAAACTCTCAAGACACATGATGTTGCATCTCGCCTTGGTGTTGCTGCCATACGGATGCATGGAAAAACATTGATCTAAACTAATCAGCTAGGTCTCTGCCTCAAGACCGGTACCCTTACCATCAAAGGAAGGAGGATGGGATCTCATGAAGTCCCTCATGTGCCCCATGGTAGCTGAGTCCTGGTCTACTGGAACTTCTCTCCTTCTGGGAGACCTCTCTCTCTCTCTCTCTCTCCTCTTGAATTTGCTAATACAACTCTCCTACCTGAGCATGGATGGGCTGATCGGCCTCAGGTTTGGGGCCTAGTCTGGCTAGAAGCTCTTGAATATCTACCTCAACTCTTCCCTTTCAAGAACCTGCTCTACTGCATGTTGTTCCTCCTGATGAACAGATAGATTCTGATCCACTCTCATGAGTGGGTGGTGGTGAAGAACTATGGCGGCCGGAACCTCGACCACATCCCCCACCTCTACCTCTATTGCGGCCACCAACACGGCCACCTCCCGTGGCCTTCCTAGCCATGACCTAACACTACACAAAAGAAAAAAAAGGTTTAGATATAAGACAAGGATACTAACAAGGGAAACACAAACACTAAGACCTAATCAAAAGTTCAAGCTGAATGGGCTCAGTTTAAAACAAGAGTACCCCAGTGTTGAAACATGGGCTCTAATACTAAATGTAATGCCCCACTAGGAACTCCAAAGGAAAACCACACAACTAAGCAACTAAGGATGAAATAATTTCTTTTTTTTAAAAGTATACATCACATTAAGTGCTTTAATTACTACATTGCACAATAATAACACAAGCGGAAGACTAACACAAGAATTCCTAAAGGGTTACCAACGCAAAATTAAATGAAAGGTTAAATTCCATAATTAAGATTAAACCAATTAACCATCATTTACTTATTGAACATAATAAACCATATACATATAATAGATATCATCATTTAAAGATTGAAGTATTACAATATAATTTTCTCTTTAATAAAGAATTTGCACAAAGCATAAGGATAACTGATAAAATAACATCCAAAACTTTAGATTACATTGCTCATAAAATACACGGCTTCCAATAATACATATAAAATTTACATCTTTACCAAATACAAGGTTACATAAATCCATTAATACAAATGACCACATAGGTTTCAAAAGGGCAATAATCTCCAACATGACATGATGCACGAATCACGAACCATAGGAATACCTGTGAAGCCAATCCTTGCATGAAGGCGCAAACAAGAACATTCGATGGGAAGTGGCACTACCACCCGACCATGTGATCCCAAAAAGGAATCACCCCACTGTGCTAGGAGATAGCAGAAGACCCTCAAGCAAGCATAAGCAAGACATGGATGACAGTACAATACGGCTCCACAAAACTCCAGGTGAACTCGACATCACAATACACTAGTGACCCTAAAGAGACAGTGCCATCGCATAGCTTATGATGGTTACCCTAGGTAGGCCTCCATAGGCCGCGACCGCCATCCTGGGTTATCCTGGTAACCTTTCCCAAATGCCCGGTTCCATCTAAGTCTCATGCGAACCCTACCATCCCTTCGTGAAGACAAGGTTGTCAGTTTGCCATTTCAGGCTTTCCCACTACATCTTGAGCCTATACGAGCACTCAACCATGCACGGGGTAAAATATCTTAATTAATATTAAAAACTACCCACCCCCTAATCAATTATTAGGTTATCACTTATTATTTGACTTTCAAGGGGTTATCTTGCCAACCACTTCGGGTGTGGCCCCCACTCGAAAGCCACTCTCTCAAAGGACACTAAACAAACATGGCCACTCTATGAGGTCCCTATGGCAAAACAAACAACCATAACACCACTACAACCATACAGGTGACCAAAAACATAGAATTACTAACCCTTGGTTAACCATAAGGAATAAGCACAATATGGTTAAAACAGCGAGGTCATAAATACAACACCTAATCATGAGGTACAAAATACACCACAACAGGGTGATTGAACATAGACAAGAAATTGCAACAAAATAAACCCCTTACAAGAACTGCTAAATTCACTAAGACTGAACTCATATAATCTTTGAGAATAACAACATCATATACACTTGCAAATTCATCCATTAAAATTTAATAAAACATCACCATAATGATTAAGAGAAATTCAAGTCATTATTGAACTAATAAGACTAGAAATCTAACTAATCATAAAACTAGCATAAATGTCTTAAATTTTAATTTAATCTATATAAAATACACTGAGAGATATCCTTCTTGAGGTGCCTATTTCAATTTAGGGTATAAAATTGATAAAAAATAGGCACCTCGAGAAGGATATCTCTCGACGCATTTTATATAGATTAAATTAAAATTTAAGACATATATGCTAGTGGCAGTCGCGCGACACGACATGGAAACCATAAAATAAATGCAATATATAATTATATAGTATCTTTTTCTTGAGTTGAATTATATAATAGTATTTTAATATTATTATATTATTATATATCTAGGTATATGAAATATATCCATTTAGACTATTTTTAATAAATATATATGTTTTACAAGATTAAAGCATATACTAAAATGTAAGATATATATAGGAATTTATTTAATGATAATATAAAATATTATTTAATGGTCAGTATTATGGTTATGGATAGGGTTAAGATTAGTATTATGGTTAGAGTTAAGGTTCATTGTTAGGGATACGATAAGGGTTCACATCAAGGTTAGGAGTTGGTTTAGGTTTAGAGTTAGGGTCAGGGTTAGGATTTAGGATTATTTTTACCTAGTTTTTATCATAGTCAGCTTTAGGTTAATGGTTATGTTTAGAGAAGTTTAGGTTTAGGGTTTTGATTATGGTCAAGTTTAGGGTTATGATAATGGTTAGGGTTAGGGTTTATGCTTATGGTTAGGATTAGGGTTTAGCGTTATGGTTAAGGTTAGTATTTACATCATTAATATGGTTAGGGTTAGAGTTAGGATTATGGTTAGTGTTAAGTTTATTATTTAGGGTTAGGATTAGGGTTATGATTATGGTTAGGGTAAGGGTTTACGCCATGGTTTGGATTAGGGTTGTAATGCATAATGTATAATTGTATGTAATTGTATTATTTCCCTATGTGGTAAGAGTAATGGTCAGGGTTAGGGTTTAGGCTTATGGTTAGGATTATGATTATGCTTTGGATTAGGGTTTAGGGTTATGGCTAAGATTAGTATGTACATCATTAATATGGTTAGGGTTAGAGTTAGGATTATGGTTAGTGTTAAGGTTATGATTTAGGGTTATGATTAGGGTTATGATTATGGTTAGGGTAAGGGTTTAGGCCATGGTTTGGATTAGGGTTGTAATGCATAATGTATAATTGTATGTAATTATATTATTTTCCTATGTGGTGAGAAAAATTGAGAAAGTGGGTGAGAGAAAATTTAAGGCTCGAACCAAGACACATACTTTAGGATTATGGTTAGGGATATGATTAGGGTTAGGTTTATATCATACTTAGGCTTAGGGTTTAAGTTTAGAGTTAGATGTAGGGTTATGGTTTAGGTTTTAGGGTTAAGACTAAGTATTATTCCTAGGTTTAGGGTTAGGATTATGATTAGGGTTAGGCTTTAGGGTTATGGTTAGGATTATGGCTAGTAGGCTAACGATTTAGGGCTATGGTTCAGATTCTTGATAGGGTTAGGGTTTATACCATGGTTAGGCATAGGGTTAAATATCAGGGTTAGGATTATGGTTGGGGTTTAGGGATAAGATTAGGGTTAGGGTTAAAGCTGAGGGTTAGCGTTATGGTTGAAGTTTAGGGATAGGGTTAGGGTTATGATTAGGGTTACGATTTATATGATATGGTTAGGGATATGGTTATGGTTAAGGTTAAAATTTACATCTTATTTGGGGTTAGGGTTAGGATTATGCCTAGGCTTAGGGTTTAAATTTATGGTTAAGATTATGGCTAGATTTAGGGTTTATATCATGATTAGGTTTAGGGTTAGGGTTAGAACTATGTTTAGGGTTAGATTTAGGGTTAGGGTTAGGGTTAGATTGATTGAGGGTTAGGTTTAGAGTTATGCTTCAATTTGGTGGTTATAGGTTTCATTTTTTAATTTAGTTATTGTACATACCATTTCTCAAATTTGAGAGGTTATATTTGTTATATTTAACACAGATGGTTAGGATTAGCATTATGGTTTAGGATCAATGTTAACAATATGGTTACAGTTAGGTTTAAACCATGCTTATAGTTAGTGTTAAGGTATAGGGTTAGGGTTTAGGGTTTAGGGTTATGGCTAAGTTAGAGTTAGGTTTAAGGTTCGAGGTTTAGGGTTTCACGTTAAGGTTATAGTTAAATAGAGTTAAGGTGCAATTGTAAAATTAGGGTTTGATTATGGTAAGGTTTTAATTAGGATCCAGGTTGGGGTTAGATTAAGGTTAGATTGGATAAGGATTAGTTTCAATTAGGGTGTGTTGTCCTTGATTTCAGCGTGGCTAAAATCATGAGGCAACCCTACGAAACTAGTTTGTTTCGTACCTCATGTCCTCTGGGAAGGTTAATTGACTCTGTCGGTTAGCCTCTTTTGCTTTTTGCCTTTTGTTTTTCTTGTTTTTAAGTTTTTTGATTTTTGCAGTTTTACTTGCGGGTCGAACTTTAAAGTCTGACCTGCAGGGTTTTCTTTGTTAGAATTGCACATCAGACTTTAAACTCTGATGTGCAATATTTTGGTTCTTTCCCTGCAGATCGGACTTTAAAGTCCTACCTGCAGGTGTCTCTTTCCCTGCAGAGAGGACTTTAAAGTCCAACCTGCAAGTGGTTCTTTCCCTGCAGAGCGAACTTTAAAGTCCGACCTGCAGGTGTCTCTTTCCCTGTAGAGTGGACTTTAAAGTTCGACCTGCAGGTGTTTCTTTCCCTGCAGAGTGGACTTTAAAGTCCGACCTGTAGGTGTTTCTTTCCCTCCAGAGCAGACTTTAAAGTCCGACCTGCAGGTGATTCTTTCCTTGTAGAGAGGACTTTAAAGTCCAACCCGTAGGTGTTTCTTTCCCTGCAGAGCGGACTTTAAAGTTCGACCTGCAGGGACTTTTCCCTTACACATCAGACTTTAAAGTCCGATGTTCGAATTTTGAGTTTCCTTCCCAAGTTGTAGATCGGGCTTTAAAGTCTGACATGCAGTTGTTTGTCAAGTTTTTCCCTTGCAGGTCTGACTTTAAAGTCCGACCTGCGTATGTTGTTGTTTGAACTTGCAGTTCGGACTTTAAAGTCCAACCTGCAAGTTTTTCCCTTTTTGTCTCCTAAGTCATTTCTGACTCCTTTTTCTTGTTCTGATTGATGAAATTTTGTCATTCGATGGTGATCATTTTCAAAACACTAATGATCCATGTTGAAATGTCTGAGCCCTCTCCCAGCAAATTGACAAAGAAAAGAAGATGCGATGATGAGATTGTTGATATGTCGCTAGACAAAGCTAAGGTGCAAGTTGCTTTAGCTCGGTTTGAAGAATTTCAGAAATCCAATGAGGAGGAGAAAGATGAATAAAGTGTCCTATTTTTGACACTTTCTTTTCATGTAGTTGCATTGTTAGATGCTGCAAGTTTTCTCCCAATTGCATATTTTCTTTCTGCTGAAGTTGTAGTCAAGTGGGACTATGCAGTTGAATTAGTCAACTGTGCCCACATTTTTCTCCAACATTTTCCTATATAAGGAGGACCCTCATTTGTAAATAAGGATCTTTTTGGAAATGCAACAAAATTCTGCCAGTTTGTATGTGCACTCTAAGACTTTGAGTTTTGTGGTTCATTTACTCTTGTCCCTTTTGCATTTAACATCTTTTGTTGTAGATTTTGTTTTGAAGTTGTCGATCTGACATTTCCGACAACATTTTGATATTTTCACATCTACGCACTTTCGGACCATGTTTTTGATTTTCTGCCGTGTCTGTGACATCTAGAACTACATTTGCATCTTTGACAATATTTTTTTTTGCAGATTTCGGGAAACACGTTTGTGTTCCGTAGTCGCATCTGTGAAGTCTTCAAGTGCATCTGCATTAGGGAAACATGTCTACATTTGGGAGTCACATCAGTGTTAGATCTAGGCACATCTATGTGTTTTCGTAGCATCTGTGTTTGTGACGACTGAGTTTGTGTTCGGTTGTTGCATTTTTGGTTTCATTGATTTAGTTTTTCGTCACTCGGATTTTAGATCTAGTTTATTTTGAGCTAACATCTTCAAATCTAGCTAACAAAATTGGTGCATCTTGTCTTGAAAGCAAAATCATTTTGTTGAAGGCCCCTATTTCACAAAGTCTTTTGGATTTAAAATTTACCTAACTTGTGTGCTTGCAGAAAGGGGTGATTATTTCAAACAATCCAAACTACTAATAGATCTTTGTTGTAGGACCTTGGCAAGGGTTTTTGATATTTATTGTGTGCCTTATTTTCATAGATTAGCAAACACTTCAATTGGTGCACTAAAATTGAACCATTGTCTTTTGTGTCTTGAGCAATAGGCTCTTTTTGTTCAATCTTTAGAGGGTCTGTCTCCCCATGTGGTCATTAGGACTACTAGTGAGGAGAGAACGACCCAAGTGGTAGCAAAAGAAAAGCCATCTTCTTCCAAACCACTATAAATAACTATATCCATGGTCAAAACTATGGATAATGTGTGCTGATTAGTTCATACTGACACTATGTCTCCCCATAAACCTGTTTGATCAAATTTATTTGATCATTTGTAGGGCGTAACCCCTACCGGCTGGGAGCCTTCTGTATTTATAGAGATGAAAGTGCTACATGTATGGCCACACAAGCGGATGCCCTTACTAGCACCTTTTTGTTTTAGAAGCCAAAATCCTTCTAGTTGTTGGGCAGGAGGTCAGACCTCTGGTAGCGGCCCACACACATATGGTTCTTAGTAGAGATACAAAGTTCACCACGAGGAATTTTCATGGGGACTGATGCTTGGCTGCCCTGAGAAGTGAGTGTCGAGGGTGGAGCCAGTGGGGTCAAGCATCTAAGTATATGCTCTGAATAGCGTAGCCTCAGGGGAAACTCCATGTGGGATCAACAACTATTGTCTTGGCTAGCCATAAGAATTGTGCTTGACTTATTTTGAACAATCAAACATTCAAGACCAAACATCAAAACATTGTGTCTTTTGTGTCTTCAAGTGTATGCAAAATAATTTTACATCAAACAACACACTTTTATTGGAGTCTTCGAGTCCAAACACTTGCAAACATTGAGTCCTCATCAATAGTGTGTCCTCTTGTCACAAAAATCAGGCAAACATTAAGATATGGTCACAACAAAACAACTTCATAGATTGGAAAAATTACACAAAGTTTGCAGAAATGCATTTGTGTCTAACAGAATAGCATCTGTGTCATCTAAACGCGTCTGTGAAGGGCAGAAATGTGTCTGTGTCTTTTGAGCAACATTGCAACATCTCAGAAACGCGTCTATGTATGGTAGAACCACGTCTGTGTCATTTAAGCACGTCTGTGTCTGACAGAATAGTGTCTGTGTCATTTAAGTGCATCTGTGAAGTATACAGGCACGTCTATGTTCAGGATTGAAAACTTTCATAATTTAGCAAACAAGAATAGTTAGTTTTAGACTTATTGAGCTTCCTAGGTTATCTCTCTGGGTTTTTCATCTAGCATTCAACCTGTCTTTGGGTCTCACAAAGTCCATCATTGCTTTACACCTTGCATTACATTCACATTTGTCTAAAATTGAGTCAAAAGGTCACTTGCTTGTCCTCATCATATTTGGCCAACACACTACATACAACAACATTTTACTAAGTGGTCCCTCATCAAGGTCTATCACCTTTGGGTCTCATTTGGTCTTACTTAGAGTCAAGGTCAACTTACCTCATCACCTCAGATTCATTTACATCCCATCCAACTCTTGGTCTTCCATACTCTTTCCATATTCATCTAGTCTCACACATCTTGGTCAAATACCTAGTTCATGGTTGAAACCCGTTCCCAAAAATCTAGGAGAGAAACCAAAGAGGCTCAAGAGTCCACAAACATGAGTTCTTATGAATATGACAATGATATCTTTTTCAATTCTGATCATACTACATTACCTAACATGGATGCTTATAGAAACATTCCAAATGTTGAGAACATGGACACTACAAACAACAATGATACACACGATGACAATATGGACAACTTTTCCATACATTCAGTAGAAGTGGAAGACACCATTATGAATCCCCATTTCAATCAATTGGTTGAGGAAATAATGAGGAGAGATAGACATAACTTTCTACAAGTGATGGTACAAAGTGGAGCCAAGATCCCTCATGATTTTGACATGTCTCAAATAATGGAAAATCGACCTTTGCAACAACCTCACTCCAACATGGATCAAAGGAGGCCTAATAGTGGAGGCAATAGAGGACCACATATGGTGCCTGAATCACCATCATCTTTGTTTCAAAAACTAGAGGTCCCTTACACACATGGTCAAGCATATGATACTCACCTTTGCAGACCAATATGGAAGTCTTATGCAGAGAAATATGCTCAATCACATACCAATGTTAAGGATCAACCACCAAAGCCATTGGATATTCAAAGGCATGCTCAAAATTTGGACACAAGGAAACACCGCATCAAATTTGGGGGCAACACACTAGAACAAATTCATGACATGCCTATAGAGTATGGTATACATGGACAAAGCAAATATTCCATTCCTCATCATGACTCTATACCAAGTGGTCCTTATACGTAGCATCATTATAGACCTCCTCCATATGAACATGTGTATGATCAATATCATCCATATATGCAACATGCTCCTCCTCCAATTGGTGCCTCAAGCATGGGGTATGGTCCAAGAAGTCGATCTCCACCTAAGAGCAATTTGGAACAACAAATCAAGGATTTACAAAAGAAAATGGAGGACATAAATACACCAAAGCCAACTTACACAATGAGAGACATATGTCCTTATCCATTTGACAAAAGCATTCCAATGCCTCCATTTCCTACACACTTTGTGACACCTAAGTTTGATAAGTACAGAGGAAAAGGGGATCCTAAGGCACACATAAGACAATTTTTCACAGCTTGCATTGAGGTAGCAGCAGAAGAGACATATTTGATGAGATTATTCCCACAAAGCTTAGGTGATCAAGCTATGGATTGGTTCTCCCAACTTCCACCTGGTATTAAGTCATGGGGTGACTTAGCAGAGGCATTTATCCAACATTTCTCATACAACATAGAGACAGACATATTAGTCGCTACTTTGTGCAACACCAAACAAAAGGATGGAGAATCTTTTTCATCATTTTTACAAAGATGGAGGAATCTAGCCAACAGATGCTCTTGTGAAATTCCACAAAAACAAATGGTACCCAAAATGTTAACAAAGACATTGGTCGTGACTTAAGAAAAGCTTGTTTGTCCACCTTCAAGGACATCATTGAAAAAGGCTTAGCAACAGAGAAGGTCCTAATTGAACAAGGAGTCATTAAGATATTCAAGGAAAACAAAGATGACTTTAAAGGAAAAAATAAGCCAATATTTTGGAACAAAAATAGGAACACAATCAATGATGGTGTTGTTGATGCCAATACAGTACGACCCAAAATCATTTTTTTTGGATCAAGCTCTACAAACAATCAAGTGAATACTCAAACAACTTCAAAGTCATGAAGGAAGTACACCCCATTGGGAGAACCACTAGAATTAGTTTTCAAGAAGCTGGTGGCAAACAAGGTAATCACAGTTCCAAATTTTCCTCCATATGAGCCAAAGGTTAAACCAAATTGGTGGAATGATGATGAGTATTGTGAATTTCATAAGCGCAAGGGTCATAAAATAGGAAATTGTCATCGACTAAAGAACATCATACAAGATCTCATTGATAGAGGTGACATTGAGATTGAAGGACACTCATCCAACCAAGAACATGAAATGTTTAAGGAACCATTCCCAAAACATGACAAGGGAAAAGATGCAACCACAGATGACCAAACCAACTATACCAGAGCATCCTATAACTACAATTCAACTATCGATCACATTTCGATGGATAATTATGCCTCTACCATTATCATCAAGGACAAAACATTTGAGAATTCTACCCAAAGACCCAAGATTGTCCTAAAAGGCATTGGATCTTCTTCCGAACCTACCTCTAAATGTAATGTTACAACTCATTGAGGTAAATTCACTTTGCAAGGTGCTCCAGCTAAAAATGTCGCTTCCTCATCAACCAAACTTGAGTATGACATTGTAGAATAGTTAGGGAAGACACCCGCACTTATCTCAATCCTTGAGCTCTTACACATATCCCCTGCACATAAAGTCATTCTTGACAAAATCTTGAGAGACACTGTTGTCCCCACTGATCTGAACATGGACCAGTTTCAAGGCATGGTGGGATACCTTTCCATTCCACACTCCCTTACATTCATAGAAGCTGATGACGCCTCCGTAAGTTAGCCACATAATGCACCTTTACACATTGAAGCCTTCATACACAAACATCGAATAAAATGAGTCCTGGTAGATGGAGGAGCAGGTCTAAACATTTGTACATTGAGCACTATTAAACAATTGGGATATTCTGATAAAGCTGTGAATTCTACAAACAAAATTACCATCAAGGCATATGATGATGAAGAGCGTTCATCCAAAGGCACAGTCACCTTGCCTCTCAGAGTTGGGCCAGTTACAAAGGATGTGGTTTGTCAAGTCCTAGACCTAGATCTCACATACAATATATTACCAGGACGTCCTTGGATTCATGAAATGAGGGTAGTCCCATCTACATACCACCAATGCATTAAGTTTCCTCACAATGGAGTTGAAATAACAGTTAATGGAGATCCTAATCCATTCATATACTGCAATAACTTGAGATCAAAAACTGAAATGATCATCCCAAGTAATAGGGAAGTTGTTCCTTCTTCTGCATACGTTGATCCTGAGTCATTAAAACCTTCCACATCAAAACAAGGTGAGCTTAAAGGCAAATTTCAAGACAAGGGCATGGGTGAATACACTTTGAATCAAACCATGTACTTGCAACAAGTTATGAGTTCACCAAAAGAATATAGAAGACCACATCCTAATAAGCAGGTATCTATCATTATACTCAAATGGGACCCTACTATCTTTCAAAGATGGGGTGAACTGGAAGAGGAAGACCTATACAAAATGCTTTACAAAGACCTTGAAAATGATACACAAGATCACATCAGCATACCATGTGAAAAGTATGGAAAAGGGTTCAAGATCCTACAAAAATTTGGGTATGATGGCAAAAGCCCTCTTGGCTTAAGAAAGGAAGGCATCATTGAACCTTTACAACCTGAATTGACATTCAAAAAGGAACGCTTGAAGGGACTTGGTTTTGTGACTTCCAAGGTCCACACTCAAAGGACAGAAGAAGCATTACAAATTAAAGCTGCCAAAATTCAACAAGAGAATCGCTATTCCAAATACTCCAATGAATGGGAATGGGGTTCAGACAAATCTGCGAGTGACTACGAGCTCACCGAGACATTCAGAGAGCCAGATGAACCCACAGAAGAAGAGGAATTTTATGAAAAATTCAAAGTTAGTCAAGAAACAACCCCGGAGGATCCCGTATAGTCCTTGCCTCTAGGTCCTAGGTTGAAATCACATAGAATGAGAGCATCTATCCTAGAATGCGCTACTAGTGATGATAATTTGGATTCATTCACGATCAAGACTGATGAGGAGAGTGTCAATGATGACCTTGATAAATACCTCGACATACCTGAATATAATAGCATCTTCACTCTTAACCCTGCTAACTTCGAAGACATCAAAGGCCTTCCCCTTGTTCACCACCAACTCATTGATTGGGACCATGAAGGACTTGCATAGTTCGATACATTCCAAAATGATGAAGCCTTCATTGATTATCTAGGCATACGAGATGATGTTCCCCCTGGGGACCATAAAATGGGATAAACTATAGAACTCAATAGCGTGGCATATTTTGGTGAGGGTGTCGGACCTTCTAGTCACAAAAATATAAAAAATAAAAACAAACCAAGGGTCTTATGGTGAAAACCACATTGTGGCGTTGTCTGACCCCAAAAAAGTAAAAAGAAAGGACGTATCTGAGGGCGAAAACCTCTCTGAGGCACCTGACGATGGAAGGCTCGACATTCTCATAGCATCATAAGAGGAAAAGTCATCCACGTTGGTAGAGGAGACTATCAAAATGAACATTGGCACAGAAGAAGTTCCACACAACATATTCCTGGCTCAATCCTTGACAGAGTCAGAAAGGTCAAAATTCATAAGTTTCTTCACAAAATGACAAATCAACTTTGCATGGTCATACGCTGATATGCCTGGACTAGATCCAGATTTGGTAATGCATCATTTGACAGTTAAACTGGGGGCAAAACTAGTGTAACAAAAATTAAGGAAGATGCATCCACAAGTGGCATTATTAGTCAAAGCAGAGCTTGAGAAATTATTGGATGTCAGATTCATACGCCCAATTGATTACCCCGAATGGATCTCCAACTTAGTGCCTGTCAGTAAACCAGATTGTAGTATTAGAATATGTATAGATTTAAGAGACATCAACAAAGCTTGTCCTAAGGATGATTTTCTATTACCAAGTATTGACTTGATTGTCGATCTCACAACAAGTCATGTGATGTTATCTTTGATGGATGGATTCTTTGGTTATAATCAAATAAAAATCGCATCTGAGGATCAGCAAAAAACAACATTCACTTGTCCTTGGGGAACTTTCTGTTGGAATGTCATGCCCTTTGGGCTAAAAAATGCAGGCGCTACATATCAAAGAGCCATGACTATTATCTTTCATGATCTCATGCACGTGACTGTGGAAGATTATGTTGACGACCTCTTGGGTAAATCAATAGACAGAGATACACATCTGGACATACTTTCAGTTGTCTTTGATCAGTTGGAAAAGTATAAAGTAAGATTAAACCCCAAGAAATGTGTCTTTGGAGTAACCTTTGGGAAGCTCCTAGGATTCATTGTATCAAAAAGAGGAATCAAAGCCAATCCAACAAAAGTCAAGGCCATCCTAGAGATGAAACCACCAAGAAATATCAGTCAACTTCGATCTTTGCAAGGGAGACTCCAGTCCATACGAAGATTCATAGCACAACTTGCAGATAAGTGTAATCCTTTTCAGCACTTGCTACATAAAAACATCAAATTCAAATGGAATGATAATTGTCAATGAGCTTTCCAGACACTCAAAGATTATCTTTTGAATCCACCAGTTTTGATGCCACCAGTTCCAGATCAACCTCTATTACTATACATATCAGCTACTTCAACAACATTGGGGGCACTCTTAGCACAACAAGTTGCTGAGGGCAAAGAAAAGGCAGTATACTATATTAGTCGCACATTGGTGGGATATGAGCTAAAATACACACCAATTGAGCGTGTATGTCTCGCTGTGGTCTTTACTTTGTAGAAATTATGACATTACATGCTAACTCATAAGACTAAGCTGGTTACAAGGATCGATCCATTGAAATACCTTCTCAATAAAGTAACACTTACTGGGCGACTAGCCAAATGGGTGATGCTCTTACTGGGCGACTAGCCAAATGGGTGATGCTCCTGAGTGAATTTGACATCGAGTATGTGGATAGAAAAGTAATAAAAGGAAAAGCTATCTTAGATCAGTTAGCAGATGCTCCTATGATAGATGATGTTCCTCTAATTTCAGAATTTCTAGATGAATCCATTTTAACAGTGTCACATGCAAAGCCTTGGCAACTATACTTTGATGACTCATACACGCAGCATGGGGTAGGTGCTAGAATCCTCTTCATAACTCTTCAAGGGGATTCTATACCAAAATCATATCGATTATCATTTCCCTGCACTAATAACATAGCAAAATATGAGGCATTAACAACTGGATTACGGATTACAGTTCAGTGGAAGGTCTAGGAACTTCATGTTTTTTGGGACTCTCAATTTGTAGTTTGTCAGGAAACTAATGACTACCAAACAAAGGATGAGAAACTAATGCCCTATAAAAGAATGGTGGATGACTTGAAATAACATTTCACAAAGATAGACTTTGAGTAGATACCTAGAGAGCAGAATCGAGCCACGGATGCCATGGCTACAATTGCTTCACTAATTGATCTATCACCGAATGAGACCCGCTATGAGTTCTTGGTGGATAACCTTTTGGTTCCCTCATATGAAATCACTCCTACTAAGATGATATGTGTTGTTGGTCCTGAGTCCCAGTTATATGGTTCCATTTTTGTATACCTTCGTCACAGTACCCTACCTCCTGATCTATCCAATAACCAACATCGCACTTTCATTCGCCAATCTTCTCAATACGTCATTTTAGCTGATATCCTATATCGTTGAGGTCTAGATGGAACTCTTCTTAGATGTTTAGAAATAGACGAAGCTTAGATTGCATTACGTGAAGTAGATGAAGGGATATGTGGTCCACATTCTAGTAGTCCTACCTTAGCCAAGAAACTCATCAAGACTGGATATTACTGGCCCAATATGGAAAAAGATTCATATTAGTTTGTCAAGAAATGTAAGCAGTGTCAACTTCATAGAGACCTCATCCATGCGCCAGTGCAAGAACTTCAACCAATTACGACTCCTTGGCCATTCTATCAGTGGGGACTCAATCTCATAGGCAAGATTCACCCCCCATCTTTCGACAGTCATAAATTCATCATCACTGCCGTAGAGTATTTCACAAAATGTATCGAAGTCGTGCCTCTCACACAAGACACTGGAAAACAAATTGCTACATTCATTCTCAACAATATCATTTGTCAATACGGTATTCATGTTTCCATCATTACTAATAATGGGTGTCCCTCAAAAATCAGGATGTTAGTGAACTCTATGACCACTTCCATATTAGCCATCATTTTTCCACACCTTATTATCCTCAAGGTAACGGTCAAGCTGAGGCATCTAATAAAACAATCCTCAAAATCTTGAAAAAGACAGTTGACGACGCTGGCCATAATTGGCATATCCAACTTAATCCCGCACTTTGAGCTTAGCGCACAAGTATCCACACACCTATAGGAGCTACACCCTATTCACTTGTCTACGACACTGAAGCTATCTGCCTATTGAGGTCGAGTTACCCTCTTTACGAGTCTCTTTGTAAAACATTATCAGTGATGAAGACTACAGGGTCTCTCGCTTACAAGAACTTGAACTATTGGATGAACGAAGACAAACTACTTTTAATCATCTCCAGGCTTATCAACAACGAATGAGTCGCAACTACAATCATAAAGTCAAGCCTCGCACATTTGAACCAAATTGGCTTGGTCCTTACATCATCACAACAACCTATGGATCCGGTGCATATCAACTCTCAACCATAGAGGGTGAACCCTTGGAGGATCCTATCAACAACATGCACCTTTGTAGGTTTTACACATAGCTCTTTAAAGTATCCCAAAATAAAATACAAAAAAAAAATCAAAAAATTCAAAATACAAAAAAAAATAAAAAAAAAAGTAAAGAGAAAACATTTCGTCCAATGGTGAAACCACTTTGGTGGCACCCTGGACAAGTACCATGGTGAAAACTAGGTCACCAGCACCATGCGTAGAGACATTGCTCCTCCTTCCTTCAGGATTCCATTTCATCCTTCACTTTGTACACACTCACAACCTCTTCATCCATAATAAACTTTACACATTCCTATCATGGCTTGTTATTGATTTACCCAAGATTGGTTAGCCATTCATAATAAACCTTCCTTTTCATCCCTTTCCATCCATAATAAATCAGCTCCTATCTGTGGCTAAGGCAAATCCTACGTCTAGTGATGGGTGTGGAACTAAGAGTATCGCCTGTTCTAAGGAGTACAATTTCTTCCAGTTTTCTTCAGTCTATCTGCGCACAATCCGCAATAAAGCAGCATTTGCATCACACATCCACAATAAAGTTTCGTCTTCTCCACAATAAAGTATTGGTTTCATGGATTCAGTCAATTTTAGATGAGACACAATAGCAAAAATGGGCTTCAACAAATCAAATCTTTCAACAGACTCAGACAACTTTATGGTTCAATGCTATCTATCCTTTTGTGAAAGTAAACATTGTGACCACAATCAAATAAGACTTATACAAGTGACAAGAGACACTAAATTTGAGGACTACAGTGGATGTTGGTGTCGAGTCTTGGTTTTCTTTTGATTTTATCTTTCTGGTGACATGTCTTTTAGCTTTTCTAGGATGTCTCTGACTAGAGATTTTATCTCCAGGATGTCTTTGACTAGAAAGGCAAGGATGAGGTATCGTCATCTTTTTTTTTTTGTTGTCTATGGATTGTCTCTTAGTAATGCTATGACTTGTCTAAGGATATGAGGACACTAAGAGTCTAGTATGAACTAGGGCATTCCTTGTTTGCGACTATCTTATCTCCATGCAAATGGGTACAATGACTTTTTGGGTTGAACATATGCCTCGATTGTCATAACCTATTTGCCATAATAAAGCTCAATGATGATAATGCTCAAGAAGCTCTTTCACTTTCATATCTTCTATTTTCCATCCCCCTTTCTTGATTGACTTCCATCGTCCTTCTTGAGTCTATGTAGCCTGCTATCACATGACTGAATATAATAAAATGACACGCCAAAAATATTTGCATCTCATGTAGTTGCACCTGCATTATCACATATTAAGCATTTCATACATACATATAGATATCACAATTATATCACATTCTGCACACAACACATGTTAGCACAATTTACATCCTCATAATATTCATCTGCATTTCATACATTCACATTCACATTGGTATAACATATAAAAACATAAAACATAAAAAAATATTGCATTTCATTATGTACATATTTGCATCCATATCATAACCATCACATAGAAACATACATCATAGGAACATAAGCATCACATAGGTACACATGCATATAGCTGCCACAAAGAATCATCTCATATATATAATCAAAAATGTCATGATACAATGATGTCAAAATACATATGGCTACAATCACCTGAAGGTGTCTACATCATCATACAAAAATGGTACAAAAATGATACATAGGGAGCCCTCTATGGCTAAGATGAAGTCCCTCCCTCAGAGCCGCCTGGCCTCAATGGAGTTTGAGCCCTAGAAGGACCCACCCCAGGATCATCTCTCCTGCCCCCTCTATCTAGTGGTGGTGGAGGACCCATAACCCCACCACTAGACACCTGTCTCTTCTGACTCCCTCCTGTGGCCATTGGTGTCCGTGATGGTCTATGGAAGCTCCTCACCCGCTGCTCTGGTGGCATTGCCCCATAGTATAGGTCTCGCCAATAACCTATCTCCTCCCCTACCCGCAGAACATAGGCATATCCAACCCCTGTGTCCTCTGCTGCTTGCCTCCCAGCCCTCAATGCTGTCTTAGCCTCAGTATAGCACTGGATAGCCTGATCCCGCTCTCACTCTATATCCCTCAGCTATCTCCTAAGCCTAGCTATCTCCCTCTCCAGGTCCTGGATCTCATCTTCCTGTCCCTGGCAGATCTCCCTCAGCTCAAATAGCTCATGCTCCTCCTCCTCGGCCCCCTATGCCTCTGCCTGTGGCTCCCCCTATACTGGTGGTTGTGCCTGTGCCTTTGCCTCTACCTGCACCTGCCTTTGTCCCTATCCCTACACCTGTCTAGGACCCTATGTTGCTGGCACCTGTAGTGGCAATCCACCACGACCCCTCACCACCTGAGCCTATCTCTCCTCTCCACCCTCTCTCTATGGAACCACTCTCCTCTCTCCAACAGCACCTTGCCTCCTTCATTGGCCTCTCCCCCCACCATCTCCATCATCATCCCCATCCCCACCACCATCTCCATCTATCGGCTCCCTTGGGTCTGTCAGTCATGGAAAGGGATGATCAGCCCAATATGCAGTGTACTCTGCATCCATGCCTGCATCCTCAATCTCCGACCACATATCCCATGACATAGGCACCATCTCTACTAGCTGCATCATTGTTTGATCATATGATAGCAATGGCCCGAAGTGTGCCTGATCCCTGACTATCCGAGCATACATACCGGAACCCCGTGGCATCCACTGGATCCTACCAAACTACCTGCATACCCTATCAACCAACTATCTGTCCAATACATAGGGCATCCACCCAATCAGATATCTACTCCAGAAAGTATAGGGTAGATCCACTGCATCATCCTCCCACTAGTCGCACTCACGGTATGACCTCCATATCACAGTGTCGATCTCATTCGGGAGTCGATGCCAATGCTCCAACCTGCCAATCTATGGCTATGATGTAATCATATCATAAAAATGCACAAAGCTGCGTCCATGACCCCTGCCCCTGAAATGTATCAGTCGGGTAACTGACAGATGCTCATATGCCCATACCTGTAACAATGTAATTCCGTAGCCCAATCCTACGGATCCATGATAAACAAACTGATGAAGCTCATAGTACAAGTGTGCCAGCACACACAGTCCCTAGGCATATCTGGTATACTGTGTAACCAGTGTCTCCAAGGTGCTCCCCCAGCCCACAGCTAACCCCCGTGTCACCCTGTCTGGACACAGGAACCCACTGATCACTCCTCCTAGCACTACTGGTAGTGCCAGTCCTGTCACTATCATCGTGTCCCATGCCATGAGTCCAACCCTCATCTCCAGTCTTGGATCCTGGAACACTCGTCTCAGTGCATCCCTGTCTCCATCTCGATCATAGGGTATCAGCTCCCCATTGATCGGCATCCTCAGAATCCTGTAAACATCTTCCAAGGTGACTGTCATCTCACCCATCGGCATGAAAAGTGCATGTCTCAGAATGCCACCTCTTAGCAAGCACAATTAGCAAACCCATGTTCGCCTGAAACTCAGGCACCTACAAAATGTATCTCAGACCCATAACCTCAATGGCAGCCATGTCCTTGAATGTGAGCTCTGGTTGTAACCTCTGAGTTGATGGGAATCTCTCCCATGACTCTAGCATAGGCAAGTACTCCTGTAGTCAAGCAAAGCAATCATGTCAGTCAAATTGACACTCACTGTTCATCACAAAGTGTTGCTTCTATCCTAGTGACACTCATTGTTCATCACAAAGTGTTGCTATCTATCCTAGTGACACTCACTGTTCATCACAAAGTGTTACTTTTATCCTAGTGGTACTCCCTGTTCATCACAAAGTACTACGTGTTTTGCACTCCCTGTTCATCACAAAGTGCTACTCATATTTGCACTCACTGTTCATCACAAAGTCTTGCTCTTTTAGTACTCATTGTTCATCACAAAGTACTATGTCTTGGTACTCACTGTTCATCACAAAGTGCCTCGATCTATTCTATCCTAGGGCTATACTTGAGTGTATCCTCTTGAGTAGTTTCCTAATTGGCAACGTATGTTCTAACACATAATTGTCAATCCTAGCCCTATCTGCTATCCTAGTCTTCCCTAGAGGACTTGCTTGAGTGTATCCTCTCAGCAGCTTATCCAATCGACAACGTATGTTCATCATAGAACTGCCAATTTGACCTTGAAGACATAAACGCGCTTTCATGACATAAACACACTTACAGACTGCACAAACGTGCCTGCTCTGCACAGAGGCGCCTGAAATACACAGATGTGCCTATGCTCTGCACAAACGCGCCTGTCCTACACAGACGTGCCCACATTTCACAAATGTGCCTACACAACGCAGACGCGCTCACATTTGACACAGATGCTTTTTCTGGCATAGACGCGGCTGACACAAACACATATGCACCTGGCACCAATGCAGACGTGCCTACACATTTTTGACATTTTTTGACATTATCCTAAAGTGCATTTATTGCACTACCTAGCATGCATTAATGACAACAATTAATGCGACAAAGTACAAGGAGGTTTTGTGGTACTCACCGACTCTCCTGCATCTGCTGGCCTCTGAAATCGGCGAATGTGATCGAATCTGTGCACCAATGCCATCGCTGCTGATTGTTGCTGATCAATTCTCTCTCTGGGCTCTGATTTCTTGGATGTGTGGATGACAATGAGGATGTGTTCTCTCGTGGTCTATCTTATAGACTACCCTAGCCCTGGCCCTCGTTTCCCGAGTCAGTCTTCTTTATCCCGTGACTTTGTCACTCCATCCGGTCAGTCCTTTCTAGCCTTTGTTTATTATCGAGAGATTGTTTGTGATCTTTTCAGACATTTTCATCCAATCTCTTGAGGGGGCATATCATTCCCATCTTGGGGCAACTTTGTATCAGTTCATCTTATCTTCTTTGAAACAACGCGACAAGCTGCATTGTCTCAAAGAGGGGCAAAATGTAGACACCTAAAATTGTCATGTCTAATTAAATAAATATTTTATTTATTTAATTACTTTAGCCTAATTCTTCTATTAATTAAATAAATCTTTATTTATTTAATTAATTCATTTATCCTCTTCTAGCCTTATTTCTCATTTAAATAAATACATTTATTTATTTAAATTACCCTTTTCCTAAATTAAATAAATATCTTATTTATTTAATTGATCCTTATTCTTCTATTAATTAAATGAATCTTTATTTATTTAATTAATTCATTAGCCTTTTCTACCTATGACACATATCATTCATCTCTTAATTCATACACTACCTACCCTCTTATTATTTTATTATTTCTTTTACCTACCCTCTAATAATAGCCGACCATTTATCTTGTACACCTCTCAATCTTATCCATCCATTTCAATTTAGTGTCTTCTATATAGGAGGATACTTCCTTCATTATTAACCCTAATCAATCTATGCATCCTGATCAATTGACTACATTCCTTCATATGCGATCAAGCCTACTTGCAACCACACTTTCGTTCTTTGTTGAGCTTTTGTGCACATAAAATCTGAGAGCAAATATATCAAACAAGATCAATAGAGATAGGAAGAATGGAGATCCAAACCCTATTGGACATGTGATGGTATAATCTTTGTGATTTCATTTGATTTGCATTGTCTTAGGTAATCTTCATATGTTATGGTGGATCTTTGTTGTTGTTAGGCTAGGGTTTTGTGGTTGAATTCATTTAGTCTTTCAACATTGTTATTATCCATTTTCACTGTATACAAATGTAAATCAGATTGTTTTCAATAAAAGAGGCAAGTTGTGTTGAGACTTTCACCAATTCAAGTTGTTGTGTGATGACATTTTCTAGAGTTGATTGTGAGTTTTGTTCTATTGTGAAAGAGGGATTTAAATTCAATCTTGCAAACTTTGAGCTGATAATTGTATTTAGAGTTATATGTTTGGTTTTCAAATTTGGTCTTGTAGACTTTGAGTTGCTTATCATATCTGAAACTAATGTGGAAAGCTAAAGTGGGAAGATAGCTTGTAGACTTTGTGTTGCTTCTATTTTTAAGACTTGTGCATGTGAGTTGAAGTGCATCATGTAGTTAGACTTTGAGCTGCTACATATTGTGCTTAGTTAGCAGAAAATCATCTAAAAATGTTGATAGGAGAATAGATAGTTGAAGACTTTGAGCTTTCTTTTTGTTTTCCCATCTTGAGGAAGTGACAGAAGTCTTTGTGCCTTCATGGAAACTTTTCTTCCCTTTATGTTCCAAAAATCCTACAAAGAAGTCTCATTTCTATATTTGTTGTTATTTATTTCCAATTGCTACTACTTTTCTGTGAAGAGAAAAGAGTATAGTTTTTCTTGAAAGAAGAAGAAAGACTGTTGTCCCACTCATATTAGATTAGTTTAATTTGTAGATAGGGGGAGCCTTCCCTTAATTAGGAGATTTTTACTCACACACTGTGGTTGAAGCCACAATTTTGTATATTTCCCCAAGTGTACAAAATTTTCAACCAACAGGGTGAAGGCCAAGTTTAGGGATAGAGTTTAATTAAGATTAGAGTTTAATTACGATTAGGGTTAAATAATCCTATTAATTGAACAAATAATCCTAATACTAACATTCTAAATTAAATATGAGGGTTAAGATTTATTGTTAGGGTTAGGTTTTGGGATGAGAACTAAGGATTATTTTAGGGTTAGGGTTTAGGGTTATGATTAAACTAGGGTCAAGGTTAGGGCTAGGATTATGATTAGGGTTAGAGTTTAAGGTTATGGTTAGGATTATGGTTTACGTCATGATTGAGGTCAAGGTTAAGATTTTGATTATGGTGAGGATTATGGTTTAGAGCTATGGTTAGGATTGTTGTTAGGGTTAGAGTTTACATCATGGTTAGGGTTAGGGTTAGGGTTTTCTTTAGGGTTTACATAATGGGTAGGGTTAGGTTTAGGATTATGGTTAGGGTTTACATCATGGTTATTTTTAGGGTTAGGATTACAGTTAGGATTTACTATTATGATTAGGGTTATAGCAAGTTAGAGTTAGGTTATGGCTAAGGATTATTGTTATCATCCTTAAATATGAATAACCAAGATGACATCAATAGGAGGTCATCATGAATAACCTCCTATTAGGCCTTAATCATAACCATAATCCTAATAGTTATGTTAACATGAAATTTTAATATAACCCTAACTATAACAATAATCCTAACCTAAAATTTCATGTTAATATAACTTTATTGTAGGTTACACCTCTCCATATCATTCATATTATTAATAACATTTATATATAGGTTAGGGTTATGATTATTGTTATAGTTAGGGTTTATAGTTATAATTTTAATTTAATCTATGGCTATGGTTAGGATTATTGATATGGTTAGTCTCATGTTAACATCATTGTTAGGGTCAAGTTAATAATTAGTGTTAGCGTTAGGTTTAGGGTTTGGATTATGGCTAGGTTTGGGGTTAAGATTATAGTAAGGGTTAACATCATGGTTAGGTTAAAATAACAATGAGAGTTAGGGTTAGATTTGGTGATTGGATTATGGTCAAGTTTAGGGTTAGGATTAAGGTTTCATATTAGATTTAGGGTTATTGTTAGGGTGAGGTTTTATTAGAGCTAAGGATTATTGTTAGGATTAGGGTTTAGGATTATGGCTAGGCTAGCATTAGGATTGGGATGAAGGTTAGGATTATGATTAGGATTTAGCGTTATGGTCAAGATTATGGTTAGCGTTAGTGTTAGGGTTAGTCTTAGGGTTAGGGTTGTTGTTAATGATTGTAGCTAGGGTTAAGGTTTACACCATAGGTAGGGTTAGGATTTACATCATGGTTAGGTTAGAGTTAGGATCATGGTTAGGGTTAGGGCTTAAGGTTAAGATCAATGTTTGCATCAAGGTTATGGTTAAATTTTAGGGTTAGGGTTATGGTTATGATTGTGGTTAGTATTATGACTAGGGTTAGGGTCAAGGTTAAGGTTTAGTATTAGGATGAAGGTTAAGATTATTGTTACGATTATGATTAGTATTATGGCTATCATTAAGCTTATGGTTAAGGGTTAGTGTTAGGATTAATGTTAGGGTTTACATCATGGTTAGGGTTAAGGGTTGGTGTTAGGATTATGATTAATGTAAGGGATAGGGTTAGGGTTATGATTAGGATTAGGAGTTACATCATATTTAAGGGTTAGTGTTAGGATTAATGTTAATTTTTACATCAAGGTTAGGGTTAGGGTTAATGATAGCAATATGACTAGGGTTAGGTTTAGGAATATGACTAGAGTTATGGGTTAGGGTTAGAGTTCATGGTCTGAGTTAGGAATATGGTTAGGCTTGGGGTTTATATAGTGGCTAGGGATATTGTTAGGAATAGGGTATGGTTAGGTTTAGTTCTAGGTTTATGGTTATGATAAGTGTTTAGGGTTTAAATTAAAATTATGGTTAGGGTAAGGCTTTACATCATGGTTAAGGTTATAGTTAGTGTAGACACCCAAAATTGTCCAGTCTAATTAAATAAATATTTTATTTATTTAATTATCTAAGCTTAATTCTTCTATTGATTAGATAAATCTTTATTTATTTAATTAATTCATTTATCCTCTTCTAGCCTTATTTCTCATTTAAATAAATACATTTATTTATTTAAATTATCCTTTTCCTAAATTAAATAAATATCTTATTTATTTAATTGATCCCATTTCTTCTATTAATTAAATAAATCTTTATTTATTTAATTAATTCATTAACCTTTTCTACCTATGACACATGTCATTCATCTCTTAATTCCTACACTACCTAACCCTTTCATTATTTTATTATTTCCTCTACCTACCCTCTAATCATAGCCGACCTCCTTTTACACCTCTCAATCTTATCCCTCCATTTCATATAGTGTCTTCTATATAAGAGGATGCTTCCTTCATTATCAAACCCTAATCAATCAATCATCCTAAGGAATCAATTTATGCAATTGACTACACTACGATCCTACTTGCAACCACATTCCATTCTTTGTTGAGCTCTTGTGCACATAAAATATGAGAGCAAATATATCAAGCAAGATCAATGGAGATAGGAAGAATGGAAATCAAAACCCTATTGGACATGTGAAGGTATAATCTTTGTGATTTCATTTGATTTGCATTGTCTTAGGTAATCTTCATATGTTATGGTGGATCTTTGTTGTTGTTAGGCTAGGGTTTTGTGGTTGAATTCATTTAGCCTTTCAATATCATTATTATTGTTATCCATTTTCACCATATACATTTTGGCACGCCCAGTGGGACTCTTGTCCCTTTTGCATTTAACATCCTTGTTGCAGATTTTGTATTTTGAAGTTGTAGATCTAACGTTTTCGGTAGCATTTTGGTATTCCCGTGTCTGCACACTATCCGATCGCGTTTTTGTTTTTCTGGCATGTCTGCAAGATCTGGAATCGCGTCTGTGTTATTGGCAGTATTTTATTTTGCAGGTTCCGGAAAAGTGCGTTTGTGTTATTAAGTCGCATCTGCGGTGTTTTTATCCGTGTCTGTGTCCAGAAGTCATGTCTGCATTCTGTAATTGCGTCTGTGTCTCACAGAACCGCGTCTGTGTCACGAAGTCACATCTGTGTTGGGGGTAATCGTGTCTGTGTTCACAAGTTTCAAATTTTGGGTTTATTGATTTCAGTTTTGGGATTTTGCATTTAGGGTTTCAGATCTGGTTTATTTTGAGCTAACATTTTCAGATCTAGCTAACGAAATTGGTGTAGCTTGTCTTGAAAGCAAAATCATTTGGTTGAAGGCCCCTATTTTCACAAAGTCTTTTGGATTTAAAATCTACCTACTCATGTTCTTGCAAGAAGGGGTGATTATTTGAAACAATCCAAACTACTAACAACTCTTTGTTGCAGGTCCTTGGCAAGGGTTTTTGGAATTTTATTGTATGCCTTGTTTTCATAGACTAGCAAACACTTCAATTGGTGCACTAAAATTGAATCATTGTCTTTTTGTGTCTTGAGCAATAGGCTCTTTTTGTTTAATATTTAGAGGGCCTGTCTTCTCGTGTGGTCATTAGGACTACTAGTGAGAAGAGAAAGACCCAAGTGGTAGCCAAGAAAACCCACCTCTTCCGAACCACTATAAACAAAAGTATTCATGGTGAAAACTATGGATAACGTGTGCTGATTAGTTCATACCGACACTATGCCTCCCCATAAACCCGTTTGATCAAATTTATTTGATCAGTTGTAGGGCGTAACCCCTACTGGCTGGGAGCCTTCTGTATTTATAGAGCTAAAAGTGCCACATGTATGGCCACACGAGCAGATGCCCTTACTAGCACCTTTTTGTTTTAGAAGCCCAAATCCTTCTAGTTGTTGAGGCAGGAGGTCGGACCTCTGGTAGCGGCCCGCACACATATGGTTCTTAGTAGAGATACAAAGTTCGCCACGGGGAGTTTTCGTGGGGATTGATGCTTGGCTGACCCGAGAAGTGAGTGCCGAGGGTGGAGCCAGTGAGGTCAAGCATCTAAGTATCCGCTCTGAATAGCATAGCCCTGGGGGTAAAACCCCATGTGGGATCAACAACTATTGTCTTGGCAAGCCATAAGAATTGTGCTTGACTTATTTTAAACATTCAAAACATTCAAGACCAAACAGCAAAACATTCTGTCTTTTGTGTCTTCAAGTGTATGCAAAACATTTTTACATCAAACAACACACTTTTCTTGTAGTCATTTTGGAGTCTAGACACTTGCAAACATTGGGTCTTCATCAACATTGTGTCCTCTTGTCACGAAAAAATAGTCAAACAGTCAGATTTGGTCACAACAAAACAACTTCACAAATTGAAAAAAAAAATTTGCACAAATTTTGTAGAAACACGTTTGTGTCTGACATAATAGCGTCTGTGTTGTATAACCGGATCTGTGAAGGGTAGAATTGCGTCTGTGTTCCTGGAATAAACATTGCATTTTGCACAAAATCTCAGAGGCGAGTCTGTGTCGAACAGAGCCACGTCTGTGTCGGGAAACCGCGTCTGTGAAGTATACAGGTACGTCTGTGTTCAGAATTGAAAAACTGTTATAGTCCAGCAAACAAACACAGTCAGTTTCGGAATTCTTGAGCTTCCTAGTTCATTTCTCCAGGGTTTCATTTAGTATTAAACCTATCTTTGGGTCTCACAAAGTCCATCATTGCTTTGCATCTCACTTTACATTCACATCTATCTAAACTTGAGTCAAAAGGTCACTTGCTTGTCCTCATCATACTTTGTCAACACACTACATACAACAACACTTGGCTAAGTGGTCCCTCATCAAGGTTTCTTACCTTAGGGTCTCATTTGGTCTTACTTAGAGTCAAGGTCAACTTACCTCATCAAGAGAAACTATCCTCTCTTTGGAAGTCACACCTACTCTACTACATACATACTTGGTCTTACACTTTGGACATTGCAAGGACACTTCAGATTCATTTACATTCCATCCAACTCTTGGTCTTCCATACTTTTTCCATTTTCATCTAGTCTCACACATCTCGGTCAATACCTAGTTCATGGTTGAAACCCGTCTTCAAAAATCTAGGAGAGAAACTAAAGAGGCTTAAGAGTCCGCAAACATGAGTTCTTATGAGTATGAGAATGATATCTTTTTCAATTCTGATCATACTACATTACCTGACATGGATGCCTATAGAAACATTCCAAATGTTGAGAACATGGGCACTACAAACAACAATGCTACACACAATGACAATATGGACAACTTTTCCATACATTCAGCAAATGTGGAAGAATCCATTATGAATCCCCATTTCAATCAACTGGTTGAGGAAATAATGAGAAGGGATAGACAACACTTCTTACAAATGATGGCACAAAGTGGAGCCAAGATACCTCATGATTTTGACATGTCTCAAATAATGGAACATAGACCTTTGCAACAAACTCACTCCAACATGGATCAAAGAAGGCCTAATAGTGGAGGTAATAGAGGACCACATATGGTACTTGAATCACCATCATATTTGTTTCAAAAACCAGAGGTCCCACACACACATGGTCAAGCATATGATACTCACCTTCGCAAACCATTATGGAAGTCTTATGCAGAGAAATATGTTCAATCACATACCAATGCTAAGGATCAACCACCAAAGCAATTGGATATTCAAAGGCATGCTCAAAATTTGGACACAAGGAAACCCTGTGTCAAATTTGGGGGCAACACATTAGAACATGACATGCCTGTAGAGTATGGTATACATGCACAAAATAGATATGGTGTTCCTCAACATGAATCTATACCAAGTGGTCCATATACGCAACATCATTATAGACCTCCTCCATATGAACATGTGTATGATCAATATCATCCATATATGCAACATGCTCCTCCTCCAATTGGTGCCTCAAGCATGGGGTATGGTCCAAGAAGTCGGTCTCCACCTAAGAGCAATTTGGAGCAGCAAATTAGGGATTTACAAAAGAAAATGGAGGACATAAATACACCAAAGCCAACATACACAATGAGAGACATATGTCCTTATCCATTTGACAAGAGCATTCCAATGCCTCCATTTCCTACACACTTTGTGACGCCTAAATTTGATAAGTATAGAGGAAAAGGGGATCCTAAGGCACACATAAGACAGTTTTTCATAGTTTGCATTGAGGTAGCAGTAGAAGAGACACATTTGATGAGATTATTCCCACAAAGCCTAGGTGATCAAGCTATGGAATGGTTCTCCCAACTTCCACCTGGTATTAAGTCATGGGGTGATTTGGCAGAGGCATTTATCCAACATTTCTCCTACAACATAGAGACAGACATATCAGTTACTACTTTGTGCAATACTAAGCAAAATGATGGAGAGTCTTTTGCATCATTTTTACAAAGATGGAGGAATCTAGCCAGCAGATGCTCTTGTGAAATTCCACAAAAACAAATGGTAGAAATGTTCACCCAGAATGTTAACAAAGAGATTGGTTATGAATTAAGGAAAGCTTGTTTGTCCACCTTCAAGGACGTCATTGAAAAAGGCTTAGCAATAGAGAAGGTCCTAATTGAACAAGGAGTCATTAAGATATTCAAGGAAAACAAAGATGACTTTAAGGGAAAAGGCAAACTGAGATTTTGGAACAAAAACAAGAACATAGTCAATGATGGTGTTGTTGATGCCAACATAGTGCGACCCAAATTCATCTTTTCGGGATCAAGTTCTACAAACAATCAAGTGAATTCTCAAACAACTTCCAGATCACGAAGGAAATACACCCCATTGGGAGAACCACTTGAGTCAGTCTTCAAGAAGCTTGTGGCAGACAAGGTAATCACAGTTCCAGATTTTCCTCCATACGAACCAAAGGTCAAACCAAATTGGTGGAATGATGATGAGTATTGTGAATTTCATAAGAAGAAGGGTCATAAGACAAGAAATTGTCATCGACTGAAGAACATCATACAAGATCTCATTGATAGAGGTGACATTGAGATTGAGGGACACTCATCTAATCAAGAACATGAGATGTTTAAGGAACCATTCCCAAAACATGACAAGGGAAAAGCTAAAGCCACAGATGACCAGACCAACTATACAAGAGCATCTTATAACTATGATTCAACCATCAATCACATCTCGATGGACAATTATGTCTCTACCATAATCATCAAGGACAAAAACCCTGAGAATTCTACCCAGAGACCCAAGATCGTTCTGAAAGGTGTTGGATCTTCTTTCAAACCTACCTCTGAATGTCATGTTACAACCCACCAAGGTAAAATCACTTTGCAAGGTGCTCCAACTAAAAACACCGCTTCCTCACCAACCAAACTTGAGTATGACCTTGTAGAACAGTTAGGGAAGACACTCATGCTCATCTCCATTCTTGAGCTATTATGCATATCCCCCACTCATAAAGCCATTCTTGACAAAATCTTGAGAGATACTGCCGTTCCTACTGATCTGAACGTGGACCAATTTCAAGCCATGGTGGGATACCTTTCCATTCCACATTCCCTTATATTCACAAAAGTCGATGATGCCTCCATAAGTTAGCCACATAACACGCCGCTACATGTTGAAGCCTTCATACACAAACATCGAATAAAAAGAGTCCTGATAGAAGGAGGAGTAGGTCTAAACATTTGCACATTGAGCACTATTAAACAATTGGGATATTCTGATAAAGCTATGAATTCTACAAATCAAATCACCATTAAGGCATATGATGACGAAGAGCATTCATCCAAGGGCATAGTCACCTTACCTCTCAGAGTTGGGCCAGTTACAAAGGATGTGGTTTGTCGAGTCTTGGATCTAGATCTCACTTATAACATATTACTAGGACGTCCTTGGATTCATGAAATGAGGGCAGTCCCATCCACATATCACCAATGCATTAAGTTTCCTCATAATGGAGTGGAAGTAACAGTTAATGGAGATCCTAATCCGTTCATATACTGCAATAACCTGAAATCAAAGACTGAGACCATCATTCCCAGTAATCGTGAAGTTGTTCCTTCCTCGGCATACATTGATCCCGAGTCACTAAAACCCTCGACATCAAAACAAGGTGAGCTTAAAGGCAAGTTTCAAGACAAGGGCATGGGGGAATACACTTTAAATCAGACCATGTACTTATGACAATTCATGAGTTCCCCAAAAGAATATGGAAGACCACATCCTAACAAGCAAGTATCCATCATGATACCTAAAATGGGACCCTACTACCTTTTAGAGATGGGGTGAACTGGAAGAGGAAGATTTATACAAAATGCTTTACAAAGACAATGAAGAGGACACACAAGATCACATCAGTCTCCCATGTGAGAAATATGGCAAAGGCTTCAAAATTCTACAAAAATTCGGGTATGATGGAAAAAGCCCTCTTGGGTTATGAAAGGAAGGCATCATTGAACCTTTACAACCTGAATTGACTTTCAAAAAGGAACGCTCGAAAGGACTTGGTATCTTAACTTCCAAGGTCCACACCCAAAGGACAGAAGAAGCCTTACAAATCAAAGCTGCCAAAATTCAACAAGAGGATTGCTATTCCATAGATTCCAATGAATGTGAATGGAGTTCAGATAAGTCCTCCAGTGACTACGAGCTCACCGAGATATTTAGAGAGCCAGATGAACCAACAGAAGAAGAGGAATTTTATAACAAGTTCAGAGTTGGTCAAGAAACAACCCATGAGGATTCCACATAGTCCTTGTCTCAAGGTTCTAGGTTGAAATCACATAGGATGAAAACACCTGTCTCAGAATGCGCTACTAGTGATGATAATTTGGCTTCATTCGCAATCGAGACTGATGAGGAGAGTGTCATCGATGACCTCGATAATTACCTTAACATACCTGAATATAACTGCATCTTCACTCTTAGCCCCGCTAACTTTGAAGACATTAACGACCTTCCCCTTGTTCACCACCAACTCATTGACTGGGATCATGAAGGACCTGCACAGTTTGACACATTTCAAAATGATGAAGCTTTTATTGACTATCTTGGCATATGAGATGATCTTCCTCTTGGGGACCATAAGGCGGGATACACTATAGAACTCAACAACATGGCATATTTTGGTGAGGGTGTCGGACCTTCCAGTCGCAAAAATGTGAAAATAAGAACAAATCAAGGGTCTTATGGCAAAAACCACACTGTGGCACTGTCTAACCCCAAAAAAGTAAAAAGAAAGGATGTATCTGAGGGCAAAAACCTCTCTGAGGCACCCAAAGATGGAAGGCTTGACATTCTCCTAGCATCATATGAGGAAAAGTCATCCATGTTGGTAGAGGAGACTATCAAAACAAACATTGGTACAAAAGACGTTCCACACAACATATTCCTGGCTCAATCGTTGACAGAGTCTGAAAGCTCAAAATTCATATGTTTCTTCAAAGAACGACAAATCAACTTTGCCTGGTCATACGCTGATATGTCTGGACTGGATCCGGATTTGGTAATGCATCATTTGACAGTCAAATCGGGGGCAAAACCAGTGAAACAAAAATTAAGAAAGATGCACCCACAAGTGGTATTACTAGTCAAAGTAGAACTTAAGAAATTATTGGATGTCGGATTCATACGCCCAATTGATTATCCTGAATGGATCTCCAACTTAGTGCCTGTCAGTAAACCAGATCGCAGCATCAGAATTTGTACAGATTTCAGAGACATCAACAAAGCTTGTCCAAAGGATGACTTCCCATTACCAAATATTGACTTGATTGTTGATCTCACAGCAGGTCATGAAATGTTATCATTGATGGATGGATTCTCTGGTTATAATCAAATAAGGATCACGCCCGAGGATCAACACAAAACATCCTTCACTTGTCCGTGGGGAACTTTCTGCTGGAATGTCATGCCCTTCGGGCTAAAAAATGCAGGTGCTACATATCAAAGAGCCATGACTACTATCTTTCATGATCTCATGCACGTAACCATGGAAGATTATGTCGATGACCTCTTAGGCAAATCAATAGACAGAAATACACATTTAGACATACTTTCAGTCATCTTTGATCGGTTGGAAAAATACAAAGTAAGATTAAACCCCAAGAAATGTGTCTTTGGAGTAACCTTCGAGAAGCTCCTAAGATTTATTGTATCCAAAAGACGAATTGAAGCTGATCCAACAAAAGTCAAAGCCATCTTGGAAATGAAACCACCAAGAAATATCAGTCAACTTTGATCCTTACAAGGCAGACTCCAGTCCATCCGAAGATTCATAGCACAACTTGCAGATAAGTGTAATCCTTTTCAGCACCTGCTACATAAAAACATCAAATTCAAATGGGATGATAACTGTCAACAAGCTTTCTAGATGCTCAAAGATTATCTTCTGAATCTGCCAGTTCTGATGCCACCAATTCCAGATCAACCTCTGTTACTATACATATCAGCTACTCCAACAGCACTGGGGGCACTCTTAGCACAACAAATTGCTGAGGGCAAGGAAAAAGCAGTATACTATATCAGTCGCACATTGGTAGGATATGAGATAAACTACACACCAATTGAGTGTGCATGTCTCGCCGTGGTCTTTGCTTCGCAAAAATTATGACATTACATGCTCACTCATAAGACTAAGTTAGTTGCAAGGATAGACCCATTGAAATATCTTCTTAATAAAGCAACACTTACTGGGCGACTAGCCAAATGGGTAATGATCCTGAGTGAATTCGACATCGAGTATGTGGACAGAAAAGCAATAAAAGGACAAGCCATCACAGATCAATTAGCAGATGCTCCCATGATAGATGATGTTCCTCTAAGCTCAGAATTTCCAGATGAATCTATTTTGACAATGTCACATGCAAAGCCATGGCAACTGTACTTCGATGACTCATACACACAGCATGGGGCAGGAGCTGACATCCTCTTTATAACTCCTCAAGGGGATTCTATACCAAAATCATACCGCTTATCATTTCCTTGCACTAACAATATAGCGGAATATGAGGCATTAACAATAGGATTACGAATTGTGGTTCAGTGGAAGATCCAAGAACTTTGTGTTTTTGGGGACTCCCAACTTGTCATCCGTCAAGCAACTGATGATTACCAAACAAAAGATGAAAAATTAATGTCTTATAAACAAATGGTGGATGACCTGAAACAACATTTCATAAAGATAGACTTTGAGCAGATACCAAGAGAGCAGAATCGCGTCGTAGATGCCATGGCTACAATTGCTTCACTGATTGATCTACCTCCAAACAAGACCCGCTATGAGTTCTTGGTGGATAACCTTTTGGTTCCTTCATATGAGATCATGCCTACTGAGATGATATGTGTTGTCGGTCCCGAGTCCCAGTTATATGGTTCCATTTTCACATACCTTCGTGACAATACTCAACCTCCTGATCTATCAAATAACCAACGTCACACTTTCATTTGCCAATCCTCTCGATATGTCATTTTAGCTAATATCCTATACCAGCGAGGTCTAGATGGCACTCTTCTTAGATGTTTAGAAAGCGACGAAGCTCAGATTGCGTTACGTGAAGTACATGAAGTGATATGTGGTTCGCATGCTAGTGGTCCTACCTTGGCCAAGAAACTCATCAGGACTGGATATTACTGGCCCAATATGGAAAAAGATTCATATCAGTTTGTCAAGAAATGTAAGCAATGCCAAATTCATGGAGACCTCATACATGCACCAGCACAAGAACTTCAACCACTTGCGTCTCCTTGGCCCTTTTGTCAGTGGGGACTCGATCTCATAGGCAAAATTCACCCTCCTTCCAATGGTCATAAATTCATTATCACTGCCACAGAGTATTTTACAAAATGGATTGAAGCCATGCCTCTCACACAAGTCATAGGAAAACAAATTGCTACATTTATCCTCAACTATATCATTTGTTGATACGGTATTCCTCTTTCCATTATCACTGATAACGGGTGTCCCTTCAAAAATCACGATGTTCGTGAACTCTGTGATCGCTTCAATATTTCCCATCATTTCTCCATGCCATATTATCCCCAAGGTAATGGTCAAGTTGAGGCATCTAATAAAACAATCCTTAAAATCCTAAAGAAGATAGTCGACAATGTTGGCCGTAATTGGCATATCCAACTTAATCCTGCACTTTGGGCCTACCGCACGAGTGTCCACACACCTATAGGAGCTACACTCTATTCACTTGTCTACGGCGTTGAAGCCATCTTGCCTATTGAGGTCGAGCTACCCTCTTTACGGGTCTCTTTGCAAAACATCATCAGTGATGAAGACTATAGGGTCTCTTGCTTACAAGAGCTTGAATTACTAGATGAACGAAGACAAACTGCTTTTAATCATCTCAAAGCTTACCAACAACGAATGAGTCATAGCTACAATCGCAAGGTCAAGCCTCGTACATTTGAGGTAGGTGATTTGGTCCTCAGAGAAAATCCCAAAAATCAGCAAGACAGAGAGAAGAAGGGTAAGTTCGAACCAAATTGGCTTGGTCCTTACATCATTACAGCAACATATGGATCTGGTGCATATCAGCTCTCAACTACAGAAGGTGAACTTTTAGAGGATCCTATCAACAACATGCACCTTCGCAGGTTTTACACATAGCTCTTCAGAGTATCCTAATTCAAAAAATACAAAAAAAAAATCAAAAAAATTCAAAAATACAAAAAAAAATAAAAAATTCAAAATATAAAAAAAATTATTAAAAAAAAAAAAATCGTTACTTGGTGAAAACTTGGCAAACAGGCACCTTGTGACACAAAAAACATTGAAAAATCGACAAAAGTAAAGAGAAATAATTTTTTCCAATGGTGAAAACTACTTCGGTGGCACCCTAGGCAAGTACCATGGTGAAAACTGGGTCACCAGCGCCATGTGTAGAGACATTGCTCCTCCCTCCTTCAGGATTCACTTTCATCCTTTCACTTTGCACACACTCACAACCTATTCGTTCATAATTAACTTACCCATTCCCATCATGGCTTGTTATTGATCTACCCAAGATTGGTTAGCCATTCATAATAAACCTCCCTTTCTATCCATAATAAATCAGATCCTATCTGTGGCTAAGGCAAATCCTACATCTAGTGATGGGTGTGGAACTGAGAAAATCACCTGTTTCGAGGAGTACAGTTTCTTCCAACTTCCTTCAGTCTATCCGCGCACAATCCGCAATAAAACAACACTTGCATCACAGATCCGCAATAAAGTTTCATCTTCTCCGCAATAAAGTATCAGTTTCATGGATTCAGTCAGTTTCAGATGAGACATAGCAGCAATAATGGGCTTCAACAAATCAAAATCTTTCAACAGACTCAAACAACATTATGGTTCAGTGCTATCTATCATTTTTGTGAAAGTAAACATTGTGACCACAATAAAATAAGACTTATACAAGTGACAAGAGACACTAAATTTGAGGACTATAGTGGATGTTGGTGTCGAGTCTTGGTTTTCTTTTGATTTTATATTTTGTGGTGACATGTCTTTTAGCTTTTCTGGGATGTCTCTGACTAGAGATTCTATCTCCAGGATGTCTTTGACTAGAAAGGCGAGGATGGGGTATCGTTACCTATTTGTATTTGTTGTCTGTGGATTGTCTCTTAGTAATGCTATGACTTGTCCAAGGATATGAGGACACTATGAGTCTAGTATGAACTAGGGCATTCCTTGTTTGTGACTGTCTTATCTCCATGCAAACAGGTACAATGACTTTCTGGGTCGAACATATGCCTCGATTGTCATAACCTACTTGCCATAATAAAGCTCAATGATGATAACGCACAAGAAGCTCTTTTCATTTTCATATCTTCTGTCTTTCATTCCCCTTTCTTGATTGACTTCCATCATCCTTCACGAGTCCGCGTAGCCTGCTATCACATGACTGAGTATAATGACATACCAAAAACATTTGCATTTCATGTAGTTGTACCTACATTATCACATGTTAGCATTTCATACATACATATCGATATCACAGTTGCATCACATCCTGCACACAACACCTGTTAGCACATTTTATATTCTCATCATGTAAATAATTATTTGCATTATCATATTCATCTGCACTACATACATTCACATTTGCATCATGCATACACATATAAACCATAAAAGAACAAAAATATTGCATTGCATCATATACATATTTGCATCCATAAACATAAAGCAAACATCACATAAGAACATCTCATCACATAGGTACACATGCATATAGTTGCCGCAAAGATGAATCATCTCATATATATAATCATAAAGTGTCATGATACAATGATGTCAAAATCATAGGGCTACAAAAGCACCCGCAGGTGTCTACATCATCATACAAAAATGGTACAATACTGATACATAGGGAGCCCTCTATGGCTATGATGAACTCCCTCCCTCGGAGCTGCCTGGCCTCGATGGAATCTGAGCCCCTGAAGGACCCGCCCCAGGATCATCTCCTCTGTCTCCTCTATCTGGTGGTGGTGGAGGACCCATAACCCCACCACTCGATGCCTATCTCCTCCGGCTCCCTCCCGTAGCTGTCGTTGTCCGCGACGGTCTATGGAAGCTCCTTGCCCGCTAATCCATTGGTACTGCACCATAATAGAGATCCTGCTAGTAGGCAATCTCCTCCCCTGCCCGTAGAACATAAGCATATCCTACCCCTATGTCCTCCGCTGCCTATCTCCCAGCCATCAGTGTTGTCTCAGCCTCTATATAATGCTGAATAGTCTGATCTCGCTCCCGCTCAGTATCTCTAAGCCTCCTCCTGAGCCGATCCCTCTCCCTCTCCAACTCCTAGATCTCATCTGCCTATCCCTGGTAGATCTCCCTCAGCTCTATCAGCTCATCCTCCTCTGCATCAGCCCCCTCTGCCTTTGCCTGTGGCTCCCTCGGTATGGGTGTCTACCCCTATGCCTGTACCTGTACTGGTATCTATCCTTGTTTCTATCCCTGTCCCTGTACCTGTACCCATCTAGGACCCTATGCTGCTGGCACCTGTAGTGGCAATCCACTGCGACCCCTCACCACCCGAGCCTACCTCTCCTCACCATCCTCCCTCTGAGGTACAACCCTCCTCTCTCCAACTGCTCCCCTCCTCCTCCGTCGGCCTCTGCCCCCATCACCTCCACCATCATCATCATCCCCACCACCATCTCCATCTAATGGCTCTCCCGGATCTGTCAGGCATGGGAATGGATGCTCTGCCCAGTATGCTATGTACTCAGCATCCAGCCGACATCCTCAATCTTGGGCCACATGTCCCAATGTAGGGGCATCATCTCTACTAGCTGCATAACCGCCTGATCATATGATAACAGGGGCCCAAATTGTGCCTGATCTCTCACAGTCTGTGCATACATGCCTGAGCCCCGTGGCATCCTTTGGATCCTGCCAAACTGCCTGCCAACCCTGTCCACTAGCTGCCTCTCCAACACATAAGGCATCTGCCCAATCAAATACTTGCTCTGAAAGGTGTAGGGAAGCTCAACTACATCATCCTCCCACTGCTCGCATCCCAGGTATGGCCTCCATATGACCACATCAATATCATCTATCGCCTGCCACCAGTACTCTAGCCTGCCAATCCGTGGCTGTGACATGATCATGTTGTACAAATGCACAAAATTGCGTCTGTGACCTCTACCCCTAAAGTGTATCGGCCTCATCACTAACAGATGCTCATAAGCCCACACCTGCAACAATGTCACCCCACAACCCAATCCCACTGATCCGTGGTACACAAACTGATGTAGCTCATAGTAGAGATGTGCCAGCACACATGGTCCCCAGGCATATCTGGTGTGCTATGTCACCAGTGTCTCCAATGCTCCTCCCCAGCCTATAGCCAACCCCTGTGTTGCCCTATCTAGACACAGGAACCCACCGATCGCTCCTCCTACCATTGCTGGTAGCGCTAGCCCTGTGGCTATCATCGTATCCCATGCCACATGTCCAGCCCTCATCTCTAGTCCTGGGTCCTGGAACACTCGTCTCAGGGCCTCCCTATCTCCATCTTGATCATATGGGATTAGCTCCCCATCGATCAGTATCCGCAGGATCCTATATACATCCTCAAGGGTGACTGTCATCTCACCCATCGGCAAATGAAAAGTACATGTCTCGGAGTGCCATCTCTCCGCCAGTGCAGTCAACAGTGCCATGTTCACCCAAAACTCAGGCACATATAGAACATGTCTCAATCCCATAGCCTCGATAGCAACTCACTTCTTGGCTGTCAGCTCAGGTCACAATCTCTGAGTAGATGGGAATCTCTCCCGTGACTCCAGCATAGGCAAATACTCTTGCAGTCAAGCAAATCAATCATGTCAGTCATAGTGGCATTCACTGTTCATCACAAAATGCTACTTTTTATCTAAATGCATATGGCTATCTATCCTAGTGACACTCATTGTTCATCACAAAGTGTTGCTCTTATCCTAGTAGTACTCACTGTTCATCACAAAGTGTTGCTCACATTTGCACTCACTGTTCATCACAAAGTGCTGCTCATATTTTAGTACTCCCTGTTCATCACAAAGTACTCTATCTTGGTACCCACTGTTCATCACAAAGTGCCTTGATCTATCCTAGTCTTCCCTAGATGACCTGCTTGAGTATATCCTCTCAGTAGCTTATCCAATCGACAACATATGTTCATCATAGAACTGCCGATTTGACCTAGAAGACAAAAAAATTCATATTTTTTAGACACAAACGTGCTTATCTGACATAAACACGCTTAACGATTGCACAAACGCGTCTGAAAAACACAGACGTGCCTGACAAACACAGACGTGCCTATGCTCTGCACAGATGCGCCTGGGCGACACAGACGTGCCTTCTTGGCACAGATGCGCCTGACCATCACAAACGCGGCCGCATTTGACACAGACGCGTCTCACGAGCATAGACGCGCCTGGCACCAACGCAGACATGCTTAAACATTTTTGACATTTTTTGGGACCCTATTCTAAGCACATTTATTTCTCTACCTACCATGCATTAATGACAATAATAAATGCATCGAAGCACGAGGAGGTTTGGTGGTACTTACCGGCTCTCCTGCCTCTGGTGGCCTCTGGAATCAGCGAATGCGGTCGAATCTATGAATGAAGGCCATCGCTGCTGACTGTTGCTGCTCTTTTCTCTCTCTGCAATCTGCTCTCATGGATGTGTAGATGACAATGAGGATGTATTTTCCCCCGTGGTCTATCTTATAGCCTACCCTAGCCCTCGCCCTCGTTTCCCAAGTCAGTCTTCTTTATCCCGTGACTCTGTCACTTTATCTGGTCATTCCATTCTAGCCTCTCTTTCTTATCGAGAGATTGTCTGCAATCTTTTCAGACATTTTCATCCAATCTCTCGAGGGGGCATATCATTCCCATCCTGGGGCAACTCTATATCAGTTCATATTACCTTCTTTGAAACAACGTGACAAGCCGCATTGTCTCAAAGAGGGGCAAAATGTAGACACCCAAAATTGTCCAGTCTAATTAAATAAATATTTTATTTATTTAATTATCTAAGCTTAATTCTTCTATTAATTAAATAAATCTTTATTTATTTAATTAATTCATTTATCCTCTTCTAGCCTTATTTCTCATTTAAATAAATACATTTATTTATTTTTCCTAAATTAAATAAATATCTTATTTATTTAATTGATCCCACTTCTTCTATTAATTAAATAAATCTTTATTTATTTAATTAATTCATTAACCTTTTCTACCTATGACACATGTCATTCATCTCTTAATTCCTACACTACCTACCCCTTTCATTATTTTATTATTTCCTCTACCTACCCTCTAATCATAGCCGACCTCCTTTTACACCTCTCAATCTTATCCCTCCATTTCATATAGTGTCTTCTATATAAGAGGATGCTTCCTTCATTATCAAACCCTAATCAATCAATCATCCTAAGGAATCAATTTATGCAATTGACTACACTATGATCCTACTTGCAACCACATTCCATTCTTTGTTGAGCTCTTGTGCACATAAAATCTGAGAGCAAATATATCAAGCAAGATCAATGGAGATAGGAAGAATGGAGATCAAAACCCTATTGGACATGTGAAGGTATAATCTTTGTGATTTCATTTGATTTGTGTTGTCTTAGGTAATCTTCATATGTTATGGTGGATCTTTGTTGTTGTTAGGCTAGGGTTTTGTGGTTGAATTCATTTAGCCTTTCAATATCGTTATTATTGTTATCCATTTTCACCATATACAGTTAGGTTTAACAATATTGTTAGGTTCAAGTTAATTATTATTGTTAGGGTGAGGTTTAGGGTTAAGATTATGGTAAGGGTCAACATCATGATTAGGTTTAAGTTAAAAATTAGGGTTAGGGTGAGGTTTAGTGTTTGGGATTATGGTCAAGTTTAGGGTTAGGATTATGGTATGGCTTAGGGCTTAGGATTAGGTTTAAGATTATATAATTAGGGTAAGGGTTAGGATTATTGGTAAAGTTAGGGTTGCTACTTTAGTGTTAAGGTCAATATGATGATTAGGGTTAGGGTTTATGTCATACTTAGGGATAATTTTAGGTTTTTGTGTAGGGTTTGTGAGTTTATTGAAAAGGAAAAATGTTTGTCAAATACCTCTTTAAAATGAAAAATACTTGTATTATGAGCATACATTCTATGTTTAAAGTCATTTTCAAGTTAAATAATAATTGTTTTGTTATTAAAAATTATCTATATTAATTTTAAAAGGGATTATAATTATATAAGATATAAATCAAAAAATCATATTGATATGATAAATTACAAACTACTTTTAATAATAAATATTTTTATATATTTATTTTTTCTTTTGAAATATTTATGTATACATAACTTTGATTTTTTGAATTTAGAAACATTATATTTTTATGATTAAAATGTAGAAACATAAAAATTCTTTTTGATCTTTCTAAATTGAAAATAAAAAATTATATATTAATTTTGAAATAATTGTGTAACATGTAATCTAATTTTTTGAATTTAGAAACATTATATATGTTTATGTTTTAGATTTCAAATTAAATAATTCTTTATGATATTAAAAATTATATATCATTTTGGAAATAATTATGTGGCATGTAATCTTGATTTTTTGAATTTAGAAACATTATATATGTTTAAGATTTAAAACATAAAAATTCTTTTGATATACAAAATTATATATCATTTTTGAAATAATTGTGTAGCATGTAATCTTGATTTTTTGAATTTAGAAACATTATATATGTTTATGTTTAAGATTTAGAAACATGGAATTTTTTTTATCTTTTTAAATGGAATTAAGAATCTTTTCTTCCTTTTTATCAAAATGTTGCTTTTATTTTTCTTATTAATTTTAATTAATATAAATTCAATTTCCCAGATTATACAAAAAAATATGAAGGCAACAATATCTCTAAAAAAGAAAAAGTCATGTGTTTTATCACTCTATGCTATTTTTTTATTTAAATATTAAACTTTCAAACTCCCCAAGTGAGCATTTTTACATAGTAGTTAAAAATAAGAAAATGAATCTACTTAACAAATTGCCAAGATTGCTTGATATTTCATACACTCATTGCTCAAATCTAATATTGAAAAAATAATCTAAATAAAGACTATGAATTTGTTGATAGAATCCCTAATAAAGTGCTCCTAAAAATGCATTAGTTGAATATATTGAAAACTTGTAGGCCCTAGATTGAGAGTTTCTATCTTCCTATATAACCATCATTTTAATAGCTCAAATGAGTTTTACAGAACAAACAATATGAAAACATGCATACAACCCTATAAAACAAATGAATAATGCCCTTATAGTGGCTCATATATCTTCTGAGAATTGATTTGTGCAAAATTTTCTTTCGATCATCACTGAGCTTCTTTCAATTACATATCTAAACAACCACAAAGTGTAAACAAATGAATAATCAATAATTGCATAGCACCAAGAACTTACCTATTCTTCCCCATCTTTTTTCTTTGTTGCAGCATATGTTTGAACCTGACAATTGTCCATACAGTAGTAAGATATTTGATGTTATGCTTACATATAAAGGGGCCAACCATCTTCTTTAAAAAACAACCCATCTAAAAAGAAATTCCAATCATAGTTGCAAAAGCATTAACATTTTAGAAATCAATGTATTGAAGAAGATGAATATTCAATCGATTTAAACATAATGAAGGCACACAATATGACTGTTATTTAAAATTAATAGCAGTCTCTCATTGCTTCATCGTCATGGCGTAATATGAAATTTGATTAAGCCAAATTTTTTTATCGACTTACATGCAAAAGCATTTGGTAAATTATAACATGGACTAAAGCATTTCATGCTAAATATGAAGACTGCGATATTGGTGAAAGAATCATATTTTGATGAGCATGTAAACTTAAATGTTTTGTCTTGTAAACCATGCAATTAAATGGCAAAAATATTGGTGGGATCAGAAACTTGAATAAGAGTGTAGAAAGTAGACAATGAAATATAACCATGAATGAATCTTTTGCAATGAAAAACTTACCAATGATCTCCAAATCTGAGAATTCCTCTATAAATGCAAGGTTCTTCAGTTTCTTATTCTATTGGTGTGATCTACATTCTGGTTGGGAGAAAAGAAAACAACCATGGGAGGGCACAAAGGTCTAAACATTCTCCCCCAAAAGTGATAGAATGTATACAATTTTGACAACACAGAGCACGTTCGCAAAGATGAAGAAGCTGCTACTCAAGAAGAAGATCTCAAGTGAGGGCAATCTGTAAGAAGAGATGTTGAATTCCACTTAGAAAAAATTTGTCAAGCCAATCAACCAAAGTGTGGCTTACAAACACCTCAATCCGTGCCTTCGGTTTCTCCCCCCAAACCCTCACACAAGATTCCACACAAGAAGAACTGCCAAGCACATTAATTTGTTGTAGGTTGAAATGGATTTCAAATGGAAGCAAGAAGAGTGATGATTGGTAGGAGAAGAAGAAGGATGATCCTCGGCCTCCAACGAAGCAGAAGAAGATGAAAGAGGTTGGAGAGAATGAGAAATACATGCTATGATATGGCATTGCCGACAAAGATGCCAAGACATCGTGGTATCTTTCTAAGAGTTTTGTGGCTAATCGTTTCATTTTATTACAATTCAAGGAAAACGCTTTCCAGAAGGACACTCAGTGAAACCATTCGTATGCATTTGTAACTCTTAGGGATGTGAACTGTTTCTTTTTTGTTACACCGACAAGTCCGATGACCCCTATATGATGCCATTGTAGGTTACATCTCTCGGTGTAAAAATCAATCAACCTATTTCAATTTGAACAAGCAAAAGTCATAATCATTTTAATGAATAAAGTACCCCACGTTTATATTACGTCATCCTAAAGACTTCATTCAATTTTTATTTCCAATACAATAATCTAGATAAAATAATAAAAAATCCATATTATATATATATATATATATAATAACATATGAATTATATTAAAATATTTAATCTACTTCCAAAATAAATCCAATTTACCAATTAGATCACATAGAACTAATGCCTTGATATATATATATATATATATATATAAACATTAATAACATATTATTGAAAAGGAAAACATAGAATATAATTTTTTTTGACAATGTTGTTATAAAACAGTGAGCAATATAATTCGGTGGAAGAAAGTTTCAAACAAAAGGTGAAGGTTACCTTTTCGTAGCACTGCTACCGAATGGTAGCAGTCACTACCTTTTGGTAGTGCTGCTACCATACGGTAGTAGACACTACCCTTTGGTAGTGCTAGTACCTTACGTTAGTAGTCACTGCCACCTAGTAGTGTTGCTACCTTACGGTAGTAGTCACTACCACCCGGTAGTGCTGCTACCGTACGGTAGCAACAACTACCATCCCACGTGGTGGGTATACCTTGCCACATGGTGGTTAATATATACATATATATATATATATATGTATATATATATATACTAGTAGTGTTGCTACCTTACGGTAGTAGTCACTACCACCCGGTAGTGCTGCTACCATACGGTAGCAACAACTACCATCCCATGTGGTGGGTATACCTTGCCACATGGGGGTTAATATATATATATACATACATATATATATATACATACATATATATATATATATACATACATATATATATATGTATACATATATATACATATACATACATATAGATATATATACATACATGTATATATATGTATACATATATATATATATATATACATACATGTATATATATGTATACATATATATATATATATGTATTTATATATATAAACATATATATATGTATACATATATATATATATGTATACATATATATACATGTATGTATATATATATACATACATGTATATATATGTATACATATATATATATATACATATATATATCTATATATATATCTATATATATATATATATATATATAGATATATATATGTATATATATATATATATGTATACATATATATACATGTATGTATATATATATATGTATGTATATGTATGTATATATATATATACATTAATAAAATACCTACAAAAACACAACTTCACTGGTAAACAAATATACAGTGAACAAATTTTTTTTCTTTCAATGAAATTTTTCAATAAGGCTTTCTCACTATCAAATAAAGCATAAAAGACCCAAATCTAAAGATCTTGGGCAAAAATTCAAAAGAATTTTAAGAAATTAGAAGGGATTTGATTCATTTCTTCATTTCTTCACACACAGGAAAAAATCTTTGAATCATACAAAGAGGCAAATTGACAAAATTTTGATAGCATAACCCCCTAATTTAAACAAATAAAAAACTTGTAATTATTCAGAAAACAAAATCTATTTCTTACTGCTCAAATTGAGAAACTAATCAAAAACTAAATTTTACAAAAAAAACTTGAAAGCACAAAGCCAACAAGATATTGGACAATTTCTTCAACATAAACACATTGATTTGGAATTTGATTAAATTCAAGAGCTAACTACTCTATTTCCAAATGAAACTTTCAAACAAGAATTTCCAATAAGATTTAACCATTTTCAATCTCACACATAGGGAAAAAGCTCAAAACATTCAAATTTTTATTGCAACAAAAGAGGGAAATCTATCCAACCTGAAAAGCAATGTAGGAAGAAAATTGTAGAAGAGCTTCAATCCTGCATACCAATTCCAAAATCCAAATTCCTCCTTCCAAATGGTTTCCAAGTTTTGGTTTTCAAAAATGCCTCCTTTCTTCCCATGAACTCACAGGTAATATAGCAAAAATATTTTCAACCTAAACTTTTAGGTTAAAAGTTTCCTCAACCAATAGGAATAAAATATTTTAAAAGTAAAACAATTCTCTTTTCCCTTTTTCCATGACACAATTCTATTTAAACAAAAATAAAATCTAAAGCTAACTAAAAGGTAAATGGAAATGCTTTTTATTTATTTTCTTTTCCCCAAATGAATTTAACTCAACATTTGCACTAAAATTCAAATAGCATAGCATTTAACTTATTTCTTTTTCAAATACTTTAATACAACTATTTTCACAATATAACATGCAAATTAAGCATTTAATTTAACAACTCCATTTATTTAAATTAACTCAATAAACTCAAGGCATATAATTAAATTAAATACTCCAACACAAAATAACAAAATTCACTCAATTTAAAATCTTTTCAAATAACTGGAAGCACACAAAATGAGAAAAGACCGTACGACTACTCACAAAACAAAAATACCAAAGCACTATGATTCACATACCGGTCAAATGGGAAAAGATGACCGACTGACAACACTCACATGAGTGTAACTGCAGCTCAATTTAGGGTCTAACAACTATCTCCTCCACTCCCATCAGACAAATAAGGCATGCTCAGACCTGTGAAACTAGGTGGAGTCGATACCCCATACCTACCCGGTACTTGTACCTGCAATGTCCTGCATCAAAGAACCACACGTGCATATAGAAAAATATATAAACAGGCATGACACACACATCGATGAAGGAGAATCGAGATGTTCCCTGTCTCACCAGAGTGAGTGAAGGAAAATCATCCCTTTGCATCTCATACACTTGCAAACACAAAACATGTAAATAACACATCACACATATAAAGTAAATGTTTCAATACATGTGAGTAATCCATAAAAATCACATTTAAAATAAGTAAGGAAATGCTGCTTGAAAGCATAGACTAAAAATCAAGTTAAAGCATGTAATAACATCGCATAAAGTCAGAATTAAATATAACAATAATGTATCCACTGAACAGTCAACTGAAGTCAAACATGAGTCTAAAAATCGGATCGAGAAGGGGTACTACATTCTCCACCCCAAAACTAGGCTTACTCCTGGAAGCCTAAAACAGATAAGAATAAAGCTCTCTCATCTTCGCTGCATCCTCCCATGTCACCTAGGTCTCATCATTTGGGTCCCATAGGATCCTTATCTGGTCGATGGTATGACCCTTGAGGGTCATATCCCGATGCTAAAGAATTTGCACGAGCTCCTTGGAAATCTGCCCATCCTTGAACTGCAAAGCGTTCCAATTAAGAACATGAGTCACATCAGGATGATAAGGTCGAAGAACAGAAACATGAAAGACATTGTGGATGCGAGATAGGCTTGGTGACAAGGCAAGACGATAGGCAACAGGTCCTATCCTCTCAAGGATCTCAAAAGGACCAATAAAATGAGGCGCCAACTTAGAACCCTTTCCATAACAGATTAGACTCTTCTGTGGATGCACTCTCAAGAACACACTATTGCCAACTAAAAACTGACAATCCACTTTATGAGCATCGACATACTTCTTCTACCTATCCTGAGCAACCACCAAATGCCCATGAATCTACTCAGCCTACCACTCCATCTCACAAAGCATATCCAGTCCTAAACACACCCCATCCTCTAACCGATCCCTACTCAAAGGAGTTCGGCAAGGATGACCATACAATGCCTGGAAGGGAGACATGCCTATGGAGTTGTGATATCCATTACTATAAGCAAACTCAACAAGGCAAAGATATTCCTCCCAGCGCAACTGCTGGTCTATTACATACATGCGAAGCATGTACTCCATGACCTAATTCGCATGCTCATTCTGACCATCGGTCTCTAGGTGATAAGTTGAACTGAAGTTCAATAGGTTCCCCAAAGTATGTTGAAGTGAGGTCCAAAATCCTGAAGTAAAGACAGGGTCTCTATTAGAAATGATCCGCGAAGGAATCCCATGCAACCTCACCACATCTTCCAAGAAAACTCATGCCACCACTACTGCTATATAAGAAGATTGAATAGGAACAAAATGAGAAAATTTGGTCAATCTATCAACAATGACCATGATGGCATCATGACGATGCAAATAAACAAGCAACACCACTATGAAATCCATGGAAATGATATCCCATTTCCAATTCGGTACCAAATTAGGCTGTAAAAGCCCTGTAGGGTGTTGATGCTCCACCTTCACTTGCTGGCATTCTAAATACTTCGATACAAAATCAACAATGTCACATTTCATACCAACCCAATGATATATCTGTCTAAGATCTGCATGCATCTGCTTGACACTAGGGTGTGTCGAATAAGGTGCACAATGGGCCTCAGTCGTGATCAAAATGCGAAGACCCTCCAAAGGAGGTACATAGATCCTTCCAAGATGTCAAAGAAGACCACCTGCCTCAAGGTTATATCCATAATATCTACCCTCTAATTGTCTTCCGGACTCTATCATGACTCTAACATCCTGATACTAGGTGTCCTGAGGAATAATCCCAAGAATTCTCTCTCTCAAGTCCACTCCAAGGGACAATGTTGCAACCTCATGTCGCCTATGACTCAAAGCATCTGCCACTACATTCTCTTTCCCTTAAATATATTGAACCTCAAAATTATACTCACAGAGGAATTCCATCCATCTTCACTGTCGAGCATTCAAGTTCGACTGTGTGAAAATATACTGCAAACTACGGTTATCACTATGCAGCTCAAACCGATGCCCCAATAGAAAATGTCACCATCTAACCATCACATGCACTACAAATGCCAACTCCAAGTCATGAACTAGATAGTTTATCTCATGGCCCTTGAGTTTGCGAGACTCATAGGAAACCACATGACCATCCTGCATAAGCACTGCTCCTATACCTTCTAAAGAGGCATCTGTGCATACCACAAAATCTCTGGATGGATTAGGAACTTCCAAGATCGAAGCACTAACAAGGAGTTCCTTTAAGGTACAAAAAGATGACTCACACCGCTCTGACCAAACAAACTTTTTCCCTTTCCTCTGAAGAGAAGTGATCGAGTGACCTATCTGGGAAAAACTCTGAACAAAGCAATGGTAATATCTGACCAAACCCATAAAACTTTGAACCTCTGAAATATTGGTCGACACTGGCCAATCTACAATGGCTTGGATCTTAGAAGGATCCATGGATATACCTTCTCCCAAAACTACATGACCAAGATAGTTTACCTGTGACTAGAAGAAATCACACTTCACCAAGTTGGCATAAAGCTGATTCTCCCTCAAGCACTACAATACCTGTTGCAAGTGGCCCCTGTGTTCTTCCATAGATCTAGAATAAATCAATATGTCATCCAAGAACACAAGGAAAAAATGATCAAGGTAGGTGTAGAAAGCCCCATTCATGAGGCTCATGAAAACTAATGGCACGTTCGTCAACCCAAAAGGCACCACTGTGAATTCATAGTGACCATAACAAGTACAAAACATCATTCTATGAATGTCTACATGATGAATGCACAACTGATGATACCCAAATTTCAGATCAATCTTAGAGAACACCTTGGCTCCCTTTATCTGATCAAAAAGATCATCTATATGAGGAAATGGATATTGATTCCTGATTGTTACCTTATTCAACTATCGGTAATCAATGAATAATCGAAGAGAACCATCCTTCTTCTAAATGAAGATAAGAGGCGCACCCCAAGGAGAAACACTAGGACAAATGAACCCCTTGGCCAATAATTCCTCCATCTACACCTTCAACTCACTCAACTCCTGAGTAGTCATCTGATATGGAGATCTCAAAATAGGTTCCACACCAGGAACCAAGTCAATGAAAAAGTCTATGTCTCGCTTCAGAGGCATACCAGGAATATCCAAAGGAAACACATCAACATACTCTTAAAGAATGGGGTGACCATCAAGAGCAGTTTTAAGACTCTCTTCTGAATCCATAGCCTCAAGAGAAACTACAGAAAGATGACACCCTCGACGCATACACTGCTTAAGTTGCATAGCAGAAATCATACATAAGGATATCAATCTCTGAACTCCAACGATCCCCACTTTCCTGCCATGATCATCTAAACACTCCACTATCTTTTGACAATAGTCTACATGAGCATTGTGAGATGATAGCCAATCCATCCCCAATGCAACTCCATAAGACCCCAAAGGAATGACCTGAAGGTAAACTGAAGTAACAAAGGGTCCCAGGTCCAACTCACAACTAGGAATGAAGGTATCTACAGACACACCCACATCGGTAGCCAACTCTACTTGCCACATATTTGCCTGCTTAGTAGATGTGAGACCACACCATTCCACAATGGATGAAGAAATGAAAGAAACTGAAGCACCATAGTCAAAAAGTACAGAGATAGGAATACCACGCAACACACCTACAGTCTTGATCATTGTACCCTAGTGCTCAGCCTGACGGTCATCAACCATTGCAAATACTCTATGGGATGTACCTACATACCCCACTATCGGCTCTAATGCTACTGGCCTTTGATGACCGTCTGGTGAGAATGTTGAGGGCACTGACTGACTATGTGGCCAAACTGACCACAAGAGAAGAAAGCTCCCCTACTAGGTCCTCTACCTCCAGATGGCCCACTGGACTACTAGAAGCTTCCCCTACTAGGGGCCTGAGATGCACCTTGAGAGGACTGCCCTGGGAAACTCTGCCTACTCCTCTGCCAATTCATGTTCTTCTTATGCTGAGAGTTGCCACCCTGCTGGCCCTGAAACTATTTCAACCTTGGCAGAAAACTCTGCTATTGCTTCTGCCCACCCTTAGTGGGAGCCTAAGAGCCCCTAAAAGGTGCAGCTCTCTAGGATTGATTCCCTCTAACTCTGGACCCATTGAAAGGCACACTCCCAATCTGCACTCCAGACTAATCACCATGTGCATGACTAAGATTCTGCTCCACCATCTTGGCTTTCGCCATGACTACCTCTACTGAAGTAGGCTCAAACACTCTCACTCCACTAATGCGGTTGTTTAGACCCCTCAAGAAGTGTTAAACTAGCATCACATCATCATTGCCAATACTGATATACTGTTTGAGCTCATATAACCTGTGCTCAAATTGATCTATAGACATGCCAAACTGGCTCAAAGCATAGAACTCATATGCCTGAGACTATCTCCACTAAGGTGAGATAAATCATGCCCTGAATCCCTCCAGAAAAATCTCCCATGACATGATGCTAATGCTCACACTGATCCTCCCCTCCTCTAACCGCCACCAGATAGAGGCAAAACTCTCGAGATGCATGATGGTGCATCTCACCTTGGTGTTGCTGCCATACGGATGCATGGCAAAACACCGATCTAAACTAATCAGCCAGGTCTCTGCCTCAAGACCGGTACCCTTACCGTCAGAGGAAGGAGGATGGGATCTCATCAAGTCCCTCATGTGCCCCATGGTAGCTGAGTCCTTGTCTACTGGGACCTCTCTCCTTCTAGGAGACCTCTCTCTCTCTCTCTCTCTCTCTCTCTCTCTCTCTCCTCCAGAATTACCTGATGTGACTCTCCTACCTGACCATGGATGGGTTGATCGGCCTTAGGTCAGGGGCCTAGTCTGGCTAGCACCTCCTAAAACATCTGCCTCAACTCTTCCCTTCGGGAACCTGCTCTGCTACATGTTGTTCCTCCTGATGAACAAACTAATCCTGATCCATACTCTCATGAGTGGGTGGTGGTGAAGGACTATGGTGGTCGGAACCTTGACCACGTCCCCCACCTTTGCCTCTATTGTGGCCACCAACATGATCACCTCCCTTGGCCTTCCTAGCCATGACCTAACACTGTATAAGAGAAAAAAAAGTTTAGATCTATGACAATGATACTAACAAGGGAAACACAAACACTAAGACCTAATCAAAAGGTCAAGCTGAATGGGCTCATATTAAAACCAGAGTACCCCAGTATTGAAACATGGGCTCTGATACCAAATGTAATGCCCTGCCAGGAACCCCAAAGGAAAACCACACAAAAAAGCAACTAATGGTGAAATAATTTCTTTTTTTTTAAAAGTATACATCACATTAAGTACTTTAATTACTACATTGCACAACAATAACAGAAGCGGAAGACTAACACAAGAATTCCTAAAGGGTTACCAATGAAGAATTAAATGAAAGGTTAAATTCCATAATTAAGATTAATCCAATTAACCATCATTTACTCATTGAACATAATAAACCATATAAGTATAACAGATATCATCATTTAAAGATTGAAGTATTACAATATAATTTTCTCTTTAATAAAGAATTTGCACAAAGCATAAGGACAACTGATAAAATAACATCCAAAACTTAAGATTACATTGCTCATAAAATACACAACTTCCAATAATATATAAAATTTACATCTTTACCAAAAACAAGGTTACATAAATCCATTAATACAAATGACCACATAGGTCTCAAAAGGGCAATAATCTCCACAATGAGATGATGCACGAATCACAAACCATAGGAACACCTACAAAGCCAATTCTCACATGAAGGCACAAACAAGAACATCCGATGGGAAGTGGCACTACCACCCAACCATGTGATCCCAAAACAAAATCACCCCACCGTGCTAGGAGATAGTAGAAGACCCTCAAGCAAGTATAAGCAAGACATGGATGACATTACAATACGACTCCACAAAACTCCAAGTGAACTCAACATCACAATACACTAGTGACCCTAAAGAGGGAGTTTCATCGCATAACTTATGATGGTTACACTAGGTAGGCCTCCATAGGTCTTGGCCCCCATCCTAGGTTATCCTGGTAACTTTTCCCGAACCCCTGATTCCATATAAGTCTCATACGGACCCTAGCATCCCTTCATGAAGACAAGGTGGTCGGTTTTCCATTCCAGGCCTTCCCACTACATCTTGAGCCTATACGAGCACTCAACCATGTGTGGGGTACAATATCTTAATTAATATTAAAAACTACCCATCCCCTAATCAATTATTAGGTTATCACTTATTATCTGACTTTTGAGGGGTTATCCTGCCAACCACTTCGGGCATGGCCCCCACTCGAAAGCCACTCTCTCAAAGGACACTAAACAAACATGGTCACGCTACGAGGATCCTATGGTGAAACAGATAGTCATAACACCACTACAACCATACAGGTGACCAAAAACATAGACTTAGTAATCCTTAGTTAACCGTAAGGAATAAGAACAATATGGTTAAAACAACGAGGTCATAAATATAACACCTGATCAAGAGGTACAAAATACACCACAACAAGGTGACTAAACATAGACAAGAAATTGCAACAAAATAAACCCCTTACAAGAACTGCTAAATTCACTAAGACCGAACTCAGACAATCTTTGAGAATAACAACATCATATATACTTGCAAATTCATCGATTAAAATTTAATAAAACATCACCATAATGATTAAGAAAAATTCAAGTCATTATTGAACTAATAAAACTAGAAATCTAACTAATCATAAAAAAATCAATTTACCTCTTTCAATTTGAACAAACAATAGCCATAATCATTTTAATGAATAAAGCACCCCATATTTATATTACGTCATCCTAAAGACGTCATTCAGTTTTTTTTTCCAATACAATAACCCAGATAAAATAATTAAAAAATCCATATTAAATATATATATATAATAACATATGAATTATATTAAAATATTTAATCTACTTCCAGAATAAATCTAATTTACCAATTAGATCGCATAGAACTAATGCCTTGATTAAAAAACAAATATATATATAAACATTAATTAAATAATATTGAAAACGAAAACATAAAATATAATTTTTTTTGACAACATTGTTATTAAACAGCGAGCAATATAATCTAGTAGAAGAAAGTTTTAAACAAAAGGCGGAGGCTACCTTTTGGTAGCGCTGCTACCAAATGGTAGCAGTCGCTACCTTTTGGTAGTGCTGCTACCATACGTTAGCAAACACTATTAGGTCCAACTAGGAAAGCTAATGTACTGAGAGGGGAGGGGTGAATCAGTACTTCAAAACTTTTCTTCAGAAGCAATCTTACTCATAAACATAAATTGTAAATTGTTGATCTCATAATATAAAACTAACACATAATTATAGAAATAACATTCATACACATTTCACTCCATAACACAAATATTTTGGTTACGTAGAAACTCTTTGTTAGAGAGAAAAACTGCGGTGGGGATGGCACCCACAACTTCACTACTGCAATAATAAAGGTTTCTCGGTTAGAGCTACATGTTTAGCTATTTCTGATAGCTTACCCTGTTAGGAGTTTCAAGATCTTTAGATCTACCTTGCTAAATGATTTCACAACACTTATACAAAATGTTGTACCTGGTTAAAGGCTTTACAATTTATAGACTTTGTTAGAGTCTTTTACCCTGGTAAAGGTTTCTATTTCAACTCAAATGATTCAATAAAATCTTTACAAATATCTGCAACTTTACATCTGAAATGTTATAGCATATTCTATATGCTCAATATGAAATTGCCTTGCTCATAGCATACCACGGTAATTGATAAATCAACTCGGTAAACCCTTCTGTTTACTCTGTTGCTTAAACTATTCTCTGAAGACTTTCTCGATGACCTCTAAATATCTCTATCAGTCGTAGTAGTCACAACTCAGTGTGTCCTCTTATGATTTTCTTTTTAACTCTTTTGTCACACATGTCTCTCTTCTTGATTCTCAAGTCACTCTGTATAAATAGATCTCTGGGACGATGATCTGTTCATGCTTCGATCTTACAAACAAGATTCATCAAATGAATAAACATAGAAATTATTTCATTGGATAAACTTCCTCAAAATCATACAAAATCTTGAAGTGCAATTTCCTATGTGATAACGGTTCCCTATTCCTCGATTCTTGTAACACGTTTCCACATGTGTCCAGGTTCATTGAATCTGGTAACACATTTCTACTCGGTTCAGATTACTCGGTATACCTTCTTTGTTGCTCGGTAGACATAGAACGTTACTCGGTAGACAATTTGGTGTATACTTAACTTTGTGACTCCTTTCTTCTGTAATTGTCTGCTTTGGTACTTACCGACTAAATATTTTGGTAGTATTAACCGACTAGAGTATATAGGATGACCTTGGACATAAAACTAATGACAACCTAGTAAATAATAACAAACACTTCCCTTTGGTAGTGCTGGTACCTTACAGTAGCAGTCATTGTCACCCCGTAGTGTTACTACCATATGGTAGCAGTAACTGCCAACCGGTAGGAGCAGCTACCATCCCACATGGTGGGTATACCCTGCCACATGGGGGTTAATATATAAATATTTTTTATTTTTTATTTTTTTTAATTTTTTTAATTTTTTTTAAATAGTTACAAAAACACAACTTCATTGGTAAAAAAAATATACAGTGAACAAATTTTTTCTCTTTCAATGAAATTTTTGAATAAGGTTTTCTCACTATCAAATAAAGCATAAAAGACCCAAATGTAAAGATCTTGGGCAAAAATTCAAAAGAATTTTAAGAAATTAGAGGGGATTTGATTCATTTTTTCATTTCTTCACACACAGAAAAAAATCTTTGAATCATACAAAGAGGCAAATTGACAAAATTTTGCCAGCATAACCCCCCCTTATTTGAACAAATTAAAAACTTGTAATTATTCAGAAAACAAAATCTATTTCTTACTACTCAAATTGAGAAACTAATCAAAAACTAAATTTTACAAAAAAAAATTGAAATCACACAACCAACAAGATATTGGACAATTTTTTCAACAAAAGCACATTGATTTGGAATTTGATTAAATTCAAGAGCTAACTACTCTATTTCCAAACCAAACTTTCAAACAAGAATTTCCAATAAGATTTAACCATTTTCAATCACACACATAGGGAAAAAACTCAAAACATTCAAATTTTTATTGCAACAAAAGAGGGAAATCTATCCAACCTGAAAAGCAATCTAGGAAGAAAATTGTAGAAGAGCTTCAATCCTGCATACCAATTCCAAAATCCAAATTCCTCCTTCCAAATGGTTTCCAAGTTTTGGTTTTCAAAAATGCCTCCTTTCTTCCCATGAACTCACAGGTAATATAGCAAAAATATTTTCAACCTAAACTTTTAGGTTAAAAATTTCCTCAACCAATAGGAATAAAATATTTTAAAAGTAAAACAATTCTCATTTCCCTTTTTCCATGACACAATTCTATTTAAACAAAAATAAAATCTAAAGCTAACTAAAAGGTAAATGGAAATACTTTTTATTTATTTTCTTTTCCCCAAATGAATTTAACTCAACATTTGCACTAAAATTCAAATAGCATAGCATTTAACTTATTTCTTTTTCAAATACTTTAATACAACCATTTTCACAATATAACATGCATATTTACCATTTAATTTAACAACTCCATTTATTTAAATTAACTCAATAAACTCAAGGCATATAATTAAATTAAATACTCCAATGCCAAATAACACAATTTAGTCAATTTAAAATCTTTTCAAATAACTAGAAGCACACAAAACGAGAGAAGAACATACAACGACTCACAAAACAAAAATACCAAAGCACTATGACTCGCATATCGGTCAAACAGGAAACGACAACCAACTGACAACACTCACATGAGTATAACTATGGCTCAATTTAGGGTCTAACAACTATCTCCTCCACTCCCATCAGACAAATAAGGCATGCTCAGACCTGTGAAACCAGGTGGAGTCGATACCTCGTACCTACCCGGTACTTGTACCTGCAATGTCCTGCATCAAAGAACCACACGCGCATATAGACAAATATATAAACAGGCATGACACACACATCGATGAAGGAGAATCGAGACGTTCCCTGTCTCACCGGAGTGAGTGAAGGAAAATCATCCCCTTGCATCCCATACAATTGCAAACATGAAACATGTAAATAATGCATCACACATATAAAGTAAATGTGTTAGTGCATGTCAGTAATCCAAAAAAATCACATTTAACATAAGGAAATACTGCATGAAAGCATACACTACAAATCAAGTTAAAGCATGTAATAACATCGCATAAAGTCAAAATAAAATATAACAATAATGTATCCACTGAACAGTCAACTGAAGTCAAACATGAGGCTAAAAGTCTGATCAAGAAGGAGTACTACAGTTACTATCTAGATTTTATTACCTTGACTTCCTTTGGAGTTTTGGAGGGAGGATATTTTGCAACAAATTACTACTCTACTAGGAAAGTCGATTGAAACTGCCCAACAAACCCTTGAGAAGAAGGTAATTTATTTTGCCCGTATTTGTGTTGAGATTGATTTGAATAATCCATTGTTGGAGTCTTTGAAAATATATTTGGGCTCTTCATCATGGGTCTAGCAGTTAGATTATGAATCTCTTCCTTTTTGGTGTTGGATTTGCTATGAGTATGAACACCTTCAGTGTCAATGTCCTAGGGTTAATAAGGTAGTTGGTGGTTCTCCATCTTCCTCGACTCTGAAGGGGGATAACAAGGATAAAGGAAAAGCCCCTATGAAAGATGGTGGCCCTGATAAGGATAGTTTTACACCTTCCAAGCCCCATGCTAAGGGTAGAGGCCAAAAGAGGTCCTATTAGGATAGTCAGAATGATGAAGGCTTCAACGGGTTTGAGGTGTTGGACACTGTAGTCCTCGAGAATGGATTCTAGTGGATTCTTATTTTGGGGCTACTGGTATGAGTATGGATGTTGTGCAGGAGTAGGGAAAAAATATTATGGCTCATGTTGATGTGCAACAGTAGGGGGTGTCCCTTAATTCTCCTGTTTTGGGTAATCCAGTTGACCCTATAGAGTTACATGATGATATTGTCCTGGCAGAATTGGCTAAGGAGGTGCTAGCATCTGGTAAGGGAAGATGGTCTTCTTAGGCTTTGGGTTTGCAACAAAGGCTCCTTAAGAAGGATTCTTTTGATAATTCTTCTAAAGTTGGCTGCAAAAAGAGCAGGGAGAAGATTAAGTTAGCTAGGGATCTCTTGGTGGAATCTGGATCTGTCAAGCCTATTGTGCATCATTTCGCCCCATCTTTTTTGTGATTATTCTCTCTTGGAATATTAGGGGGTTGAATAGAATCCCTTGACAAAATGGTATTCATGATTTGGTTGTAGTTCATTCTCTGGATATCTTCTATGTTTAGGAGACTAAGCTTTCAGTTGACTCCATGCTTCAGTGTGCTTCTAGTATCCGTTGATTTGGTCAATGTCAGTACATTGGCTCTATGCATTGTTCTAGGGGTCTAGCTCTTTTTGGGGACTTAAGAAAGATTGTTCCACTGTAGTGGATCTCTTGCCGCTCATCTCTTTCAATGGTTGCCTCTAGTTTGGAATCTAGAGAGGTTATTTTGGTTACTATTGTTTACACCTTGATCATTTTTTGTGGCAAAACTTTGCTTTGGTCTCATATATGGCATGTTAGATCATGTGCTCCTTTCCTTCCTTGGGTTTTAGGTGGTGATTTCAATTCTATGTTAAGTTTGGAGGAGAAAAGGGGAGGGCTAGCTTGATTAGGTCATTCCTCTGATCTTTTTCATGAGAACATGGACTTTCCGAATTTAATTGATATTAAACCATGAAGTGGGATCTTCACCTGGAATAATCAATGTTGTAGAGATGAAGCTATATTTGAATGGTTGGGTAGGTTTCTTGTTTCCTATTTTTGGGTTGGTGGTAGCTTGAGTACTACTTCTAAAATTCTTGATTGGAGGGGCTTTAATCATTGGCCAATCAAATTTTTATTGCTATCTATATTTCAATTCCTAAAAATCCTCCTTTCAAGTTTTACCTTATGTGGCTTTGTGAATCTTCCCTTCATGACTTAATGGCTCAGTGGTGGAGAGATGGTGGCCCTACCTATGGCACTGTTATGCGTTCCTTTGTTAAGAAATTGCAGTTTGTCAAATTTCAACTTAAGAGATGTAATAGATTATGTGATGGTAACCTTCATGCTATGAAGAGGAATGCTCAAGCTTATCTGGATGTTATCACTCACCAAATTTAGGATGATGGTCTCTCAGAGGGCTTGGGCAAGGTAGAGTCTCATGCTGTGAGGGAATTGGAGGAGTGTCAACTCTGTGAAGAGATTTTTCAAAAGTTAAAGTCTCAAATTGATTGGCTTTAGGAAGTGGTGCAGGAGCACCCCATCAAACCCTTCAAGATGATAAGTCAGAATTTTAGGAGGGAGACTAAGGCATTAAATATGTCTTTAAAATTTTTTGCATAGGTTTTCAATCATAGATTATGTGTTTGTAATAATGAACCCCATCTTGTGAGCCAAACTCCTATTTTGGCATTTCTATGAGCCAATTAGGAATTTTGGACAATAGGGGATCAAATGTGTTGGTTTTAGTGTTTTAAGATGTTTTAGAAAGGGTGAAACTTGACCCAAGGCATTAGGAGGGGAAAGATGACATTTTCACAACCTTTGCAAAAGTTGTCAAAAGTTGTCATGAGCAACTTTTATGCACTTTTTGCATTTTGTTAATTTGAAACTCCTCCAATGGCTCTAAGCTCTTGATTTTTGGTTGAGAGAAGGTGTGGAGTATTTTATACACCTTGTGGATCCAATTACCAAGAGTGATTGTACGGAGAAGAGTTTTGATGCCATCAAACTAATAGAATTCTAAGTTTTTCTTGCAATTCTGGAGTTTTGCTCTGTGGTACGGTATGGTACGGATTGGGATCCATTCCCAATTATGAGAAATGGTTGGAGAGGAGGTTTAAATTTTTTTTGGCTTTGATTTGAAGTTCTAGTTGTGTGTGTTGCTCCTAATATTCAACTTTTACTGTACGTGCCCGGAAAACTAGGGTTTGCCTTGGGTTTCTCCTCCTCCATGGCCATATCTTGCACTTTATCAATCTAAGAACCATGGGATTTGGTGAAAGGAAAGTACGGTCAATGTATTCTAATATTCCAAGAGTGTTTTGTAGGAGGAGTAAGGGAGAGGTGTGTTTGGAGCGACCCTAGGTAGACATCTCTATGTGGTTACCTAGACCTTGAACAACAAAATTACCTTGTGTGCAATTGGTGATGATTCCAGGCATGTAACCTTGGAACCCCTTATGGTTTATTGTTCCCTACATTCCCATGGGATTATAATTGGTTAGTTCATTCATCTGAGTAGAGTTGCTTCACAAAAGAGGCCTAATTAGCCCTTTAGGAGAATCAACATCCTGCCAGCAAAGACCTTTATTTTCTAGACCCTAACCATTCCTTTTGGGGATTTGTGTAACTTAAAAAAGGGTGTTTGAATCCATAATTTTTTTCCAAGGTGTTTGGGAAAGTTTGAGCCTAAGGTTTCTTTACCCGCTAAATAGGGCTACAAGCAACTAGGCCTAATTGGGCGAGTTTCGTAAGGAATGGGCATGAATTCTTACAACCAGTGCTTGGTCTGACCTTAGGGAGTCTTGTATGACCCAAAACTAGTATGCAAATGATTTGTAACCCTTGGAGGTATCATGGAGTGTGTTGTAGCAAGATACCCCTGATTGAGTAGGCATGAGTCTTGAAGATGGTGAGAACATTGAACTAATATTATAGAGCCTTGCCTTGATAGGATCCCATTCTTGTTTTGAGGGGTTAGTGTCATACATTTTGAGGTGTTTGGCAAGTCACAAGGAGGGCTCTGCTCAAGTGGTATCAGAGTTAGTAAGGGTTTTGGTAAGGAGATAGAGAATTGAGAGATGTCAGAGGGACAAGAAGAAGAGGTCCCTAGAGGACCAATCACCAACATGGAAATAGCAAAGATTGTGAGAGAGTAGGCCACTTCTTGCAAGGAATGTAGAGGGAGCTAGAGAGGTAGAGTAGATGGGGAGGAAGATGGAGGCACTAGAAGTAGTGATGAAGAGGATGAGGATGAGATCCCTATGCTGGAGCAAGAGGTGATTCCTCCTAACCAAAGGCACTTCCTTAATGCCCTCAAATCCATGGAGAGGAGAACCATGGAACAGAAGATTGATTTTCCAATTTGCACTGGGAAAATGGAACCAAATGTTGTGATGGATTAGATAGACTCCCTGTCTAGTTTCTTTGAGTGTGAATACATTCCAGGACACCAGAAGGTGAAGATTGCTAAGTCCAAGTTGAAGGGAGCAGCCCTAACTTGGTGGAACTTTGTCCAAGAGGAAAGAGAGAAGGACAAGAAGCACAAGATTGTTTCTTGAAAGATGATGGTTGCCTTAATCAAAGAGGCCTATGTACCCAAAGACTTTGAAATACAACTCCATAAGAGGAGACAAAATCTCAAGCATAAGGAAATGGATGTGAACTCATACACTGAGGAGTTCCAAAGGCTATGCATGAAGTCTAAAAAAAAAGAGGAAGAGAGTGAGAAAGTTGCCCGATACCTGAATGGATTAAGGTACAACATTCAAGAAGAATTGAACCTTCTTAGCTCGGACACCATTGGTAGATGCCATCAACTTTCTATCAAGGTGGAAGAAAAGATCAAAAGGAGACAAGAGAAGAATAATAAAGGAAGAGGAAGACAATAGAGGGGTGGAAGAAATTTTTTCAGAAGTAAGGGAAATGGTTTTGGAAATCAAAGTGAAACCAATCAAGAAGGCACAAAAGGAGAGAGTAGTTCCAATAACAATGGAGGATACAATTAGAGAGGTAACTTCAGAGGAATAAGACCACCATTTAGAGGGAGATCTCAAGGTAGAGGTCCAATCAGATGTTATAACTGCAATCAAGAAGGACACATGGCTAATAGATGCCCAAATAAACCTACTAGTTCCATGGGAGAAAGGAGAAGTAACTTGATTTTAGAGGCTGACTGCCAAAGTGTGGCAAGTACAAACACATACCAAAGTGTTAATACCCCTGATAGCTATGGCTACCCTGAAAGAGGTGAAGCTTTGATGATCAGAAGAGTAGTAACCACTATGAAGATGTCTGATAAAGAACCCCCACAGAGGAAGTCTCTATTCAAGACCACTTGCAAAGTGGGTGGAAAAGTTTGCAAGGTCCTAATAGATTCTAGTTCAATTGAGAACTTTGTGTCTCTAGAGATGGTGGAGAAACTAAAGTTGAGGAGACTACCTCACCCTTTCCCCTACAAGGTCTCATGGCTCACACAAGGACAACAAGCTATTGTGGAAGAGCAGGCTTGGGTTGAATTCCAGATTGGAACCTATAGAGATAGGTTGATGTTTGACATTACAAAGATGGATGCTTGCCATCTCCTATTTGGGAGACCATGGCAGTTTGATTTGAATGCACAACATGATGGTGCTAGGAATACATATTCCATCACCAAAGATGGTAAGGTGATTGAGCTGCTACCTTTAATGGAGGATGAGGAGGAGACCAAACAAAAGGAGGCCAAGGTGTTGGTATTAGGAGGGAAGCAGTTCATGAAGAACATGGAAAATGAAGGCATGGTCTATTATGCCCTTATCCCTATTCCAATAGTAACAAAGGTGGAGAAGTTCAAGGATAAGAAAGAGGACAGATTGAGGTTGATTGACCCTGCAGTGCAGCAGCTACTAGACAAATACAAGGGTGTCATCTCTGATGGCATGCCAAGGTCACTGCCTCCAATGAGGGACATAAACCATTGTATAGACCTTATACCTGGATCCACCTTGCCTAATAAAGAAGAATACAAGCTGACACCGGATCAAAATGTTGAGATGGCAAAACAGGTTGAAGAATTATTGGAATCCAAATTTATTGGCAAAAGTTTAAGCCCATGTGTAGTCCCTGTAGTCTTGGCACCCGAAAAGGAAGGCACTTGGAAGGTTTGCACCGACTCAAGAGCTATCAACAAGATTACTATTAGGTATAGGTTTCCCATGCCTAGGATTGAATATTTGTTAGATTGTTTGGGAGGTGCTAGATATTTTACAAAAGTTGATTTAAAGAGTGGCTATCACCAGATTAGGATTAGGCCGGGAGATGAATGGAAGAATACATTTAAAACAAATGAGGGGTTGTATGAGTGGAAAGTCATGCCCTTTGGTTTATCCAATGCACCTAGTACCTTTATGAGGTTAATGAATGAAGTCTTGAGGGATTTCATAGGGAAATTTGTTATAGTCTACCTAGATGACATTCTAGTTTTCAGTCAAACCAAAGGAGAACATCTAAAACATGTAGACTTGGTCCTAAGAAGATTGTATGAAGAACATTTAATGATCAACTTGGAAAAGTGTTTCTTTATGTAGGAAGAGATAATTTACTTGGGATTTGTAATCTCATATGGTGAATTGAAAATGGATCAAGAAAAGGTGAGTGCCATATTGTCTTGGCCTACACGTAGGACAATGAATGATGTTAGAAGTTTCCATGGATTAGCTACCATATATAGGAACTTTATAAGAGGCTTTAGCTATATTTGTGCCCCTATGCTTGATACAATAAAGGGAGGACAAAAGTGCAAGTTTAGTTGGACATAAGAAGTAGATAACTCTTTTGAAACATTGAAGAGAAAAGTTACTGAGCAACTGATCCTTGCCCTACCTGATTTCAACAAGATCTTCCAAGTGGAGTGTGATGCTAGTCACATGGATATTGGAGCTGTTCTCAGTCAAGAGGGAAGACCTGTTGCTTTCTTTAGCGAGAAGTTGAATCAGGAAAAGATGAGATATTCATCTTATGACCTAGAGATGTATGCTTTAGTCCAATCCTTGAAAAAATGGAGACACTACTTGCTACCAAAAGAATTCATAGTTTTCACAGACAATCAGGCCCTTAGCTTCATAAACAATCAAGAAAAGTTGAATCACCAGCACATGAAGTGGGTAGATACCCTACAAGCTTTCACTTTCATTCTTAAGCACAAGAAAGGAGTCAAGAATAAGGTGGTAGATGCTTTGAGCAGAAGAGTCCTAACTACAAATTAGATTCAGCTGGAGAGTGTTGGCATAGACTCCTTGAAAGCCATGTATGAGGGTGATGAAGATTTTGGAGAGGCCTATAAGGTATGTGCTTCATTTGATAAACGGTTTCATGTTGAGTATTCTGAATTTTTGATTCAAAATGGATTGTTGTTTAAGGGTGCACAACTATGCATACCCAAATGCCCTATGAGATTGAATATAATTAAGGAGAAACATTGTGGAGCAATGGCATACCATTTTGGTCTTGACAAGACACTAGATTTGGTAAAAAGAAATTATTTTTGGCCCAAACTATAGATAGATGTCAGGAGATTTGTGGAAACATGTGTGATCTATCAAAAGGCAAAAGGAAAGTCCACCTATGCAGGCTCATACCAGCCTTTACCCATACCTTCAAGACCATGGGAAAGCATAAGTATGGATTTTGTTTTAGGATTACCTAGGACAAGGAAAGGATATGATAGTGTTTTTGTAGTGGTGGATAGGTTTAGTAAGATGGCACATTTCTTGCCATGCAAAACCACTTGTGATGCTTCTTATGTAGCAGACTTGTTCTTTAAGGAGATTGTCCAGATACATGGTTTACCTTTGACTATAGTCTCTGATAGGGGTGTGAAAATTTATTGGTCACTTCTAGAGGACCCTTTGGAAGAAGCTTGGTACAAATTTATCCTTCTCCTTAGTCTACCATCCCCAAACAAATGGTCAAAATGAAGTTGTAAATATGTCACTAGGGAATCTGCTAAGGTGTTTGACTAGATATCATGGAGAAAGGTGGGATAGTATATTGTCTCAGGCATAATTCTCTTATAATGATACAGTGAATAGGAATACTAGCAAGTCACCTTTCTAGATTGTATATGGCATTCACCCAAGGGGTGTGCTAGAGTCGAGAGAGATGCCTCAAGGAGAAGCCATTAGTGTAGATGGAGAAACCTTTGCTACTGCCATAAAAGAAATCCATGACCAAGTTAAGACCCATCTTCAACAATCTGTAGAGAGATATAAAACTCATGCTGACAAAAAGAAGAGAGATGTTTAGTTTGATGTGGGAGACTTGGTGTGGGTACACTTGAAGAAGGAAAGACTTCCAATAGGTAGATGCATAAAGTTGATGCAAAGAAAGATTGGACCCTACCAAATCTTGAAGAAATGTGGTCCAAATGCCTATGAACTTCAACTACCATCTGATCTTGTTTTGTCACCTATTTTTAATGTTTGTGACTTAACTCTTTATAAGTGTAGTGTTGGTGTAGGAGAAGACACAATTTGGGATATTGATGATGATGACATTCCCAAACATGCACTACCAAAGTTGCATAAGGTTCTAGACACTAAGGTTGCAAAGAGAACTAGGACCAAATTTTACATGGAGTATTTGGTAGCTTGGAAAGGCCAACTTGAGTCTGAAGCAATCTGGATGACAAAGCAACAGATCAAAGATTATGGTGCAGACCTGCATACTCTCATCTCAAGTGGACTTGAGATTTCTTCTTCTGGGGAGTATGGTGCAGGAGCACCCCATCAAACCCTTCAAGATGATAAGTCAGACTCTAAGGAGGGAGACTAAGGCATTAACTATTTCTTTAGAATGTTTTGCATAGGTTTTCAATCATACATTATGTGTTTGTAATAATGAACCCCATCTTGTGAGGCAAACTCCTATTTTGGCATTTCTATGAGCCAATTGAGACTTTTGGACAATAGGGGATCAAATGTGTTGGTTTTAGTGTTTTAAGATGTTTTAGGAGGGGTAAAACTTGACCCAAGGCATTAGGAGGCAAAAGATGATATTTTGACAACTTTTGCAAAAGTTGTCAAAAGTTGTCATGAGCAAGTTTTATGCACTTTTTGCATTTTGTTAATTTGAAACTCCTCCAATGGCTCTAAGCTCTTGATTTTTGGTTGAGAGAAGGTGTGGAGTATTTTATACACCTTGTGGATCCAATTACCTAGAGTGATTGTATGGAGAAGAGTTTTGATGCCATCAAACTAATAGAATTCTAAGTTTTTCTTGCAATTCTGGAGTTTTGGTCTATGGTACGGTATGGTATGGATTGGGATCCATTCCCAATTATGAGAAATGGTTGGAGAGGAGGTTTAAATTTTTTTTGGCTTTGATTTTAAGTTCTAGTTGTGTGTGTTGCTCCTGATATTCAACTTTTACTGTACGTGCCTGGAAAACCAGGGTTTGCCTTGGGTTTCTCCTCCTCCATGGCCATATCTTGCACTTTATCAATTTGAGAACCATGGGATTTGGTGAAAGGAAAGTATGGTCAATGTATTCTAATATTCAAAGAGTGTTTTGTAGGAGGAGTAAGGGAGAGGTGTGTTTGGAGAAACCCTAGGTAGACATCTCTATGTGGTTACCTAGACCTTGAACAACAAAATTACCTTGTGTGCAACTAGAAATGATTCCAGGTGTGTAACCCTAGAACCCGTTATGTTTTATGGTTTTGTACACTCCCATGGGATTTTAATTGGTCAGTTCATTCATCTGAGTAGAGTTGCTTCATAAAAGAGGCCTAATTAGCCCTTTAGGACAATCACCATCCTTCCGACAAAGACCTTTATTTTCCAGACCTTGACCCTTCCTTTTGGGGATTTGTGTAACTTCAAAAAGGGTGTTTGAATCCATAATTTTTTTGCCAAGGTGTTTGGGAAATTTTGAACCTAATGTCTCTTTACCCACTAAATAGGGCTACAAGCAACTAGGCCTAATTGGGTGAGTTTCGAAAGGAATGGGCATGAATCCTTACAAGTGGTGCTTGGTCTGACCTTGGGGAGTCTTGTATAACCCAAAACCAGTATGCAAATTATTTTTAACCCTTGGGGGTATCATGGAGTGTGTTGTAGCAAGATACCCCTGATTGAATAGGCACGAGTCTTGAAGATGGTGAGAATATTGAACTAATGTTGTAGAGCCTTGCCTTGATAGGATCCCATTCTTGTTTTGAGGGGTCAGTGTCATATATTTTGAGGTGTTTGGGAGGTCACAAGGAGGGCTCTACATGAGGAAGGTGACATGAATACAACTATTTTTCATAATTTAGTGCAAGTTTGTCAAAATAGGGGTTATATTTAATCTTTGGTGAATTCAGATGGCACTCGACTGACATCTTGACAAGCTCTATCTTGTGAGGCTACTCAATACTATTCTACTCTCTTCTCTAGCTAAGGATGAGGAAAATATGATCATTTCTTATATCCCCTCTTTAGCTACCAATGTGATGAATGAGCCCCTCATGCATTCAATATCATTATTTGAGTTGGAAGAGGTTGTTTTTGGGATGCGTAAAGATATAGCCCCAGGTCCAAATGGGTTTCCTATTAATTTATTTTAGGAATTTTGGGATATTATTAATTTGGATTTGTTGGAAGTGGTTTTAGAATCTTATGGTAGCAAACAAATTCTTCAAGCCTTGAACTCTACCTTCCTTGTTCTTATTCCTAAAAAGGAAGGTGCTAACCAGGTGGATTTTCTTAGGCCCATTGCTCTATGTAATGTGGTCTACAAAATTACTACTAAATTGATTATTGGGAGGTTCAAATTTTGGTTCCCGAATTTGATCTTGGAAGAGAAAGGGGGTTTTATGGTAGGAAGATAAATTTTAGAGGGGGCGGTGATTGCTTATGAAGCCATTCACTCTATGGCAGTGTCTAAGGAGAAATCTATGTTCATCAAATTGGATATGGCCAAAGATTATGATATATTTAAGTGGCGATTCTTGAAAAAAATTCTCGTCGCTTTTGTTTTTAGTCAAGAGTGGGTCAACTGGATGATGAGTTGTGTTACTTCTTCTTCCTTCTCTACTATTATCAATGGTGATCCGTTTGCATTATTTGGAACTTCAAGGAGTATTCTCTAGGGAGATCCTCTTTCTCCCTATTTGTTTATTCTTTTGGTGGAGGGCTTGGGAAGATTTATTAAGTCTCAGGTTTCCCATTGCTTGATTCAGGGTTGGAGTTGGGGTCGTGGGTTGCCCATGCTTTCTCATCTTCAGTTTGGGGATTATACTTCTCTTATGGGTGTTGCTTGTCTCTGGGAAGCTAAATCTTTGAAATGGAATTTAAAAATTTATTTGGCTACTTTGGGTCAAAAATTCAATGAGCATAAATCTTCTATCTATTTTCAATACTTGTGAGGCTATTTACAGAAGAATTGCCAATATTTTGAGGTTTTAGATTAGCTCTCTACCCTTGGTCTACCTAGGTATTCCTCTTCCTACAGGTAGGTTTCCTAAACTATGCTAGTAGGAATTTTTAGATAAGTTGCATCAGAAGGTTAATTACTAGACTCATAGATGGCTATTTGCTACTGCTCAGGTGACTCTTCTTCAATCTATGATCCAGGCTCTTCTGATCTACAAGTGCTTTGTTTTGTTGACTCCTGTGTATTTTCTTAAGGAATTTGATGTTCTCTCATGCCAATTCCTTTGGAGTGTTAATTTTCATACTTGTAAATGGAGCCTAGTCAAATGGGAATGTATGTGTAAGCCAAAGAAGGAGGGGGTTCTTGGTCTTCGTTCTGCTATCTTGAATGGGCAAGATCTTGCTATCAAATTATATTGGAATTGGTGTACTTGTCAAAATCAAATTTATTCCTACATTCTCACGTATAAGTAACTTAGGGGAGTTAACTTTCTGAATGTTCCTCATTATTGTTTGGAGGAAAGGGGATTTCTAATTTGGAATACTCTCAAAATTTAGGTTGAATCAATTAAGATAGGTTTATTTTGGATATGTAATAAAGTCTCTGAAGCTCTCCTTTGGATGGATTCTTAGGATGATAATCCTCCTATCCTTTTTATGTATCCACACCTCCAACATATGGATATTTTTCCTACTATGGGTTGGGATAAGGTGGAGCATTACAAGATTGTTTGGAATTTAGGTCTCGTTGATGGTTATGTTTGGAAGGATCCATGTGAATGGCCTCTAGGTGCATTTGAGGGGTCTCGTAATGAGTTGGCTCAAATTATTGCTTTGTGGAAGTGTAACTCCCTTGTGGGACATGATGTTTTGGCTTGGGAAAAAGATTCTTCTAGTAAGTAATTTGTTGTTACTAGCTACTTGGAGCTTATTCGATAGTTTTTTTGGATGGTTTGTGTGGAATGAACTTTCTTGTCCTAAATGCAACTTTTTCATGTGGGTGGTAGTCCAAGTTTATTGTCTTACTTGGTAAAATTTGTGCAAACAGAGTTTCCAAGGTCCCTCTATGTGTGCACTATGCTGCAATGGTGAGGAATGTGTTTCTCATCTCTTCTTTCAATGCCCCTTCTCTAGGACAATCTAGCACTTTTGGTGGGGACTTTGGAACTAGGTCTGCTAGCATGTTTCCTCTTTGGCTGAATTCTAGACCCACTTAGGTAAGCCTCTTGTTAATACTTCTTTTCTCTAGGTTGCTTGGGCTATTGGTCCCCCTTTATTATTTGAACATTTGGCTAGAAAGGAATCATAAGATTTTTCATGATGCTAGGATGGTTGTTCAACATTTGTGTTGGAGAATTATTCATTCTCTTCACAAGACTATCTTGGAAAAGCATGATTTGTATGGGGATGTGGATCTTGGGGATGTTGATATCTATAATCAGTTCAATTTTTCTCTTTAGGGAGGTGTTCCTCTCCTGCAAGGTGGATTATGAGAAATAGATGTTGGCATCATTTGAAAATGATTAATAGGGAGGTTCATTGGTCCTCTCCTCCTCAAGGATTTTTAAACTCAACACTAATATTTCTTCTCATGGGAATCTTAGGAATGATAGTATTTGTGGGGTAGGTCATGATATCTTTGGAGATATTCAATTTATTTTCTCAATTTATAAGGGTTTTCATACCAATAATTTAATGAAGACTCTTCCCATTCTATACGTAGTGAAGCATAGTTGTGTTCCTAGCTAGAAACAAATTATTTGTGACTCTGAATGCTTAGGTGATGGTGACTCTTCTAAATGAGCAACGGTTAGACAAAGTTAGCTAGTACTTGGCTATAGTGATTAGGCAGATTCTTTGGTTGTGCAGCTCCTCGAAATCTATTATTTTTAGTCACATTCCTAGGGAGTAGAATGGAGTTGCTAATTTATTGGCCAAATGGGCTTTTGATCATAGGTTGGGTTGGAATATAGTGGATATGGGGAAATTATCTCTGGATATGTCTGATTTCTTGAATCACTTAATAGAGATTGATAAAGTTGTGTAATTTTTTTCTGTGTTGGGCATGTGGCCCTTCTTTTTTTGTTTCTCCTTCTTTGATTTAATATATTTTTATTCCTTTTAGTGTAAGGTATAGAGTCTCAACTATAAAAGTAACTTGAGTCCATTCTACACTTACACATTAGATATAGGTAGCATATGGGGGATGTAGGGTTCAAGAATAAATCTCTAGGGATGAGTAATGGTGGGATTGGAATACATAAATTTTGTGATCCAAATTCATTCAAGAATATACCATGTGTTCCCCTGCTATTGCATTTGAAACACTTAACTCAAAGTACATTGAAAGGAGACAGGAAAGGGGTAGTTATATGCACTTTTATCATTACATTTCTCCCCCTTACTATGCACATGCATGCCAAGGTAAAATAAACGATCAACAAAGAAATTAAATAAGTTTCACACTTAAATAATGTAGATTGTGTAAAGTAACATGTCAACCTTTTCTTCTTGTGATGAGCACTCTATAAAACCATGTAAAACAAAAAAATGTAATCATTAACATCTATCAAGCATTAAAAAAAATTTCCTATAATGAAAAGCGAGAAAAGATTGACTATGCAAAAAGACCTTTGACCAAGAAAATAAAATGCCAAGGGACTTCAACTGTGTAAAATAAATATTCAAATTGTAAGATAATATAATAAAATTTCCCCTCAAATGGGAGTGATTACGAGTCTATCATTACCAAATACTACTCACAAAAAAAATCTTAGTGACAAACATACCCCCTCCAATTATTTTCATGCAAATAACACAAGGAATTGGAGGAAAGGAGAATAAAAAGAAATGTCAATATCATGTGAACTAAACATAAAGATGATTAAAGTATATACATAACACGAAATTAGTAAAATTTCTCTCATTATTTCACTAATTAAGGTAAATAATGGTACCCATAAACACTAGATAACAATTATCTAATAACTAGTAAAATATAACAAATAAGCATGACAAAGATCATAACATGCAATCATCAAATCTAACTAGAATATGAATCATTCACATATGAACGTTACTAGGAACATGTTCAATTACAAGTAGAAAACACAAAAGTTATGAGGTATCAAAGCTAGCAACATAGAAATGTATAGGAGTTAAAGAAAAAGGATAAAAAAGAATAGAAAATAAACAACATAAACATATAACATGGATTAACATCTAAATCATAGAAAACACAAGAAACCATAGAGAAGATGAAGCAGTCACTAGTGAGGAGGGACCTCAAAGAGATCAATTTAGACTGGTTAGCAAGAGTAAACACAACGGAAACACAAAGATATGATGGAGGCAATGTAGAACAGATTGTTTTATTGCATGAATATTGATTACAACCAACCAGTAACAACCGGGTTACAACATACCAGCTCACAGGCCTAGTAGAACATACAAAATAGGACACAACCGAGACCTTGAATGTTGAGATCTATCTTCTACACATAGTCTAGCTACTTGATTCTCTGATTGATTCCATTCTAATATGCAATTACAATTATATATATCAAACCCAAAGGATCTAGTCAATCCAAAAGGGATCAAAACCTGAAGAACAAGACCTAACATGTAAAATAACAAGGTCAGCCTCTGCCAAGAGATTCCTCTAGAAAATCCAAAGGATGAAATGAAGAGAATGGGAAAAGGTCAACCACATGCCAAGGAACATCGAAATCAATGCCCAAGGTTCTGCAAGCTTTGGAAGGGGTTCCAATAGATCATGAAAATAGGTCCAGACAACTGGTAACAAGAACTACCAACCGGTAACAGGAAACTACCAAGGAAACCGATAGCGATATCTTGCCAAAAAATTATCCAAATGCGATGTAGTCTGGAAGCAAGAAAGATGATCAAGTCTTCAAGTAGAATCCAACTCCACATGATTCAATAAGCCAAAACTAGGATACATAGAAAGGAAAACTGAAACTACAAACATAAAGCAAAACAAAAAGGAAAATATTTTTGGTTGATGCAATATTGCTATGAATTGGGGATGCTCCTACATCAGACATCTGGGGTTATTGAAAAAGTGAGCCTCTCACTTTACTGGGGTCAGAGGGAAACCAAGGCGGTCTACCTCTTCCTGAGAAGTCAAATATGAATCTTCAACTAGTCTGTCTTTCCACTTTACAAGATATTCCTTATACTGACTGCTTTGGGTACTACGCCCAATCTTATTGTCCAAAATATCTTCAATCTAATCCGGTTCCTTCAGGGACAACTGTTTCTACAAGCCTGCAAAACTATTCTCACTGGATTTTGGTTCATGATACTCATATAGATCTGCAATGTTAAACACAAGTGAAATACTTAGACTATACGGTAACTCCACTTCATATGCATTTCCAAAACTAAACTTCCTCAAAATCCTGCAAGGTCCAAAATTCTTCATCTACAACTTGTTATAAGTTCCAACTGGGAATATCTCTTTTCTTAGATATACCATCACTTCATCGCCATCGTCAAATTCCTTATGTCTCCTCTTCTCATCTATCTTCTCCTTATATTTGATGTTCATGTGTTTGAAATGCTTCTTAACCTGAATATGCAATGCTGTCATGTGATCTGCAAAGTCTTCTACTTCTGAACTTCTCTAGTCTTTACTATTAATGTCTCTCAATTCAAATATACCTCTAAGATGCACTCTGGTAACAATCTCAAAAGGCATTCTTTCGATACTTCTATTCACTGAACTATTGTAGGCAAACTCTTCTTGTGTAAGGATCAAATCCCAAGTTCTGGTTTTATCTCTCACTAAACATCTCAACAAGTTTCCCAAACTCTAGTTAACAACTTTTGTCTATCCATCACTTTGTGGATGAAAAGTAGAACAAAACTTCAAATCTATCTTCATCTTCTTCCAAAGTGTTCTCAAAAAATAGCCAACAAATTTAGTGTCTCTGTCTGAAACTATGCTCTTAGGTAATCCATGCAACCTTGCCACTTCCTTGAAAAATAGGTTTGATACATGCAATGCATCTGATGTCTTCTTACAAGGTATGAAATGAGCCATCTTCAAGAATTCATCCACTACCACAAATACAAAATCATTCCCTCTCGGTGTCTTAGGCAATCCAAGTACAAAAATGCTTATGTCCTCCCAAGGTCTTACTAGTACTATCAAAGGGTTATACAATCCCACATTCTGAATACTACCCTTTGCAACTTGACAAACTCTACAACTCTGCATATATCTCTTAACATACTTATGAATCTGGGGCCAAAAGTACCGCTCACTCACCAATGGTACTATTTTGTCAATGCTAAAAGGTCCAACTAGTCCTCCACCGTGTTTCTCCTTTATCGAATTCTCCCTCATAGAACTCTTAGGTATGCACAACTAAAATCCTTTGAATAACATCCCATCCTGAATGAAGTAATCCAACCACTTGCTTCTATCTACCATAACCGGTTCTCTACATGCTTTCCAAGGTTCTGCAAAATCCAGGTCATGATCATACAAGGTCTTCAAATCTTCAAATCCTAATACTATCACTCTCATCTATGTCAAAAAAATCCTTCTTTGACTCAATGCATCAACAACTTTGTTAGATTTTGCACTTCTATGCTTCAACACAAAGGTGTAACTTTGCAAGAATTCTACCCATCTCATATGTATTTGATTCAATTTACTCTAACTGTTCAAATTCTACAAAGATTGATGATATGTATAAAACACAAACTCCTTAGGCAACAAGTAATGTATCCACTTCTTCAAGGCTTGAACTATGGCATAAAACTCATGATCATACATTGAATATCTCATCCAGGCATCATTCAATTTCTCACTGAAATAAGCTATTGCTCTCCCTTCCTGACTCAAGACTGCTCCTATTGTTGTTCCACTTGCATCACAATCCACTTGAAATACTTTATTTAAATCTGGTAAAGCTAACACCGGTTGCTCAGTCACTTTTTGCTTCAATAGTTCAAAACTTTTGTTTTCTTCGGTGGTCTTCTTGAATTCCTTCTAATCTCCTCTCATGGTCTCAATCATAGGGTTACAAACTGAACTGAAATTTCTGATAAACTTCTAGTAAAAACAAGCTAATCCATGAAATGATTTTACCTCTCCAACACTTTCCAGTGTAGGCCATTCAACAATTGCTTTCACTTTCTCAGGGTCCATATTCAAACTGTCCTTAGATATCACAATTCCCAAGTAGACTAACTCATCCTTCATGAAAGTACACTTCTTGATATTGATCAACAACTTCAAATTTGTCCTACTGAAAATCAGATTGTCATCGAAATACACAATAACAAACTTACCCAAGAATTTCTTCAATACCTCATTCATCAGCCTCATGAAAGTACTTGGTGCATTAGTTAACCCAAAAGGCATCACCAACCATTCATATAGTCCTTCATTTGTCTTGAATGTTGTATTCCACTCATATCCTTCTCTAATCATGATCTAATGATATCCACTCTTCAAGTATATCTTTGTAAAGTATTTGGCTCCACTTAAACAGTCCATTTTGTCATCCATCCTAGGCAAAGGAAACTGTTATTTCACTGTGATCTTGTTTATTACTCTGGAATTAGTACACATTCTCCTCTCTCCATTCTTCTTAGGTGCTAATACTGTTGGTACTGCACAAGGGCTCCCACTTTCTCTGATCAAATATTTCTTCAACATCTCCTGGACTTGTCTATTCAACTCTTCATTCTCTATTGGTGTCATCCAGTTTGCAGCTTTGTTATGCAAACTAGGTCTAGGAACCAGGTCCATGCAATGACTAATACTTCTCACTGGTGGAAATCCATCAGGTACATTATCTGAAATGATGTCCTCTTATTTTGTTAGGAAATATTTTATCTCTTCCAGGTCTTCTCCTTCCGGTTCTGGTTTCTCAGTCTTCTTAGGAATTAATGCAAAACACACATTCTCATGTCTCAATCCATCTAGGAATTTCCTTCCATCTACCAAACAGATTCTAGCATTTGTACAGACTTCATTCTTCAAAGGTTCCTCCAAGGGTAACAAGGTTTTCTTCATCCCATTGGCCACAATAGTGTATGTATTCTTCCTCCCATCATGTATTGTCTGTCTATCAAACTGCCAAGGTCTACCCAACAAAAGGTGACAAATATCCATAGGCATAATATCACACAAGACTTCATCATGATAATTCCCAATTTTCAATTTCACCAAACATTTTTCACTTAATAACAACTTATGTTCAACCTGAATCCATGCTATCTGATAAGGCTTAGGGTGTTTCAATCTCTCCAGTTTCAACTTATTTACCATTTCTTCTGAAACAAGATTATCTGAACTATCACTATCAGTAACAAATTTACAACACTTACCGAATACCTTACATCTGGTCTTGAACAAATTCTTCCTCTACAAGGGCTCTTCATCTCCTCCAGTATGACACAAAGCTCTCCTCATCACCAATAGTTCTCCATCTTCCAGTTTATTGTCTGATCCGGTGGGGTTTTCTCACCACTACTTCTCTTCTGGTAGTTTTTGTCTTCTTACACTTGAATGCACGATGTCCTTCTCCTTGACACTTAAAGCAGGTTCCTCTAATTGTCCTCTTGTCTTGTCCTCCAAAATTCTCATTCTGATAACCATCTGGTTCCCTCCTCCAGTAGAAATTTCTATCATCCTTCTGGTATGAATTACCTTCTTTGTTCACTTCCTTGTCCTTTCTTTGATTTGTACTAGTTCCTCTTCCTTTGATATATCCTCTTCCTCCTTCAAATCTTCATCTGGTAAACCTTCCACCTTTGCCTCTCTGCCTCTACTCATGTCTTTTGTTTAACTTCTCTTTTGCCTTTAGGGCATACTGGTAAGCCTCTTCAACACTCTCCAATTTGATCAAACTAAGTTCATCTTATATAGACATCTACAATCCATTCAAATATCTTGCAACTTGTTCAAATTCATCATCAACATGTCCGGATCTAACATTCAACTTGTAAAATGCTTCGGTGTACTCCTTCACACTAGATTCCTTCTATCCCATATTCTACAACTTCCAGAACAGATTCACTTGATAATCAGTTGGCATAAACTTTGATTTCAACTTAGAAATCATCTGATCCCATGTCTTAATATTCTCTTTACCTCTTCTCTATCTATCAACTTGCAAATTCTCCCACCAAAGAGATGCATGACCTTTCAACTGGGTACAAGCATATTCACTTTCCTCTCTTCTACAATGTTTTCAAAATAAAAATACTTCTCCATCTCCGAGATCCAATCCATCAATTCATCTGAATCTAACTTCCCATCATATTCTAGTGCGGTAAAATAAGGTTTAGTATTTGCCCTACTCAAAACCCTAAAAAACCTTTCCTCATCCGGATCAACCACTGGTAGGTTTGCTTGTTCTATCAGGGCTTCTTCTCCTTCATCTTCACTTACATCTTCAATATGTCAACCTCTTCTTTGGGCTGTCTCCACGACTTCCAACCGGGCTACTATACCTCACATCAGAGTTTGCATTACCATGCACTCCACCATTCCTAGCTCCTCTTCGCCCCATCGTTCATGCTAGTCCTCTGCACCTGTAGGTCGGATCCACAATCCACCACCCTACAACAAAATTTTAGGACATGCAACCTCTGGAATGAAACTTTTCTCTAATACCACTTGAAGTAGTCACCGATGAGAAGGGACCTCAAAGAGATCAATCTGGACCGGTCAGCAAGAGTAAACATAATAGAAACACAAAGATATGATGGAGGCAACGCAGAACATAATTTTTTATTGCATGAAAATTGATTATAACCAACCGATAACAACTGGGTTACAACATACTAACTCACAGTCCTAGTAGAACATACAAAATAGGTCATAATCGGGACCTTGAATCTTCAGATCTATCTTCTACACATAGTCTATCTACTTGATTCTCTGATTGATTCCATTCTAATGTGCAATTACAATTATATATATTGATCCAGAGGATCCAGTCAGCCCAAAAGGGATCAAACCCTGAAGAACAAGACCTAACGTGTAAAATAACAAGGTCAGCCTCCACTAAGAGATTCCTCTAGAAAATCCAAAGGATGAGATGAAGAGCATGGGAAAAGGTTGGCCACATGCTAGGGAACATTGAAATCAATGCCTAAGGCTCTGCAAGCTTCAAAAGGGGTTATGGTAGATCACCAAAATAGGTCTAGGCAACCGGTAACAAGAACTGCCAATTGGTAACAGGAAACTATCAAGGAAACCGATAGAGATATCTTGCTAGAAAATGATCCAAATGTGATGCGGTCTGGAAGCAAGAAAGATGATCAAGTCTTCAATTAGAATCCAACTCGATAGGATCTGGTGAGCCAAAACTGAGACACACAGAAAGGAAAATATTTTTGGTTCATGCAAGATTGCTATGAACTGAAGATGCTCCTACATTAGAAGATGTGCCAAGTGGGAAAGTAAAGCATAAGACATAATGTAGAACTTTCAAAACTTGAATGTGAGAAACACATTGCATGATTAATAGTCAAGTATAAGGATGCATAAGAGAGTTAATAATTGATAGTAGAAGTATATACGTATGGATCATAAGAATGATTGAATATGTTACACAAACACATTAAAATTATCTTCATTCTAATGTAAATAACATCAAATTCCTTGTCCCCAATAATGTGGCTTTCTTTATCGATTACACCTTTCCTCTTGATAAAAATTGGTACCCATAGATAAAAATATAAAAGTGTATCCCTATATAGAACCAAATTTTAAAATATAAAAGTGTATCTCAAATTTTCAATCAAAATCTGAATAATAATCTTTAGTGGCACTCCTAAATGCACATATTGTTGATGCTTAGTATGATTGTTAGATAAGTAATTCTTAGTGCATATATTATATTGACATGTAGGACCAGTAAGAAAATAAGTGAAACTCCAAGAATACTAACAATGATATATTATGGAGTTTAATAATTATTTTTTTGGATCTCCTCATCAAAAAAATATGATTAGTGAAGAATCATGAAAGGTAGATTATGTATATCTTGAACATATAGGGGAAGCATAGTAGTAGAGATTATAGCTAACTTCGCACACCCAATGATCCTAAATGGTACATCAGATTTCAATGATTTTTGTTGTTGTTTTCTTTGTATGCAACTTAACTACTTATAGCTATTATTTTGGCTTCTGGGTAGTAACAATGCAATTCTAGGATTAGTTATGCACACAAGGGTCAAAAAGTACACATTTCAAAGTATCACCTAATACCTACTTAATGTTTTTCAATAGCTGTCTACTCAAAATTGCTAGTACTTGTGGACAAATTTCCCTGTAGTTCTGCACAAATGTCCTAGTAGTGGTGCACAAATGGGTCAATTATGGACCAAAAAAGATATAAAGTGATCAGATATTGGTACATGTGAAACTTAATAATGATATTTTCATTATCATTTTTGTGGCTCATTTAAAATTACTAATTGGGGGGTTGGGTGCACAAGGAGTGCATCGCTATTGGAATGCGGTCCACTATTGATGCTCTTCCCCTAGTACCATTTTTTTTTTTGGATGTATAATGACACATGAGAATCCAAATAATAATCAATCTTAACATCTCTATCAACATGTGTCATACATGTAGTAATTGAATCATACTTATTAGACGCATTGGTGATATTACCATGACCAAGAAATAGAATGATAGAGATATTCAAATTTTGACCAATGGATATATGTAATGATTTCTCCCATCATTAGCATAAATTAAATATGATTCATATTATTGTCACTAAAATTTGACATTGTGTGTTTCAATGTCATGTGACCATATATGTGATGTTCATTAAATCTATGAAAAAAAAGAAAAGGCATTCATATTGTAGCTTTTAGACAATTCTCTACTTAGATCTAAAGGATAGATATCACATGTAGCTTAATATAATATATATAGGTGTGAGGATTGAAATATTGGGTATTGGAATTATTACCCATATGATACACATTATTCTTTTTCTCTTTAGAATAATTACTCTTTGAAAAAGTGTTAGAAATTTTTAAATTTATAAGGGTAAGTGATATGATAGAACCATAAGTATATGGTTCATACTTAAATGTAATTGAGAAATAAATTGTAATTAAAGATCCTTCATGTGAGTGTGGATGTCCTTAAAAGAAGGAAAAATACTCAACTACACACTATTTTTAATATAAAGAAGGATTCCTTCATGAATATAGTTTTTAAGTAACCATAATCTATTGATGATTTAGTTACCGCACAAATATTGGAAGAAAATTACACAATCACTAATAGGATTTTGTTTCTTTGGCCACAATTAGTCAAATCAATATTTTTTCAAACCCAAATTAACATGAAATTATATAGGTGTAAAAAAAAATTGTGAAGAAAAAAGTAAAAATATGATGTTAGGGTAGATGAAGATTCATCCTCAAGCTATAGAAACATCTACATACTTTTGAATTCATGAGAGACACCATTAAACATGCTTTAATTCTATTTGTGGTCAACTTGTGAATTTAGGTGTGAAGTGAAGTAAATAGATAGTGTTTTAATTTCTAGGGTATGTTCAAAGTTTGTTTTGATGATTAAATGCCAAAAAATCAACCACATCACTCTCAAGATGTTTTTTTTAAATGAAAATTGTTGTTTGATCGAACTTGTTATCCATAGAGAATTTAATTTTAAAATGAGATTGATAAAATCATGTCTACCATGATCTCTTCAATATCATGATCTCTTCAATTCAAGTACACTAGTGTTCTATCCACAATTGGGGCCTTAAAATTTGGTCAATATAAAATATTTCAAATTTATACCTTTGATACTTAAGGGAGTGTGAAAATTTATAATTTCTATTAATTTCTTTAATTTGCTAATATTTTATTTTCCCTAAGGAAGTCACATTTATTTAAAATGAAACTAACTAAGTATTTAAAATGCTTTGAAGTCTCAATGGACCCCCATAGTCTATAAAATTGTATTTTGTGGAATCATGGGATAATACTAACTTCTTCCACTTAAAACTTTAACCTAAAATCGTTCACTCGACCTTATGTTTGCATGGAGATAATTTTTATTGCAATATGGGATTTTTATGGACTTATAGATTTCTAAATTTTAGATTAAGATTATAAATGTCTAGATCAATTATATATATTTGTTTGGTTTTCACATTACTTTCAAGATTGTGGGCTTACCCTAAACATTTGGACATCCATCCTTTTGTCCAAAATATTGATGTGTAGATGAACACCATATTTTATGAGTGTTAAATTAATTTATATAGCAGTAGCAATTTGTGGGAGCCTAACATATATATTCCATGTTTCATTTTGGTTTCAAAATCCTAATTTATCCAAATGAACCCTACAAAGCTCCATCTAGATAAAAAATTATAATACTTTAAACTTTGAGATATTTTCCTTCTTGATCCTTTTTTCTTATGAATTATTAGAATCTTGTAGGTGGTATAAATGAATTCCTAAGATAGAGCAATGAAGTGCAAGTTATTAAGAGTCACTCCTTCCAAGCTTAGCTCAACCTTAGATGAAGTATTATGTATTGCTCTAGGTTACATTGATGTAAGTAATTTTAAGGATAGAATGTACTAAGATACTCCTACCAATAGAGAAGAACACATCATTAGCAATGAGATTTATCAAGAAGTTAGATCCCTTAACTTAGCTAAATTGCTTGAGCTAGTCATGATGTGTACTTTTTGACTGTGGTGTTAGCATGGACAACAACATGAGATTTGAGGATGGATATCCTCTTTTGAAAGGTGGTATTTCTCACCCCAATGTTATGAAAAACTAGGTCTTAACCATGTAGGGAAAATTTATTGGAACAAATTTGAATTTATTCAAGATGGCCATTGATATTGAACACTTCAAACTCAATTTTACACAATAGAGCTTCAAGATCTTTTCATAACTTTGATGATCTTTTTGGTATTTTCTAATATAAAATGTTCATAAACCAAGTGATAACAACTAGCTCTACTCTAGCAATCTATTTGACTCAAGATCGTGAAATAAACTACAAAAGTAAAGGGATAAAAGAGATTAAATGAATGAACTCGCATTTAACTATTGGACATTGTTAATCACCTGACAACTTCATGCAAATGATGAGTAGACTATAGATCAAGACAAAACACATAAATATAAATCAAATAACACAATTCATGTAAATATAATGAAATCACCAAAGGAAGAATCAATTAATTGATTTTCAAAATTCATAAAATTATATGGTCATAACCATGCACACATAAAGGATGAGATTCTTTCTAAGCACTTCAAAACACGATCTAATTAGGTTAAAATTTTTAATTAAATCATCGAACAATCAATAATACCATCTAATAAAGTTGTTTGAATCATTAACACAAACAATAAATGCTAAATCTTGAACTTTATTCATTCAAATTTCACAAGTCTGACAAAAAATCTCAAACCAAATTTGCATAAACGTTTCACAATAATATTATGTGCTACAAGTCCAACCATTTCTAAGTTAAAATAAATGGTTTATATGGAAATTACAAAGATCAATTTGTAAACCTAAAATTGGGGTTTCTAGGTAAAATTAGGGCAAACAACTTCGAAAGGTACTCCAAAATTGAGGCAAACAACTTCTAAAACTCATGCAAAGGGTAGATTATCAATTTGGGATACCAAATATAGAGAAAATGGACTCATTTGGCCAAATTTAAAATTCTAGTTAGCTCTTGTTTCAAATATCATGGGGTTTTCCTTCCAAAACATGGGTTTAATCTCTCCAGTCTTTCCCAAACTCAATTGAAACAAAACTATGGTCTTCTAGATGTGAAAAAGAAAAATAAACTATCTATTTTATGACTCATCTTATCCACATGAGAGTTGAATTTAAGCAACGTTGTTAAAATCATGTCTAAAAATATTATCCAGAAAAACTGTTGGATGCAACTTTATTTTCTACAAATGTACCTATTCAAAATTTGAAGTATAACAATCCTCACAAATGAGAAACCACTTCTAAAAATTATTGATTAAAAATATTTACCATATGATTCTGCTACTCAAAATATAGTATCTCTATATATTTCAATTTTATAACTAGATTCTTGTATCTCTATATATTTCAATTTTATAACTAGATTCTTGTATCTCTATTTATTTCAATTTTATAACTAGATTCTTGATGAAAATTTTCAGCTTTCTCTTCTTCTCTTCATACTGCAGAAGCTCAACATGCATTATCACGATTCACTACTTTGTTGAAACCATTTTATGCATTCTTTCAAGAGTGAAATTATTGTGTATCTTATCTTTGAATTTTTGTACTGTGTTGAGCACCATTAACCATAATTTTATCATTCAAAAGAGTACAAGGGAGGGGTTCTATCAACTCTTCAACTCTTACTAGCAATGTGTTTGCACCATTGATTTGTTCAATCACCTTCCCCTTTGACTTCTTATATTCCTTTATTACCATTCTAATGTCTATGGTCCATTATATTATTGTGGCTTTATCTAAATCATTAAGGATCCCTTTTTCTACTAAAGCCTTTTCATCAATATTCTTGATGATTTAGAGGATTGTTTGGTAATTACCCAAATGAGGATCATATCTTCAATGCTTATGGCTTCCTTTCCTTCCCCTAGAAACATTCAATGGAGCACTGTCAATTCATCTTTGATGGCATAGTGAAAGCCCATCACCTTATGAATCCCTTCCTCTCCTTTATGCTCAATCTCTTGTTTCCAATCCAATGCAACTGCAATAAAGGAGTCACCACTAGAGAATGCAATGTCCTATTAAAATGTGAACTATAGGCTAGTAGATGGAGCACTTGAATCTATCAGCCCCATTATTTGTCCAATGTATTTTTTTAAATCTCTAATTTATTCTCTCAATTCCCTCCTTTGAATCTTCTTCTTTGTCCAATCTATAAAAGATTGTGTCCAAAACTTGTTGAAGAGATTTTTTCTCCCATTATTTTTCCCACCTAAATGCATATCCTTTATTTGGTAGTCTTTTTCCCCCATTTCATTTTTTAATATTATCAATTAATCATACAATAATTTGGGCCTTTTGATAGCCAGAGACATTAGTGGTAACAACTGATAGCTTGTTGGATTTCTTCTTTGGCTCCACTATTCCTAAATTCTTGCACCAATATTGTGAAGTCATCTTCATAAATTTCCTTATACCTCCTTTGCCTTTATTTAAAGGTTCTTGTTAACCATATTGGGATATTTCTAAATACGATTTCAGACCTATTTATGCCCTCTTGTTCTTGTTATTCTTCATTTGTTTGGATCTAATTCTTAGGCACCTTGTTCTCTCCTTTATCAACCATTTGTTCATTCTTGTTACCTACCATCTCACCATGATGTTATTTTTTTATGTTTTGTTCATCATCATGAGATGAGGGTGTGTCTTTTTCAATTTCTTGATCTCTTTCTTGTTCATTCTCCTGATCTTCATCCTTAGAAATCTCATCTACATAATGTTCTTCAAGAGCTTCTTCTTTATGACCATCCCTTCGGAGTTCCTCTTCTACATGATTTTGAATGGTATGAGGAGGCTCATGCTTTTGGTTTTTATCTTCTTCATTGATATCTCCCCCTCCAATCAAGGAGTGCAAAGGTTCTTCACTTTCTTTATTCAATGCATTTATATCTAATTTTGTGTCAACAACCCCTCCTACTTCAACATCCTTTTATATTTCTTCAATTTCCACATTTAATTGTGGCAAGTATTGTTCTTCTATGTCACCCTTAGAGGGGCTCTCTTCAATTGAAAGTTCTTCTAATTCTTTTCATTCTTCCCCTACATGAGTTTCTAGAATTTCATTTCTCCCAACTTCCTCTTTTGTATCATCATCAATGTGAATGGTATCTTGTTGTTCAACTATTGCTTTGGCTGATACATTGACATAGGAAGATGGTAGTGGAATGTCTCCTTGATCTATTGAAATTTATTATGGAGGAGGAGTTGCCTCTATGTCTTGAGTAGAAGGGGCAACTTGTTCTTGTGCACTTGAGGTTTCTACCCTCAATCTCTTCTTTCTTTGCAATTATGGCCCTTCCTCTTCTATTTCCTCCTCGAACCAATCTATTATTGTTCTTATTGGTGGTGGTCATATCTTTAATCTTTTGTAAACCCTTGGAGTATCCCTAAGGACCCCCTTGGTCTTTTATTTTGCTCTATCAAACTTGGTCCTTTGGTGGATTGAGGATGTGGTAGTAGCAGGAGGAATCTCCTTCCTTTTCTTCAACTTCTCTACACTTGTGGAAGGAATATTTTAATTTCCTTACCAAATTTTAATTGTCTACATACCTTTAATGGATTTATCTCAATGAATGCTCATGCATGGCCCATTGGATGAGTTAGAGGAGGTAGCCTCTTTGAAGTAGAAGGGCTCTTTTTACCCTTAAACATGCTTTCTTTCTCTTATTGGGGATTTCCTCCAACCTATGAGATGGGAGTCATATTAGAAGGATGGTTGATCCATTCAGTAGTCTAGTATATAACATCCTAGGCTCGTTGCTTCATATCCTCTAACTCTATTGAGTTCATGTCCATATTATGAACAAGAATGTCAAAAATCATTTTCTAGTTGTATACTAGGTACAACCTATTCACACTATCCTTTTCCAGAGAATTATCTAGGACCTACATCTTCTTTGCATGGGTTGCCAAGTCTAGGACCAAGCTACAATGGTCCCTTATCCTTACTTCATGGTCATCTACATAGTTAGCCTAGTGATCTTGAATGTTTGACACATGTTTGAAATGGGATCCTACAAGCTAGCTAAATGTACCAATGAGATTAAATTTTCTCTTTTCTATTTTTAAGGGTTTCAAAGAAAATTTTCATGGTTTAGCTTCTACATTTTTGGTTGTCTTCATTCCAAGAAAGCATAAACACAAACTCTTATTGGTAGTTCAAAGAAAGGCTTATTTTTGTTTACCACATGATTGTGAGTATTACCCACCTGTCTATAGAGCTCACAATTAATCTATCACATAGATACTAGGGAAGTTTGTTTGGTACTATAGTGTGGCCTACTACTATGATGTATGTGAAGGTTTTAAGTTGAATGAAGTAGCTCCCAAACATTTGGATCTTAGCAACAACATCTAGTGATAATCTCTTAAAAAAATCTCCTTCCAGAGTCCTTATTATAGAAAACAAAAAAAGTCATTGACTGTATAGTGGTCTTTTCTATTTCTTTTAAAATTTAGCTGAGGATAATGGTTACACACTTTTGCATTTGCATTGATGAGTGACCCTCTCTTCTTCAACCTATTAGGTCCCAAAAACAACTGAGAAGGGGGGGGGGGGTGAATCAGTTGTCAAATAAATTCAAACCAAAAACAACTTAACCAACCTTAATGCTTAATACTGGTAAATCAGACTTTATGCTGGTAGACAGTTTATCAGTTAATTATAGTACCGGTAAAGATTAATGCATGAAACAGAAAGACAATAACATCCATAACACATAACACCAATATTTGTATGTGGAAACCCTATAAGGGGAAAAATCACGGTGGGAAACCTTACCCATAATCAGATGATACTACTATAGATAGTATATGTATACAAATGGGGTCTGGACATGCAAAAAGGCCAAGCACCTAGAGCTCACTACTCAAACACAAATAGGAGTCACACTAACTAAAATTGGATGGTTAAATCCAATAATGATGTACTACTTAAAATAAAATCTTCATATGCTGGATTCAATACCGGTGTAGTTCTGATTGCTTTCACAAAAACCTTTCTTCACCTTCAAATGATGTCTGCATGTATAGCTCTGCTTATTCTCCCATATACCTTCTTACAATTCCTTATCCTGATCGCATATCGATCTTACAAATAAGATCTTACATATATACCATAACCTAAGACCAATTTTAGTAGGTCATCTCTAAAAGATATTACAATAAAATAAATATAAGTAAATCAATAACCGATGCAATATCTGACTCAACATGTCGGCTTAATGCATTTACAATAACAAAAAAAATTTCTCCAAAGCATGTCGTGCTGATCTGGAATAGATAAGCCCATTGGTGCTTATTTTGGACCTATTTGCTGGTAATAGCAATATTCAAATATGAATATGCCAATGAACAAATCTCCAAGACAAAGTGTCCAAACGATGTCTTTGACATAACCAGATGTTTTCCATGTCATCCCAAGTGCCTGTGAACAATATATCCTGTCAGTGTACCAGATACCGGTGACTGTGCATAAGTCACTTGCTTGCTGGTGAACATTGTCATTTCTCCAAAGTGCCAGAGTTGATAAGTGTTATGGGTGTTGACATCAATAACAAAACCATACCAAAATACCAACAATCTCCCCCTTTGGCATTGATGACAACAAAAGATGGAAAAACCATCAAAGTGCCAAAATAGAAATGCCAAAAACCAAAAATCAATATCTCCCCAAAAAAGATTATAACCAAAAATCAAAATTCAGATACAAAGAGTAATCAATCTCTCCCAAAGAAATAGTCTCTCCCCTTGAGAGTAACATGTGTTCTCCTTGTGTTTTTGCATATCAATCTCTCCCCCTTTGACATCAAATGCCAAAGCCAATACAAAAGCCAGGTTCAAATACAAAATACCAACCAATTCAGTATGCCAACTACTCCCCCTGAGAAGTAGCTCTCCTCATCAAAGCCAGAGTAAAAGATTTCTCTGTTAGTTCTGTCAGTTGATGATAAACATCAATTGTCTAAGACTCTACCAATGAGGGTATGACCCCAAGCTAATCTCTGAGATATTCAAAAGTCTCCTTAGGCAAAGGCTTAAGGAATATTTCTTGGTTGTTCATCTGAGATATTTCTTGGTCTATACAGTACTTGGATTGACTTAAGAATATAACTTTATCAGTTTGTGAAATCTGCAATCCTAAAAAGAATTGTATCTCTCCATCATCGACATTTCAAATTCATGTTGCATTTGAATAGAAAAGTCTTTACATAATCCATCTTCTCCTCCAAAGATTATATCATCAACAAAAACTTCTATAACCAAGATGTCATCATTTGTCACTTTATAGTATAAGTTGTTGTTAGCATTACCTTTAGAAAATCAAATCTTCAAAAGATATTTATCCAATCTAGCATACCAAGCTCTTGGAGCTTGCTTCAACCCACACAAGGCTTTCCTTAACCTGCAAACCATATCTTTATTATCTGTCAAAGAAAATCCATCAGGTTGCTCAATGTAAACTTCTTCTTCAAGATCTCTATTCAAAAATGCACATTTAATATCCATTTGATATTCTTTGTAGTTCCTGTGTGCTGCAAAAGCCAAGAATAATCTGACTACCTCAATTCTAGCTACTGGTGCAAAGGTTTCATTATAATCAATTCCTTCTTTCTAAGAATATCCCTTACACACTAGTCTTTCTTTATTTCTGATTACCTGCCCATCTTCGTTAAGTTTGTTTCTGAATACCTATTTTGTTCCAATCACATTTTTGTCTCTAGGTCAGGAAACTAATGTCCATGTGTTATTCTTCTCAATTTGTTCTAGTTCCTCTTCCATAACTTTAATACAATGCTCATCTTCACATGCCTCATTAATTGATGATGGTTCAATTTGAGAAATAAGACATACCTCTTCATTTTCCAGTCTTCCTCTTGTCATAACTCCTTGATACTTGTTCCCAATTATTTGATTTTCAGAGTGGTTCAATCTTACATACTCGAGTGTCTTCATTTTTTGTTGTTCCTCAGTTACAGTGGAATTTTCTGATGATACCGGTGTAACTGGATCTTCATTCTATACCGATGGATTCAATGTAGGTTCATTTTCCAGTATCTTTATTGTCAGTTCATAGTCTATATACCTTGAAGTTCCTCTAAATTGTTCATCAATCTTCACATTTGTACTCTCAGTAATTTTCTGCAATCTCTTGTTAAAACATCTATATGCTTTGCTCTTAGATGAACAACCAAGAAATATTCCTTCATCACTTCTAGGATCAAATTTTCCAATATACTCATCTCTTCTAATATAGCATTTACTTCCAAATATTATAAAATATTTAAGAGTAGGAGTAATACCAAACCATAGTTCATGAGGGGTCTTACTAGTTTCTCCTTTGATGTGAACTTTGTTGACTGTATAGACCATTGTGCTTACTGCCTCTCTCCAATATACATGTGGTAGATTTGCTTCAAATAACATACTTCTAGCTGCATACAAGATAGTTTTGTTTTTCCTTTCTACAACTCCATTCTGTTGTGGTGTCTGGGGTGCTAATAATTGTCTTCTGATTCCATTCACTTCATAGAATGTGTTAAATTCCTTAGATGTGAATTCACCTCCTTGATCTGATCTCAGACAATTGATTTTCTTACCGGATTCATTTTCTACCATTGCTTTGAATAATTTGAACTTCCCAAGTGCTCCTAATTTTTCTATGAGAAAACTAACCCAACACATTCTAGAATATTCATCAATGATTAGCATGAAATATCTATCACCTTGTAAGCTTTTAGTTCTAGCTGGACCACATAAATCAGTGTGAATTAAGTCAGGAGCATTATTGGATTTTTCTGGAATACTTTTAAAAGATGCTTTACCTTGTTTTCCAAATTGACATTCCTTCCATACCAGATTGTGAGGTTTAACAATCTTAGGTAAGTCTCTAACTACCTTAGTAGTACTGATTTTTACCATGCAATCAAAATTTACATGATAGAGTCTCTTATGCCATAGCCAACTTTCATCAATGTGTGCAATCAAGCATGTCTTTTCACTGTTATTTAAATGAAAGATATTTCCTCTAGTTTGATTATCGGTTGCAATTTCCAAACTAGATCTGTTCATAATTTTGCATTTTCCATTCTTGAATTGTAACTGAAATCCTTTTTCAACCAATTGACCAACACTCAAAAGATTATGCTTTAAACCTTCTACATAGTAAACATTGTCTATATTATGCTTACCATCAAGAGATATAGTACCTTTTCTTTTAATCAAACAAGCTTTATCATCTCCAAATCTTACCAGACCTCCATTATATTCCTGAAAGTTCAAGAATTTACCTTTATCACCAGACATATGATGTGAACATCTTGAATCAATGATCCATTCATCCTTAACTTCAACTTTAGCTGCTAGGGCCTGCTCTACCGGTTGAACAGTAGGTGTCAGTTGATCTTCTGTTATAGAAACAAAAACCCATCCATTGTTTGTTGGATCTTCATCAGAATCATCAGTGACTCCTTCATCAACAAGATAACAAGATTTATCTTTATTCTTCTTAAATCTGTATCTCTGATATTCAGGGTTAGGCTTGTATGTTCTTCTAGCTTCTTCTCTTAGTCTAGCATGTATATCAGGGCATCTTGAAGCCATATGACCAATCTTATTACAGTTAAAACATTTAAAGGGTGCTTTACCTTCATACTTACTTCCAACTGGACCTTTAGGCATTTTCCTTGCAAATAGTGCTTCAAGTTCTTCATTTTCTCTCCTTCTTTCCTCAAGTTCTCTTGCATAAAAGGCTTTCCAATCAAATTTATCAAAAGATGGTGTAGATGATGTTGATGCTTTAAAGGCTAAATCTGTATTTATAGTAGCAACAGGACCAAATTCCTCAATTTCAAAAGCTGAAAGTTTTCCAATTAATGTATCCCTAGTCACTGATGAATTAGGCATTGTTCTCAATTCATTTATAGCAGTAACTTTCATTTTATATGCTAGTGACAATCCTCTTAAAACTTTTGAAACAATTTCATCTTCACTTAAGGTTCCTCCACAACATTTAATACCCAAAACAATTTCATTTACTCTTTCCATAAAAGCAGAAATCCTTTCATCTTCTTCCATTTTTGAATTTTCATACCTGACCCAGAAGCTTTCAAGTTTTGCAATTTTGACTGTGGAATATCCTTCATTCAATGTTTCCAAATGATCCCAAATAGCTTTAGCAGTAGACCTATATGATAATCCCATGATTTGTTGATCTAATAATACGCTCAAAAGTGCTTCTCTTGCCTTGCAATCATTTTCTTCATCTTTTCCAAAGGGAGGTGGATTAGGCTGACTTTGAGTAGGAGCAATATAGCCATTCTTTGTAACATCCCAGATGTCCTTTCCAATGCAATTTAGGTGTCTCTCCATTATGATCTTCCATATACCATAGTTGGTTCCATCAAGTTTAGGACTGTCCTTCCTGAAATAGTTAGTAGACATTGGATCTCCTCAAACTGTTAAACTTGTGCAAAAAGAGGACTAAGCTCTGATACCAATTGTTAGGTCCCAGAGACAACTGAGAGGGGGGGGGGGGGGTTGAATCGGTTGTCAAATAAATTCAAACCAAAAAGAACTTAACCAACCTTAATGCTTAATACCGGTAAATCATACTTTATGTTGGTAGACAGTTTATCAATTAATTACAGTACCGGTAAAGATTAATGCATGAAACAGAAAGACAATAACATCCACAACACATAACACCAATATTTGTATGTGGAAAACCTGTAAGGGGAAAAAACATGGTGGGAAACCTTACCCACAATCATATGATACTACTACAAATAGTATGTGTATACAAATGGGGTCTGCACATGCAGAAAGGCCAAGCACCTAGAGCTCACAGCTCAAACACAAATAGGAGTCACACTAACTACAATTGGATGGTTAAATATAATAATGATGTACTTCTTAAAATAGCATCTTCATATGCTGGATTCAGTATCGGTGTAGTTCTGATTGCTTTCACAAAAACCTTGCTTCACCTTCAAATCATGTCTGCGTGTATAGCTTTGCTTATTCTCGCATATACCTTCTTACAAATCCTGATCGTATATCGATCTTACAAATAAGATCTTACATATATACCATAACCTAAGACCAATTTTAGTAGGTCAGCTCTAAAAGATATTACAATAAAATAATTATAAGTAAATCAATAACCGATGCAATATCTGATTCAACATGTCAGCTTAATGCATTTATAATAACAACAAAATCATCTCCAAAGTGTGTCGTGCTGATCTAGAATAGATAAGCTTGTCGATGCTTATTTTGGACCTATTTGCCGGTAACAACAACTATGCAAATACGAATATGCTAATGAACAAATCTCCAAGATAAAGTGTCCAAATGATGTCTTTGACATAACCAGATGTTTTCCATGTCATCCCAAGTGTCGATGAACAATATATCCTGCCGGTGTACTAGATACCGGTGACTGTGCATAAGTCACTTGCTTGCCGATGAACATTGCCATTTCTCCAAAGTGCCAGAGTTGATAAGTGTTATAGGTGTTGACATCAATGACAGAACCATACCAAAATACCAACACAACCTAGGGTAGGTGGCCTAAGTAGCTAGTAAGTATACTAGGTATAATGTCATATAGAATGTGGGATCATTCTTCACCTTGACTAGTTTTTTTTGTCTAGGCTGTCACTTATCATTCTTCCCCAATCAATGAAATCCTTTATGGTTGCAATGGTCTTTATTAATAGTAGAATCCATGGCCCAGACTCCTTAGCATCTAGTAAACCAACCACTCTACTCAAGAGAGAAACATAATACTTTGCATCTATATTCAAGTAGGGTCTATGGACTTCCTTGATTTGTTGTATTTGTTGACTCTTTCTCGACTTGTCAAATAATTGATCATTGATATATGCCATTAGATTTTGTCATTATTTTAGTATTGCTCCCCAAAGGTAATTTTGACACTAACATATTGATTGCATCATGGGATATAAATATTGCTTCAATTGCATCAAAGAAATATCTAAGGTGATTTCTCCTAATGGGCCATAAACTCTCCTTTCATCTGACTTTTAGTTCATGGTGTAGGCCAAAACCAAATCTAGAGATTAAAGTGAAATAGGAAATCCAACAGCTTTCACCAATCCAGATTGCACAAGAAATGCAGTTCAAACTATCCTTCCATCCAGATTTGACATTCTTCTCCAGAATTCTTGTAGTTCTATGTGCCCCAAGTCAGTGTTAGTGACCAACTTGTCGACTGATACCAACTTGGTTGGAGGAAGGTGGTCTTTGAATTTTTACTTCAATAACATTACTTATTCCTGAATCATTACCGATTATGCATGAAAACAAGCTTAGGCGGCAATATATTATTATGGCAAGGAAAATAACTTATACCTTTAGCTACTCATTGCACTTTTGTTGGAAATTCAAACAATGTTAAAACTAACAAACTACTTAATTATTCAAGCAATTAAAATTATTAATGAAAAAAACTATCTATATTTAGAAAATAAAATCCCCCTTTTTGGGGGTTGGGGGCATGAAATCCTCGATCCCCACTTAAGGCCTTTGCCTAAGGTTTTTGAGAGGTTGAGGCTTCCAACCCCTAAAACATTAGTCGGGCATAACCTTTAGGGGTTGAGGGTGTCATACCTATGATACCTTTTGGGTATTGGGGATGTGACATCCCCGATGCCTAACACAAATGGGAGTCATAAGATTGGGAAATAGGGATTTCACATCTATAATATGTTTTGGATCTGCACATTCTTAGGACCTCGTGAGTTGATAAGTATTCATTTGTTTTATGCCATGGGTCATAACTTTGAAGTTTAACCATCTATATTTGTATTTTAATCTTTGATTTCAATTTGTAGCATTGTCTTCTATTCATACATTTGATACCTAGTTTTAAACTAACTTGTAGGAAAAGGGTATTCTCAATGCAGATTCATATTTTATTGGTCACACTAAAACCTAGCTAGGTTGAATTAGCATTCCAAGTTTGCATTAATGAACAAGGAACACACAGGTATGAGTAACATGTTGGATTAAAAAATACAAATCCTAACAAAAATTCCTCATATTGTGGAAGGATGGGGAGTGAACATCCTAAGGGGCTACACCAAGTAAATAAACCAAAGGACAAAATAAAATATAATGCAGAGGCCCACAAGGTCACTGCCTAACACAACACAAACAAAACAAAAGGAACCACACAACAAAAACTATGAAAAGAAAAAAAAATGACACCAAACCCTACCTCCAAGCTCATGAAGGATGAGCCTAAATATTGGCTACGTTGGTAATGAGCCCTTGGAATCAATCGACCTCACTCAACCATGAGACAACTCTACTCTTGTCCAAAACATGAGAATAGATCTCGAGTGTAACAAAAATAGGTAAAACAAAGTGAGAAAAATGAGCCTCAAACTTGGGCTTTTATAGGACTCAAGTGCATTAAATGCACCTAGAGGTGGTAGGTAAGGGTCTTAGTCATTATCAAAGGTTGGGGGTATTGGGTATGCATAGAGATATGCATACTCGGTACCCCCAATGCCTAATACTAGAAAGAGTAGCATCAAGGGTCGATGATTTCGCATCCTTGACACCTAAAGATCAACACAAGAGAAACCAATGGGGGTTGGGGCTACTAGGCCTCTAGAAGGAACACACAACGCTTAACCTCAATCCCTAAAAGCCTAAAAAAGTGTAAAACAAAACAAGGTAAATAAAAAGGAAAAAGAGATAAAAAAGATGGAAGAGAAAAGAAAAAAGGAGACAAATATAAGAAACAAAGACAGAAGGAAAAAGGGGTCCCCCACTTGCTTAAATGAGAAAGTGGGGTGTGAGTTTTGAAGGCACAACAAAAAGGCACCAAACAAAAAGAAATGATTTGAGCATTTCTTCATCAACAAACATCACTTTTCTCAAATCTTGACCAAAAGGGGATACCCTAGTACCAATTTTTTGTTTACAACTATCACATGTCTTTCAAAACTTACTTCCAAACATCGATATCAAGTGTGTTCTTTGTAAATATGTTCCACCCAAGGTCTCAGTGAGGAGGACTAGGAGTGGAATAAAGTCAAAATACACATTATTTGATCACGTTTCTCAAAACTTACTAGGCATAGCTCTATTGCTAGCCAGACATCCATAGCCCTGATAGAGGTACATAGAATAGCCCGACTGCTAGCTAGGTGTCCAAAGTCCTGGTGGATATTACTAGAATCAATCTCTTGTTGTTTAATTCACTAATTCTTTTCTTGGAATCTTTTAATTTCTTGAGCACTTTTCCATGATACATATATATTTACTTTTGTCCAACAACATAGCTCCATCTGAAGCTTTTATGAGGGTTGAGAACCACCGTGGTCATTTTGAGAAATCACAACCATAAGATGAATCTATCATGAGACTATTGTAAAGAAACCTATTCAAAAAATTGGTACTTAATTGTTTGTAGATATAGACCCAATGTGTGGACATAACGGTACTCCACTTTATGTGAGAGATATCCTTTTTTAAGCTCAATATACTATAGTTGTCGCTCCTAAGTAAATGTTGAGTTCCTCCTAATATTTTGATGAATAAATACAAACAATTTATCTTGCACAAAGAGCTTGAAGACCTTACACATTTGAGGGTACACCACCCACAAAGGCCAAAAAAAAAAATGAAAGAAAAGAAGAGGGGACAAATAAATAGGATGATGGCAACAAACCCAAACCCAAAATAAGGAAAACCTACACCTACTATAGTACATGGGAAAAAACTCCCCACCCTTCTAGGATCTAAAATGATATTTGATAAATTGACCATTGATAGGCAATGGAACAAGTTATCCAAGGTACTAATCTAAAATGAGTGATCCTAAAAAATCTTCACTTTCTAATATGGGCCAATCCATAAGCATTGAAACTTTGTACAGATGATAGCCTTCTCTTTTGACTTATCCCACATGACAACTAAATCTAATATTTTGAAAGCTTTAACTTTAGCTCTCTTGTCACAACAACGTTTGACCATAGCCTAATATTTTGCTACATGCTCTAAAGCAGTGGCTTTTTTTCTTCTAGTTCCAATAGGTTCATAAGCTGTGGATTTTGTCTTCTCCTTCTATATGGGCCTCCATGAATTTGAGGATTGGGATTTTAAGGTTCATAGGGAAAACATGATCTAACTTGTACACCAACTATTAAGGGTAATGCCTAAATTGTTGTTCACCCTAATCGGATTTTTCCATAATGCATATTTCAACTGGGAGTGCCAATCCTTTGGATTATGTTCAAGCAATTATTTTATCACCATTATTAAGTTCTTGTTACTGGATTCAACCACTCCATTCCCTTGAGGATAATAATTAGAGGAAAAATTTCAATTTACCTTGTTCTTGAATGTTCACTAAAGTAAATGTGTGGAAGAAAAGGCAAGTCCATTATCACATACTTGATAAAATAACATTCCAACCTTGTGATGATCTAGTCTTCCAAAAACTTGATTACAACTTTAGTACTGCAATAATTGCATGCCAACTCTTCGATTCAACATGCACAATAATATGTTTTTATGAGGATATACCTATGTCCTATGAAGGAAGGAGGGTTAATCATTCCTTTGAAATCTAGACCCAAATGGGTAAATGGGCATACCTCATACACAAGTTGCAATGGAATGACAATATTTCTCTTTCTAGTTGCATTAATTTAGCAAGTATAACATACCCTCATGTGCTCATGCATATCTTTCAACAAAGTGGGCCAATAATAGCCCGACTTGAGTATTTGGTGTGGGATGGCTTTAGTATATCCATGTTTAGTCCCATACTCATTGTGAAAATATAGTAATACCTTACAGGCCTCATCCTTATTGAGACATCTTAGGTATATCTCATGGTAGTTCCTTTTATATAGTTTTTCTCCTTTGATCATGTAGGAGCCACTTTTGATCTTCAAGGCTTGTCATTGCAAACACTTGCCATTCCTTCAAGGTAGTGATTCTACAGGAGATAGTGCACTATGTCTTTGTACCAATCATCTATAGTGATATCTTGAAAATTATGTTAAGTGTTCAACCACTCTAGCTAGCAATTTTGATAGCCCTTTCCCTCGCACAAGCTTCATCGATTAAATGTCTAAGTCAAATTCTTGTAGTATGGCCATCTACTTGCCACGTCTTTCTCCCAACTCATTCTACATAAGCATAACTTTTACTATTGTGTCTGACACTATTGTAGTGACATTTCTCCTCATTATGTAATGTTGGAGTTTCTTCATTTCTTTCACCAATGCAAAAGACTACTTATCTAAATTTGGGTCCCTCAACTCAGCATCGTTAAAATGTACACTCATGAAGGCAATTGGCTTCTCCTCCCATCTAGTCCTTTCTGAGTTAATACCTCAGCACAATAATGATTTAAAGCAATGGAGTATATCTTTAAGGGTTTTATGTAGTTTGGTCTTGTTAGCACCAAAAATGAAGGTTTTCGAGGTCCTTTAAGTGGCTAGCACTAGTTACCATTACTTGAGTAAACATTTGAAATGATGAGCAAAAATTTTCTCCATGGCTGTCAAAGATCAGGGATTGGTGGAAACGAAATCAAACACCTGATGTGCCACATGGGTCTAACCAAGGTCATCACATTATTAAAGACACTACCCAAGAGGAAACACATGAGCCTCAAGATATTGAAGTGGAGGGACAAGACACCAGTGCAGACTTGAGAGGTGTTGGCGATGACAATGACCCCAAACACCACTCTTTAGACATTGACAACTTATCACGACACTTGCTATAGCAATTTTGATTTCCTTAATTACTTTTTTGTTTTAGTTGTCCACTCTATCTTTAAATCCTTCTTCAACATATCATTAAAGGGATGGAGGATCTCTACAAAACCACTTAGAAATTTCTAGACAAAGTTAATTTTTTTAAAGAAGGATTTTAGCTCTTTCTTTCTATTGGGTGGTGCTAATTTCTAAACAACTTCCACATGTTTGAGGTCAATGGCAATACCTATCTCTAAGATCATGTTGCCTAGAAATTTCCCTTCTATCACTCCAAAAATGCACTTCTTGGGATTTAGTAAGATGCCAAATTTTTGACATCTCTAGAGCACCTTCTTGAAGTCTTTGACATGGTCATCTCTTATCTTCAAAAAAATTGTCAAAATCATCCATGTAGATGATGACACACTTGTTGACTAAACCACTAAATGTAATATCTATCACTCTTTGAAATGTTGCATTGTTGTAGTCACATTAATCAACCTAAATGGCTGGTAGGCGAATGTTCCCCATTTCATCAAAAAACAATTTTTAGTCTATCTTCCTCTTGAACCATCACTTGATTATACCCAAAATATCTATCTAGGAAGCACACAATTTGGGAACCATTCATTATTTGTAACTCTTAATTTAGGGACGGTAGAGGATAGTTATCTTTATTGGAAGACCTATTTAGATTTGAAAATTGATAGAAGGCCTTATTTCTTTATTTTTCTTCCTCATCGGGACAAGACTGGCTACCCAATTAAAGTGGTGTAGTAGAAAGATGATCTTCACACTCAACATTTTTTGTACTTCTTTTAGGATCAATGGTTCTATGAGTATATCAATTGGATGTTGACTTTGTCTAAAGGGCTTTGCACCTGGCTTTAATGGAATGTCATAATTTTCTAGTTCATCATAATTCCATGCTGACAATTCTTGGTAGTCTTTCAGGGCTTCAATAAATTCTTCTCTTCATTTTTATGTGCACACTTTCCCTATTAGAATGTTTCTTTTCACCTCTTCCCTACCCAAGTTATGTAGATCTCTTTTGTCTCCTTCTAGTTCAATGGGAGGCTTCTTTCTTCTAGCAAATACATCCTAATCAAATACCCTTTCCAATACAACCATCCCCTTAGGGATAGTGGTTTTGAGATTGATAATACCTTTTTCGTCAATCTTTTTTTTGTTCCCATTATTTCTCATCAATCACTTGAATCTCAAAGACACCAATGCACAAGATGAATTCCAATTTATTATATGGCAGTGTAGGTATAAAAGTAAGCTCTACTGAAAATCTTTTGAGTTTAGACCCTTCCATGGGTTCTAACAAACTTGTTGAAACTATTAATGAATAGACAATGTTGTTCTTTTGACATAGGATTGATTTGATATTTAATGGATTGAAACCTTCCATCAAATCCCATATGCAATGAACCTCTTATCATAAAATGAATACTAGATAATCACCTTCTACCAACAACAAACCGTGTGTTCAACACCTCGTGTTTAGCTACATTGTTGGTACACACAAATTGGAGGCTATAGGATATGATACAAGATTTTCGTTTGGGATCAATCTCTACTCTAGCCCTTCATGCTTGCTTTTTGATCTGTTGAATTGCATCTTCTAAATGCCTTTTTCTTATTGTGATGGGACTCATACTTATCCTTTTTCTCTTTTGGTGTAGAATAAATGTCCTCCTTTTCTTCTTGCTTAGGCTATTGGGGTTGACTGTTATTAACAAAGTTTTCATGCTAATCAACTATTTTAACTATTGAGCTTCCCATTGGGGAAACATCTATCTCTCATTCAAAATCATCTGATTTTTCCTCATACGAATTGACTTTTGACTCACTTGTCTTATTGGCTGATCCAAATTTTGGGATAGGTTAGTTACTTTCTTCCTGTAGAAATTGAATTTTGACTTGTCCATTGCATCTTGGCAAACATGGAAAGTGAACTCATAATGGTCCTAATAGTGAATACAAAACCATCCTAGCAGTAGCAGTATTGATGAATCTGTTAATCATATGAGGATCCAGTTAATACTGAGAGGGGGGTGAATCAGTATTAATACCGATTATAACTTTAAACTCAAAATCAAACTTATATCAAATCTGAAACCATTTAACAAATAACCCAACTTCTTTTATCAGATCTAACAACCTCTTTATCAGATTTTCTTAACACATTAATCAAATCATTTACCACATCTATCAATTGTTTCACCACTTAAGCAATCATATAGATTTGATCGTATACAAACTCATTACCCTCATCAATTAGATCAAAACACTTTCTCTATCAACTCTTATCAGTACCGGTAACCTTTGATAAAATTTTGATAAAACATCATAACTGGTGTCTCAGAAATAATGCATGAAATGTAACATAAACAAGAACATCACATGAAAAGCATTCTATAGACACCTAAAAATGTCTCATTGATCATGTGCTAATTATTCGTCTAGTTGATTAAATAATTCTTTAATTAAGTTAATCAATCTTATTCTTCTAAATTCATATTTCCTCATCATCTTACTAATTATTTCTATTTTCAATTCTTTCATCATTTAATCATTAACCATTTTCTAATATTAATTATTTAATTTATTCTGATTAATTCCCTAATTTAAATAATCTTTATTATTTAAATAGATTAATTTTCAATTTCTATCTCTAATCATCTAATCATTCAACCCTTTTCTAAATATTAATTAAATATTTATTATTTAATTAATTATAATTTAAATAATCTTTATTATTTAATTAAAGTCCATTTATAAATAATTAAATAGTTTCTTTAAATTATTTAATTAACTAATTTATTCTTCTAATTCAAATTCCAAATCCCCAGATTCTAATTTCATTTAATTTCATAATTCTTCTAATTTCATTCAAATTCAAATTCTTCTAATTTCAAATACATGTGCATGATTTCAAAAATCAAATTGAAAATCAAAGTCAAGTTCTAAATATAGTCAAATACTAAATTCAATTTAAAATAAATTCAAATGTTTGAATAAATCTTGTATACACATAAAATTGGCTATGAGTGATTAAATAAATATTATATATTTATTTAATGTTTATTCTTCTATTAAATAGTTAATTTGAAAAGATTAATTTATTTAATTCATTTCGTGTTTTTCTATTAATTAATATTTTATTAATTAATTCATATATTCTATTCCTCTCAAATAATTAAATATCTAATATTTAATTATCTCCTTCAATCAATTAAATATCTAATATTTAATAATTGTTCTCCTATCCTATAGTCTCAAATATTAAATAATTTCTTAAATTATTTAATCCCCCTCTTCCAACTCACCTTCCATCTCCACTTCATCTTCCCTTTGCCAACTCATCAAACATGTGGCTAAGGAAATTAATATTTATTAAATATTAATTCATCATTTATCTTCAACCTCCAAATTTAATGAAATATTGTGTACGTACACATATTTCATAACCTCCTTCTAAATTCTCTCCAACATCCCTACATCTTAGGAAGGACTTGAGTCCACTTGTCCTCTCATGCCTAAATCTTCTCCAACCATCCCTAGATTCCCTTAGTTAGCAACCCAGTCAAGGTGAGATGAGTGACACTTGTCTTCTCCTTCCCCCTTTCTCTCAACCTTCACCTTTGCTCACAACCATCCAAATCTACAGATCTGATCATGACCGTTGATCTGAGCCACATCATCTCATCCTCTCAAGGTCTATAAAATCAAGAGCTTTAGTTGAGAGAGAGTTAGACTTCAAGAGACTTCAAGTGCATTTTCAAGCAAATCATTTGTAAAACTAATGCATCCGTGAGTTTTAATCTTGAAGGAAAATAGCATAATCATTCAGCATAATCATTTTAGCATAATCATGTAGTATTGCATATCATAGTATCAATTAACTATCAGTTATCAGCTAATTCTTCATATGCCATCTTGGAAGCTATCAGTGCATTGTCTAAGAGCACATCATCTGCAACCAAGAATAGTGGAGTTAGGACACAATGAGACATAAACCATGAAGGTAATATTAGTATTTTTATTTCATATGTATTTCATGTAGTTTCATTGGTTGAGTTTGGATTTCCTATAGCATTTCCATTAGTATTTTGTGAAACTAACTTGTTGCAGGTAGCATTCTGAGGATGAAATTCAAGTTGACACATTTTGGTGCCCATTGTGGGGATCATGGACCTCGCATATACCTTTAAAAATCTCGCAAAAAGTAAAATTAACATATTTGTAATGCAGATTCACGCATGTGTGAATTCTAATAGCGCTTTTGTTCGATAGGTTAGCGCATGTGCATCACAGGTTAGCGCATATGCCATGCAAGTTAGCGCTTTTGTCTAAAAATCTGCGCATTAGCATTATCGGTTAGCACTTTTGTCTTCTAGGTTAGCGCTTTTATCCTCTAGATTAGTGCATTTATTAAAGAAATCACACTTTTGTATCCGCAGAGCAGTGCTTTTGTAGTCTAGGTTAGCACTTTTGCTCTAAAGATTAGTGCATTTGAGGAGAAAGATAGCACATATGTTAGAATAGCGCTTTTGTTTCCAACTAACAAAATTTTCTTGCAGGTCCGAATGTCCAAGAAATTAGATTTTTCAAACTACTAACACGTGCAGGATAGTGTTTAAGGAAAATTTTATGCATTTCCTCATCTAGTTAATTAATGGCCTTATTTTGGGAAGTAATATATCATGTTTTGTTCATTTAGTCTAACTAAGAGGATAAATTGATAGCATGCAACTTGCATTTTTAGTAACTTCTCTAAAATAGTTGCACATAGACTTTTAAAAAGGCTAAAATAAACACCATGCTTGTTGGAGTAACATCTCCAAATAGGACTTAGTCAAAAATTGTTTTGAAAAGATTAAAAAGAACACTTATATTTTGTGTCTTGAAAGTGGTAGGTATATGCTCTCCCCTTAATTGGGTGACCAAAAAGACAAACCCACTCTTTTATGCTTTCTTTAATTTCAAGAAATTAAATCCTTTAGAGGGCCTGCCTTCCTGAGCTACCTTGAGGGGTCCAGTGAGAGGGGAATGACCTAAAGTGGAAATAGGCTAATACCGAGTCCTTCCAATCCACTATAAATAAATCATGTTTGTGATGAAAGTCCCAAACAACATGTGCTGATAAGTTCATACCGACACTATGTTTCCCCATAAACCCTATGGAGCATAACCTCTATAGGCTAGGAACCTTCTGTATTTACAGAGCTGAAAGTGTTGCATGTATGGCCACATGACCAGAAGCCTTTACTAATAACCACTTGTACTAGTTGCCAAAATCCTTCTAGTTGTTGGCATAGGAGGTCGGACCTTTGAAGCGGCTCACACACATATGATTCCTAGTAGAGATATAAAGTTTTCCATGGGGAGTTTTCATGGAAACTGGTGCTTGGCTGCCATAAAGAAGTGAGTGCCGAGGGTGGAACCAGTGGGGTCAAGCATCTAAATATCTGCTTTGAATAGCGTAGCCTCAGGGGAAACCCCATGTGAGATTCAACAACTATTGTCTCATTCTGCCATAAGATTTGTACTTGCTTGTGCATTTTTTTAATTAGACATTGTGTCTTCTATGTCTGTGACATGTTCCAAATGGTCAAAAAAATTGATGAAAATTATCATCTACATGTGAGCAAAAATCCAATAAATTGCAGAAAATTTTTGATCAAAAGGGTAATACAAAAGCTTTCCAACACTTGAAACACTAGATCAAAACCAAAGTGTCAAAATGTCAGTATCAAAATAATTCTTGAAGTAGGTTTGTCTCTAAACCATCACGTATTCTCAAACTAGCTCAAACAACTAGGTCAGTAATCCCACAAGTTATTACCAAGAAGTTCTATATGCATAAACATTCAACAAGCTATTGATTCAAACATATTAAGTGCAAAAAATCAACATCATTGTCAAGTCTCTCATCAGGATAATCAAATCCTCTATCACGAAGCTTGATCAAATTATCCTATGTTCATAATCTTAGATATATCTTTCCTATTTTGAACCTAGGTTATATCAAAATTAAAATTGCACCAACATTGGAATCAAACAAACTTGTAAACTGTCAAATGCTTATATGACTTTTAAGTATCACCTTAAGAAAAGAAAACCTAGTTATAAAGCTACTCAGAAAAGAATAAGATTCGTGTATATCAATCATAAGATCTTATTAAAACATAGGACATTCCTACACCATTTTCGTCACTACTTACGTGGTTGCGGTACAAAGTTTGACGGAGAAATTTTGCAAGGATGTGCTTTGTCATAAGGGCCTATTGAACAAACCCTCTATTCAACTTAGTGAGCTTGAGTATCTAAAATGAAGTATCCATCAATTCAACAACATCAACCTATCTAAACTAAAACTTTGATCACTCATGTGACCACCCCTTGTCGCTTGAAAAAGAAGAAGCTTATTCAAAGGAAATAAGTCCTAGCCTAAATCAAGATCAAGATATCATGGCTCTCCAATCTAATCCCATTTTTTATCAAGATCCTACCTATCAAGAATCTTATGATGATCCCCTAAAATTTTGGTATTCCATCCACAATGATCCCCTTTTATCTCAATAGCATGGTATCCATTCCATCTCCTTCACTAATCTAATTCAAAATCAAGTGAAAAACACAAACTCAAATGATCCTACTCCAAGTCAAGATCAAGATCAAGAAAAATCTTCATCCTCCAAATCCATTTTAGGTCCTTTCATTCCAAAGTCAAAATCTTCATCCTCCAAATCCATTTTAGGTCCTTTCATTCCAAATTCAATCTCTTTATCCTCCAAATCTATTTTAGGTCCTTTCGTTCAAAATTCAAACTCGTCATCCTCCAAATCCATTTTAGGTCCTTTCATTCCAAAGTCAAACTCTCCATCTCTTCCATCCATCTTGGGTTCTTACTTCCCTCCATCCACCATTCCATCACCACAAATGATCCATAAGAAAGATCAACAAAGGTACACATCTTTGAACTTCTTTCAAACATCTATCTAAACATTTTTTCAAAACCATTCTTCCATCATTTCCTTTATCTATTTTGGGTTCTTATGTCTCAAAATTCAATTTTCCTCCATCTCTTCATCACTTCTTAAGTTGTGTACCAACACTCATCTTGAATACATTTCCATCTATCCTCACACAAATCTTCAAACATTCTATCTATTATCCAACATATCTTTTCTATCCTTCTATCCCTTTCATTCAATCCTTTGCATAAATTCATCATCTGTGAAATAGGCATTTGTGTTATTTTGTCACATGCTTGCCCATGCTCGAATCTCATGTTTAGTCCTTTTCCTAGATATCTATTCATGATACACTTCAAAATCTGAGGTTATTATTCTTCAACATTATCTTTTGGTTGGGATACACACTCAATCTAGAAAAGAACCATTTATCGTATCTTGGTATCGACATCTTTTGATTACTATATCTCATACACTTAATCAATTGCTCTAAATCATTGTGATCTCTTAGTCGAAGACATGGCTAATGAAAAACCTAAAATCTTTCTTCAGTGCCACTGTAATTATCAGACCCATGTAAGTTTTATTACTTACAAGCCAATGCAATCAAAATTAGAAAAGAAAAAGATAATATCAAAAGATCCAAAGCATGATCAGGAAAAGAAATATCCAGAAAAGAAAAAAAATGAAATATCAAAAGCTTGGCTATGGGAAAATGCAAGTAACTCCATCGAGGCTATGGATGTCTGGCTAGAAATGGAGCAATATTTGTGATATTATAGCAATAACCTCACTGGAGCTATGGATTCTTTCTAGCAGTGAGGCTCTATCCAGGATGCTTTTGAAGTCAGGGTAACTCATGTAGCTAGCCACGTTGGATTCTGAAGATTACAATGATCATATGAGCTAGAATGAACCCAATTACACACACATGGGTAATCAAAGACTAAGTACCTTGATCCAATTTGGGATTCTTCTTCCCTTTTGAGTCTATTTCGTAGTTGCTAGATATGTTTGGTTGAATTTATCAGAGGTTCTAAGTGTGGGTTGGGTCTCTATCTTTGAAAAGTTCAGGAACACTTATTCAGGTGGTGCTAAATATTGTGACAATCTTACATATCACCTCTTTACAAATAGAGACCTCTATACTTAGGGTCAAATTTTCATCCACTCTATTCTTCATACCACATCTCCCATTATCCTTCCTCCAGTATCCATTACTCTATCTAAATTCATCCAGTGCTATCTATGATCTTGCTTCATGCTAATCTATACCATATATCCTAACTATTCATTTCTTCCATCATCTGTCACTATCTATGATCTTGTTTCTCCTATCCATGTCCTATCTCCATTCATATCCCCTTTTCCATCCTTGATCTTGATCAAAACTAAGGACAAAAAAATATGATTTTAAGAAGCTCTTGACATGTATCCTCATTAGCTACTTTCGTCTTTCTCCTATCCATTTCCACCTCAATGGTTCAGTCATCAATTCATCCATTCCTTGTCTTGATATACATTGGGGCAACCAAATACATCTTTCCTCTCATCCAAAAAGCACAACAAAATAAAAAATCTCAAAAACTAAAAATTAAAAAAATTGACAAAATCAAAAAACAAAATTGAAAATCAAAGCATGACAACATGGCCCATCAAATCAAATCAACAAACAAGAAAATTTTCAAAGTCTACAATCAAACTGATCACATGTCTTGCTAATCAACTCATCACTCAATATATATCAACATCAACATGTCTTAAATAGGGATAGGTACACTCAAAACTAGACAGATCGGGCTTACACGGGGTACACACTCTTTGAAACTAGACATTCTTATCAATCATCGAACAAATCAAAACAATGACATAGATTGGTATGACTGTTGGATTTTGTTCCTGGGTAGTCTTATCTTTATCAATTGATGGCACAACATTTTTCATCTCTCAAAAATCAGGAAAGACAAAAAAATCAATAAAAAGCATATAAAGTCTTGAAAAAATTAGTAAACATCCGAAAAGAAAAAAAACCCTAAAAATCAAAATATGAAAAGAGAAAAAATGCAATAAATTTAGCTGGTAAAAACCTGGTAAATAGGTGCTATCTAAAAAGTAAGTTCCTCCTTCTATGAGATCGCTTTGCACACCTATCCACTCCATCCTATCGCATCTATCACTTCCATCATATCCTAACTTATCCATTCCATCTTTCGCATCCATTGCTCTAAACGATTTAGCGAGAAATATGCAGCTTACCAACAATTATCAATCTTTGACACACTTGTCATGGTCACTATCTTAGATTTTATCAAGAACTATCAATCTGCATTTGTATCCTGCCATGGTTTGGATCTTGATCAATTCATACATTCATAATAATTTTTGTTTCCACTGGGGGCAAAATCCTAATTCCTTTTTGCTAAGGTGATCTTTTGAATCTTTGAAAATCCAAAATATTCAGAAAACTTAGAAAAACCAAAAACACCTAGGATTTTGAAACAGATAACGAGCAACAAAGCAACAAAAATCAAGACATTTCATCAACAATTGAATCGTGAAACTCATAAAATGAAGAATCAACCAACAAGTAATAGGGGATTATTAAAGATCATTCATCAAAATAATTATATCAGTTAATGACCATAAGAACATGTGAATGGCATGCAAGATTCAGTGTTTATATCTTGATTTTATTGTTAATCATGTATTCTATGCAACTCAAGGATATCCATGACTAGAGAAGCTATGATGGGGCATGATTATTTTCTTTGATTGTTGTATGTGGTTTATCTCTTACTATGGTATGTACTTGTCTCAAGATATGATCAACAAAAGATCAAGGAGGATGTTCCAAGTCATGCATGAAAGGGGATAATCCTTGTTTGTTCTGCAAGTAATACTCAGGTCAACTTGATCCATTATATCAAGTTGCTTGTATTAACTTGCTATATCAAAATCCATGTAAGGAATACTTAGGTCATCTTGAATCATTATGTCAAGTTGCTTGTATTCTCTTACAACATTTTAAAGCTCAATGATGAAATCAAGCACTGTTACAAGATAGCATATGAAGAATGACAGTATAATTTTTAGTTAGATGATTTTGGATTAGCTCATTATTCATCTACATTATAAGCATTCATTCTCAATTGCATTATAAGAATATCATTTCATTAACAAATCAACGGTCATAAATAAAGATTGAGTATACTTGGACAAACAAAAACAATTTGCATTTAATCATTATAGGTGCATCCATTTTTTTAGAATCATTTTAATCATCATCCATTTCATTTAGTTGCATTTAAATCATTACATTAATTTGCATTCAATTAAGTGCATTTCACTCATCATGTAGTGTATCATCATCATTATTTGCATTATCATTAACGTTCATTAACAATCATTTAGTGGCATCTTTACACTTAGATTCATGAACATTACATATAAAATCAAAAACATTTCATGTAGATCATTTGTATTTACATCATCATAAGAAATCATTCATTTGCATTTCCGTATAGATCATTGCATTTTCATCATTTACATATCATTTAAGTTAGTAATCATTTTCATTTGCATCCAAGGTCATCAAAATCGAAAATCAAAAAAGCATTTATCATTGCATCATGTCGATCATTATTGTAAAGCAAGAAAAGATCATAACATCATCCATATAATCAAAGCATAAAGCATCATCATCAAATAGAGTAAAATAATAAAGATCATCATCATATAGAATCCATGTCTACATATAGATCATCATAAAACAATAAAAGTCCAAGTATACAATGATATCAAATAAATAATATAAGTGCCTCCAAATCAAGTCACGATTGTCCTGTATCACTACCACCTGACTCTGTTCGTCTCTATGGTTGTGGGTGAGAAGATCCTCCAGATGCCTGTCTCCCATGATCACCACTCCTTTGAGGAGGTCCCATGACCCCACCACTGCTAGTATCCATCAACACGGTGGTATGATAACTACCTGCTCTCTAGCTCTCTGCAACTACCTCCTCATATAGTCATCGCCAGTGGGAAGTCTCCTTCCTGGCCCAAACTAATGCTCTAATAGTGTCAGTTGAGAGAGTACCTGATCCAACCTGCTGAATATGATCAAGGAGGCCCTGAGTATCCTATTGTCTCCTAATAGCTCTATCCCTCTCAGCCATGAAAGTCTGTACCTATGCTCAAAGCTGATCAATCTGTGCTCTAAGACTATCAATGGTCTCCTGCTCTGACACATCATTCACTAGTGCATCCTACTCTAGCAAATCCTATTGTAGTGCATGCACTCCAATCCCCTCCTCACCACCACTCTGTCTAACTGCTAGAATCTCTGTCCGAGTAGCACTTGCAACCCGTCATCTAATACAGGGAACATGATCATCAGGATCCTCATCATCTCCACCATGAGCTACAATAACCCTATGGTCTGGCTGAATCTGTCCAAAATCAATGCCTCTCCCGCAACCCCCATCCAGTCCAGTCACCCTACCTCCTATCAATGGAAACCCTCTCAGTGATCTCATACCTGCCCTACCATGCTCCCTCCCAATCCGTCCAACATCCCTCCCACCCATAGGATGTGGTCTCCCAATCCTACCAACCGGTCCAAATGGTCCTCTAGGGACTCTCAATTGACCTCCCCTCTGTCCAGGTCTCCTACCACCTCCACTTCCATCCCCACCCTCATCTCCACCTCCCCCAACCTCCTGAGAAGCTCTATGCTCTCATCTCCATCTTCATCTCCTAAAAAATGGATCATCTGAATCATCATCCTCATCTCCTGAGCTGGGAGGAGGATCTGATGGATCAGTAATATGAGGAAATGGATGTGCTAGTATGTACTGAGCATAATATGTAGTAACACTAGGATCAAGAATGTGCAATCTTATATCATAAGCCACTCTTGGAGTAGCAAGAAACTCTACGTGAGCAATCTCAAATGACAAGGAAGGTCGCCAATCTTGTCTATCTCTGTATGGCCAAGCATATATCATCACACCAGTAGGCATAGGCTGGATGATACCAAACTGTCTAAGAATGCGACTAATCAATTGTCGCTCAACAATGTAAGGAGTCTAACCAATGAGATGTCTACTTTGCATGATAAATGGTATTGTCCGTGCATCATCTATCCATGGCTCACAATCAACATATGGTCTCCAAGTAATGCTATCCAATGAATCAAGCACCCAACGCCAATACTCCATCTTACCCAACTTATGATGAGTAAGGATACCTGCATAAAAATACACATATGGCTACCTTTCTCCATGAACTCTATGATGGATAGGCTAAGTCACAGCAATGTGCTCCTAGCACTAGATCTGCAATAAAGTGCATCTTGTAGACAAACTATCACTCTCATCATACATCACATGATGAAGATCATGATATAAATGTGCAAGCATACAAACACCACAAGCATATCGAGTACAATGTTGCATCATACTTAGGAGAATCTCACCCTATCCAACAAAAAAACCTCGTGATTGCCTATCAAGACAAATAAATCCTCCAATCAAACCAACAAGAATCATAGGGAGAGTCTTGTAATACATCACCATATCCTCCCATCGGATCTCTCCTCTAGCGATGCTATCATTAGCAAACATGGCTCTACAAGCCTCTGTCCCAACATGATCCTGAAAATCATATTTCACTAACTCGCCAGTCACTGGGATGTGCAGAATCCTATACACATCCTCGAGCATCACACTAATCTCACCCGTGGGCAAGTGAAAAGTGTTATGCTCACTATGCCATCTCTCGGCTAATGCCGTCAATAATCCTCTATTATGCATAATCTCAGGCATATACAACAGATGGTGTAAACCACAAGCATTTATATGTCTAACCTCATCCTGCGTCAGCTTTGGCACTAAATGGCGTACTACCAGTAATTTCTCTCGACACTGGAGAACATCAAATTTCTCCTATTTATCAAGAGAATTCAATCAATCATCAACTTTCTATCTATCAAATCAAAATAAAGCAGCCTATGCTATCTATCTATTAAATCAAACTGAAGCAACCTACGCTATCTATCTATCAAATCAAACTGAAGCAACCTACACTCTCTATCTATCAAATCAAATTGAAGCAAATTAAGCTATCAAATCATTTTTTTTAAACCTATAAATCATGGTTTTCTATCAATCATTGAGTTCAATCAAAACTCTGCTAAGCTCTTGCATTAGAAACTAAATCAGTTTCTTAGAGCTAATCAATCAATCAATCAAATCAATCAAATCAATCAAGCAATCAATCAATGAAGTCCCTATTCATCATAAATGCACATTAAACACTTTAAATCTAGTCATCAAAATGTTTTTTTAGCTCTTGCACTTATCAAAAACATCAATTTTGAGCATATGTGCTATCCTATTGAGCAAAAGTGCTATGTTATGGAAATGCACTATCATCCTTAGCATATGCACTAACCCTAAGAACATATGCGCAAAACAAAGCAAAAGCACTAACTTCAGCTACAAAAGCGCAAACAAACAATTCAAATGCGCTATCCTATGCAAATGTGCTAACATCCTTGGCATATGCGCTACCAAAAAGAGCATAAGCGCTAATCTATGCATATGTGCTAAAACTAATTGCATATGCACTAAATCAAAATGCAAAAGCGCTAACCTCCTACAGAAAATCGCAAAAAATTCAAAAATTCAAAAACGCGCCTAAAACATGAAAAGTTGCACGATAAGTTGAAAACAAAGCTCGGGATAAGATACATACTGGATACCCATACTTGGGAGGTCGCTGATATCATCGAACACGCTCAAATTGATGGTTCTCCATAGGAATCACAATTTTTCCACTTCACCAAGAAAATTTTCTTCACAAGCTGACAAGGATAAGAATGAAATTAAAATTATCCTTGGTTAGTTTTATATCTACTATTTGAAGAGTAATTAATGCTATTCAATGGGGCAATTTGTTTCGTTTTTTACAAATGAATTTAATTAATGAGACTTTTTTTTATCAATTATCATGAGATAACTTGTTCAAACCAAAGGTTTTCAACAATTTTACGATCAATCTCCTGAGGGGGCACACAATCAGAATTTTTAATCTTCGCCAGGTGAACTATTGAGACTTGATTTAATCTTTGAAACAATGTTGTCTCAACATCATTTCAAAGAGGGGCAAAATGTATACACATAAAATTGACTATGAGTGATTAAATAAATATTATATATTTATTTAATGTTTATTTTTCTATTAAATAGTTAAATTGAAAAGATTAATTTATTTCATGTCTTTCTATTAATTAATATTTTATTAATTAATTCATCTATTCTATTCCTCTAAAATAATTAAATATCTAATATTTAATTATCTCCTTCAATCAATTAAATATCTAATATTTAATAATTATTCTCCTATCCTATAGTCTCAAATATTAAATAATTTCTTAAATTATTTAATCCCCCTCTTCCAACTCACCTTCCATCTCAACTTCATCTTCCCTTTGCCAACTCATCAAACATGTGGCTAAGGAAATTAATATTTCTTAAATATTAATTCATCATTTATCTTCAACCTCCAAATTTAATGAAATATTGTGTACGTACACATATTTCATAACCTCCTTCTAAATTATCTCCAACCATCCCTAGATTCTCTCATTCAGCAACCCAGTCAAGGTGAGATGAGTGACACTTGTCTTCTCCTTCCCCTGATCTCTCAACCTTCAACTTTTCTCACAACCATCCAAATCTGCAGATCTAATCATGGTAGTTGATCTGAGCCACATCATCTCATCCTCTCAAGGTCTATAAAATCAAGAGCTTCAGTTGAGAGAGAGTTAGACTTCAAGAGACTTCAAGTGCATTTTCAAGCAAATCATTTGTAAAACTTATGCATCCATGAGTTTTAATCTTGAAGCAAAATAGCATAATCATTTAGCATAATCATGTAGTATTGCATATCATAGTATCAATTAACTATCAGTTATCAATCCATTCTTCATATGCCATCTTGGAAGCTATCAGTGCATTTTCTGAGAGCACACCATCTGCAACCATGAACAATGGACTTAGGACACAATGAGACATAAACCATGAAGGTAATATTAGTATTTTTATTTCAAATGTATTTCATGTAGTTTCATTGGTTGATTTTGGATTTCCTGTAGCATTTCCATTGGTATTTTGTGAAACTAACTTGTTGCAGGTAGCATTCTAAGGATGAAATTCAAGTCGACACAAATCTCATGCAAAGATTAAATTGAAAATCTAAGTTAAAGTGCAAGCACATGCTAAATTAATTAATTCAATCAATTAATTAATTAAATCAATTATCTCTCCAATCTCTATTTCCATCTTCTAGTTAGCTTTTTCTAAATAAAGCTTTCTTTGGCATCCTCTTAATTTCCTCCAATAATTCTTTTTCTTCCCTTAGTTAGATTTTTCCTCAATCAGTTAACTCATTTAATCTATTCAATCTATTATGTTTCACCTCTAAATCAACAGTTCAATTATCAATTTTCATGTGAGCTCACCTGAGTTTCACCTCTTGATAAATTTGTTCTACCTTTCATTCAATCTTCTCCAATAATCTATAAATTGAGCATTCAATCTCCATTTTCAACAATCGTGAACTTTGAATCTTTGTGTCATTTTCAGGTTGCCAACGCAATATCTGAGAGCCATCATACCACAGAGAAGAGAAGAATAATGGAAGCTATATACGATCATGGAATAGGGAGTTTTGATTAATATATTTTACATTCCTATTACTTATTTTCATTATTTCATTGTCTGTTTGTTGAATTCTTTGATTAGATAGGGAATCGTGATTTCCCTTTGAATTCTAATTGATATACTTTGGATAAAGATAAATTTTACATGTGACACATTTCACACATGAACACCATAATTTTTGACGTGGAAATCAAAATAGGGAAAAACCATGGTGGGAGTTGGCACCCACAAATATTTGTAGTCTTTTGAAGTACACCCTATTAGGAGATTACAATATGCCCTATTAGGAGCAGACCCCATTAAGAGTCACCCGGTCAAGGCATTTCCCTAGAAGCCCAGTTAGGAGCTTGATGATCTATTAGGATCAACCTCATGAGAGGATATAACAATCTTTTTAGAGATTCCCTATTAGGGGACTTAAATGTTTAAGGCTTGATAGGACCTACCCAGTTAAGGGATTTAACCTACTGCAACTATTAAGGAACAACAGTGAATAAGTGATCTGTTACTTGCACTTCTATACTTGCTTGATCAAATCCAGTTATTCTCAACACTCTTCAACTCTTAGGTAGATCTAACACTTCACTTGGATGGCTCAACACATTCTCTAAGACCACCGACATCATAAACATCAACTATGTCATCTAAATAGCCATCTCAACTAGGTCGACCACTAAACCCTAATTAAATCATGAAATTACAATACAAATCATAAGAGATCATCACAGATTGATAAACAGGTCATTACAAAAAATTACAATGTAATATCATCCATTGGTTGATCGTAACCCATCACAAAAAAATTGATCTGTGCCAAAGTTAAAACCTCAAAACACTCTACTAAGTGTTTCATTGATTCCCAAGAAATTATTCCTTGAATCATGCCAAAACAATAATTAAATTATTTATGCAGGTTGTGTCATGTTACCACCTTCATGTACACTTGTTTTCGATCACCTTCTTAACAAAAATCATTACCAGTTTGATGATTTCCTCACCAGTCTTAAACCCTACTAAAACCTTAGCAAAACTTCATCAGAAATTTGAAACACACCTTCCAGTAATCATCACAAATTCCGGTTCTGGTCAGATACACCTTTCCATGATACAATCTCACCATCCAAACTACAAATCAGCAATCATCGTTGATCATCCAATTCAATCAAAACATCTCTGCTTTACCGATTAAAGTCTTATTTCACAGACTTCAGTTCTCTGTCGGTAAACCCTATCTTCTGGTAAACCAAATCACTTAGATGACAAAACAAAATATCAGGAACATTAGTAATCATCATTTGCCATCAATGATAAAACAAATAACTAATCATGTCATATAATCACAAATCTCAATCTCTTCATCACAAATAAACTTCTATCCTTTACTGGTGCAGTCATCAGTCTTCAACTGCATCACCTCATCTGTTAGACAGTTCAAATAACCGGAAGACAACTGAGAGGGGGGGGGAATTATTTGTCACAGATTACGGAAACCCAAAACATTAATACTGGAATGCTTAAACCAAATACCAAAATAGTAGTCAAACCAATTAAGCATAAACAATAATTACATAATAAATACCATCCACATGACACCAAGATTTATACGTAGAAAACCTGGTAAAGGGAAAAACCACGGTGGGAATCCTACCCATAGTTAGATAATACTTCTGCATTAAGTATGTGAATTAAAATTGAGGGGTTGCACTTGCAAGAAGGCCAACAGCCTAGAGCGCACTGCTCATCACAAAAGGAGCCTCACTGACTACATAGAAATCCAAACTACAATCCAGAGAAGTGTTGAACTATAAAATATAACATCTCCTATGCCTGAGTATAGTTTTGATTAAGCTCAATATTGAAAGATTGAATCACCTTACATAAACCTAATTTGATCTCCAATGATCGACCAAATCCTCTACCTGAATGATATTACATTATTCGCACATTACATATCCATTTCCCATAACCATGATGTTCTACAATGAGATCTTACATCTATATATACAAACCCTCGACCATAAACAATTAGGTTGGCCACCAGACAATAAACCAATTATATAATTACAAAGCATGTCAACCTTAGGCCAAACAAATAATATCCAACACATAAGACATCCCAGAAACGTATCAATAAGTCCAATCCACATGCTTCATTAAACCGGTCCATAACCTAGACCAACCGGGACCTAGTATAGGTTCACATGACACAACAATGATCTCCATATGCCAAGTCTCAAACATGATCACCAATAGCATCCTGAAACTCCACCAGAAGCTGCACCAACACCACTTATGCAATTCATCAAAGAGCTTCATAAAATGCTCTGCAGGTGAAACCCTCATCAGAACCAAAAACCAGACTTCTAACAAAATAGGATAGCTTCCGATCACTAGACCAAAACCAACTTACTGAATATGAGCATGAGTATCATGAATAAGCCAATTCCATAACCAAACTATATGGGAGCCTACCGAATCATTCCGGATCCAAATCAACCAGAAACCACTCAACCTACCAAGACCAAAGGGGTACTAGTAAAGCATCTAAATAGCTAGTGTTGGCATCAATGACAAAACATCAATGCAACACATAATCAATTCCTCGAAAGGGCCAACAATCTCCCCCTTTGGCATTGATGGAAACACTACATGTGAAAAACATCTAAGTACCAAGAAATGTCAAACAAGTCTCCCCCAATGGAAGAGAGCCAACAATATCGCACTCACAGTTCTGAAATAAAGACCAAACTCCCCCTGTGAATGATATATATGTAAAGCTATGAATTATACATATATCTCTCCCACTATCAATATCTTTCCCCTTTAATTTTTCTTATTAATATCTCTCCCCCTTTTATTTTCTCTTTTTCACATCAATATCTCTCCCCCTTTGACATCAATGCTAGAAATCTGACAAAAATATCAAAGCAAAAACATAAACCACTAAAATTCAAAACTGACTACTCCCCCTAAGTAGTAGCATCTCCATATCAGTGCCATAATGAATAGTATCTATGATAATGCATACCAGACTAATGCCAAACCACATCAATTAGGTCTCTATTAGAGGGGCAGAAACTCCCAATTTGTCTCTCAGACACTCAATTGATTCTTTGGGCAAAGGTTTAGTGAAAATATCTGCAATCTGCTCTTTAGTGTTCACATAAACCAGTTTAACTTCATTTGCTTCCACCTTTTCCTTCAAAAAGTTATACTTGATAGATATGTGCTTTGTCTTAGAATGAAATACCAGATTCTTTGATATATCAATAATAACAGAGTTATCACAGTGAATAACTACCAGTGCATTATAATCCATTTTTGTATCCTTCAACATTTGCTTCATCCATAAAACCTTTGTACAATTAGTAGCAGCAACAACATACTCAACTTCAGCAGTAGATAAAGAAGTACATGACTGTTTCTTGTTGATTCATGAAACCAACTTCTTTCCAAGAAAGAAAGCTCCACTGGAAGTAGTTTTCTAGTCATCAACATCTCCGGCCCAATCAACATCTGTATATGCACATAAAGTAAAGTCATCATCCTTAGGGTACCACAAACCATATTCTGATGTACCTTGCAAGTATCTAAAAATCCTTTTCACCGCACTCTCATGATTTTCTATAGGATCACTCTGAAATCTTGAAACAATACAAACAACATTCATAATGTTAGGCCTAGTCTGAGTCAAATAAAGCAGACCTCCAATCATAGATCTATATCTTGTGGGATTTACTAGTGCAGAAACATCTTTTCTTGTCAAATTATCACTTGTAACCATAGGAGTACTTACCAGTTTAGAATCTCCCATACCAAAAAAATTCAACAATTTCTTAGCATACTTAGTTTGACAAATAAAAATACCTTTGTCAGTCTGAGTAATTTGCAAACCTAAGAAAAATTTCATCTCACCAATCATAGACATCTCAAATTCTTTCTCCATATTCTTAGAAAATTCCATGCATAACATATCTTCACCTCCAAAAATAATTTCATCAACAAATATTTCAATAATCAGTATATCATCATCAGTGATCTTATAATATAAATTATTGTCAGCACTACCCTTAGTAAAACCAAGCTTCAAAAGATATTTATCCAACCTTGCATACCAAGCTCTACGTGCCTATTTCAATCCATATAAAGCTTTCCTTAACCTGCAAACCATATTTGTATCATTTGATAGTGGAAAACCATCAGGTTTCTCAATATAAACTTCCTCATCAAGATCCCCATTCAAAAATGCACATTTAACACCCATCTGATAAACCTTGTAGTTTTTATAAGTAGCATAGGCAAGAAATAATCTTACAACTTCAATCCTAGCTACCGGTGCAAAAGTCTCTCCATAATCAATTCCTTCCTTCTGAGAATATCCTTTACAAACCAATCTAGCCTTATTTCTTATAACTTGACCATCCTCATTCAATTTGTTCCTAAGAACCCATTTAGTTCCAATAAAATTCTTATTTTTAGGCCGAGGAACCAAAGTCCATGTGTTATTTTTCTCAATCTGATCTAATTCTTCTTCCATAGCTTTCAACTAATATTCATTTGTGCATGCCTCAATTACTGATACTGGATCAACTTGTGCAATTAAACATACCTCATTAGTTGTCAGTCTTCTTCTTGTCATCACTCCATTGTTTTTATCCCCAATGATCTGATCTTCTGAATGATTCAATCTCACATACCTAGGAGTCCTCTAACTCTCTATTCCTCTTCCCTAATCTTCAGTCACTATAGAATTATCTGATACTATCAAAGTAATTGGTTCAACACTCTGTTCTGATAAAGGTACTACCACTTCATATATAATCATTTCCATTGTCGGTTCCTTCTCATAAACTCTGATTTGACTTCTATTCATCTCGTCCACTTTGATATTAGTTCTCTCCACAATTCTCTATAATCTTGTTATAACATCTATATGCCTTGTGTTTATTATAATAACCAATAAATATGCCTTCATCACATCTAGGATCAAATTTTCCAATGATATCATCTCTCCTGATATAACATTTACTACCAAAGATTCTTAAATACTTAACTATAGGTGTATTGCCAAACCATAATTCATAAGGTGTCTTACTGATTTCTCCTTTGATATGTACTCTGTTGAATGAATAAATTGTCATGCTCACTACTTCTCTCCACTAGATATAAGGTAGACTAGCTTCCATCATCATTGTTCTAGTAGCATCCAAGATAGTTATGTTCTTCCTTTCCACAACTCCATTCTGCTGAGGTGTCCGGGGAGTAGAAAATTGTCTTCTTATGTCATGCTTCTCACAAAAGTTATTAAACTCATCGGATGTGAATTCTCCACCATGATCTGACCTCAAACATTTAATCTTCAATCCTGTCTCTATTTCCACTTTAGCCTTAAAGATCTTAATCTTTTCAAATGCCTCAGATTTCTCCTTTAGAAAAGTAACCCACATCATTCTAGAATAATCATCAATGATTAGCATGAAATATCTATCACCTTGAAAACTTTTAACTCTAGCAGGGCCACACAAATAAGTATGAATAAGATCAAGAACATCATTTGATTTATCTTGTATACTCCTAAAAGAGGTTTTGACATGTTTCCCTATTTGACATTCTTTACATACCAGATTATAGGGCTTCATAATCTTAGGTATATCCCTAACTGCCTTAGTTGAATTGATTTTCACAATGCAATCAAAATTCACATGACACAGCTTTTTATGCCATAGCCAACTCTCGTCAATATGTGTAATCAAACAAGTCTTCTCACCATAATTTAAATGAAATATGTTACCTTTAGTATGGGTATCGGTTGCAATCTCCAAACTAGATCTGGTAATGATTTTGCATTTTCCATCCTTGAACTGTAGTTGAAATCCCTTATCCATTAATTGTCCTACACTCAAAAGATTATGCCTTGAACCTTCAACATAATAAACATTGTCAGTATTGTTCTTACCATCCAATGATATAGTTCATTTTCCTTTGATCATGCATGCTTTGTCATCTCCAAATCTAACTAGGCCGCCATCAAATTTTTGCAAAGACAAAAACTTCCCTTTATCTCCAATAATATGATGTGAACAACCGCTATCAATTACCCATTCATCCTTGTCTTCAGTTTTAGCAGCAAGTGCCTTCTCTTTAGTTACATTCTCTTCTAGTGCCGGATCATCTTCCTTGATAGCCAGTAACACCCATTCCTTCCCATTGCCGGAACCACTAGTAGAGTCTTCTGCTAGTTCATCATCAGAATTAGTAATGCCTTCCTCATCCGCTATGTAGCATGATTTGTCTATTTTTTTTCCTATACTTATACTTGTTCTAATATCCAGGGTTAGGATTAAAAGATATTTTAACTCTTTCTTCAAATCTTGAATTCCTTTCAGGACATCTAGATGCAAAATGACCAATCTTATTACATGCAAAACATTTAAAAGGTGTTTTTCCTTCATACTTGCTTCCTATCGGTCCTTTGGGTACTCTTCTAGCAAATAGTGCTCAAAGTTTCTCAAACTCATCATCTTCTCTCTTCATATCTTTCAATTCTTTTGCATATAAATATTTCCAATCTTTCTTACTGGTTGCAGATGTAGATGCATGAAAAAAAGATTCAGTCTTCACAACTTCAGAAGGTCCAAATTCTTCAAGCTCGAAAGAAGATACTTTCCCAACCAAAGTATCTTTGTTAATAGATGTATTAGCCATTGTTCTCAACTCATTAATAGTAGTAGCCTTCATCTTGTAAGCCAGTGGTAGGGCTCTCAAAACTTTAGAAACAATTTCATCTTCACTCAAAGTTCCACCACAACATTGAATTCCCATAACAATCTCATTTACCCTTTCCATGAATGCAGTAATCCTTTCATCTTCTTCCATCTTCAGGTTTTCATATCTCACCTGGTAACAATCAAGTTTAGCAATCTTCACTGTAGGGTCACCTTTATTAAGAGTCTCCAACTTATCGCATATAGCCTTTCCAGATGATTTGTTGGTTAATCCTATTATTTGTTGATCATAAAGTGCACACAAGAGGGCTTCTCTTGCTTTGCAATCATTCTCAAGCTCCCTATCCAGGTTTGCCAAAGGAGGATATCTAGATGTCGCATTATGAGGTGTGACACCATTTTGTGGGATCTCCCAAATCTCCTTGCCAAGACATCTCAAATGAGTCTCCATCTGAATCTTCCATATTGTGTAATTTGTTCCATCCAGCCTCAGAATATCTCTCTGAAAGATAGAAGACCAATTCTCTTATACCAATTATTAAACAGTTCAAATAATTGAAAGACAACTGAGAGGGGGGTGAGGGGGGGGAATCAGTTGTCACAGATTACCGGAACCATTAGAAATTAAAAATTTAATACCATAATGCTTAAACCAAATAACGGAATAGCATTCAAACCAATTAAGCATAAACAATAATCACAGAATAAATACCATCACATGAAATAAAGATTTATATGTGGAAAACCCAGTAAAGGGAAAAACCAAGGCGTGCTTGCACTTGTAGGAAGGCTAACAACCTAGAGCGCACTGCTCATCACAAAAGGAGCCTTATTGACTACATAGAAATCCAGACTACAATTTGAAGAAGTGTTGAACTGCAAAAGATAGAATCTCCTATGCCTAAGTACAGTTTCGGTTAAGCTCAATATCGAAGGACTAAATCCTCTTACATAAACCCAATTCGATCTCCAATGATTGACCAAATCCTTTGCCTAAATGATATTACATTATTCGCACATTACATATCCATTTCCCATAACCATGATGTTTTACAATGAGATATTACATCTATATATACAAACCCTTGACCATAAACAATCAGGTCGGCCACCAGACAATAAACCAATTTCATAATTACAAAACATGTCGGCCTTAGACCAAACAAATAATATCCAGCACATAAGACATCTCAGAAACATATCGAGAGATACAATCCACATGCTTCATTAAATTGGTCCATAACCTAGACCAACCAAGACCCAGTATAGGTCCACACGCCACAACAATGATCTCCATATGCCAAGTCTCAAACATGATCACCAATAGCATCCTGAAACTCCACCAGAAGATGCACCAACACCACTTATGCAATTCATCAAAGATCTTCATAAAATGCTCTACCAATGAAATCCTCGTCAGAACCAGAAGCCAGGCTTCTAACAAAATAGGATAACATCTGATCACTAGACCAAAACCAACTTACTGAATATGAGCATGAGTATCATGAATAAGCCAATTCCATAACCAAACTATACTGGAGCCTACCAGATCATGTCAGATCCAAATCAACCAAAAACCACTCAACCTACCGAGATGAGAGGGGTGTTGGTAAAGTATCCAAACAGCTAGTGTTGGCATCAATGTCAAAACATCAATGCAACATATAATCAATTCCTCCAAATGGGCAACATGCATATGCATCAGTTATGCCAAATGCCAACAATCTCCCCCTTTGGCATTGATGGCAACACTAATCAGATATGCAATCAGATTAACAACATCATCTGTTGATTCTCCTCTTTTTGACTTCTCCCTCTTAACCAATGCTTCTCTCAATCTGATCTTCCAATATTCAACTTCTCTCATGTCTCTTCTTCTTCCATAACTGGTTTCTTTTCTTCTCCCCCTTTGACAATAATGCCAAAGGTGTAGATGCATCACGTGTCTTCAATTTTTCTATTACCTTTTCCATCATCTCAGAAAATTATATTAGAGCATTAAATCAGAGCTCTACATTAGAATTGCTCCCCCAAAGGAGTATCCTGCACCTTCATCAATCCTTAGTGAAAGATAAACATAAAATCCATAGGATTGGTGCATCTCCATCATTCTAGTTCTTCTGGTGTAGGGATCTAACTCCTAGTTTACCTCTAAGAAATTCAAAGGTAGCCTTCGGTAAGGGCTTAGTAAAGATATCAACTAACTAATCTTTACTCTTCACATATGCCATCTTCACCTATTTTTCTTGAACTCTTTCCCTTAGGAAATGATACTTCAATTCAATGTGCTTGGTTCTAGAATGAAGTACATGATTCTTAGAAATGTTTATTGCACTTGTATTATCACAATAGATAGTCATTGGTTCAGACATATCTATCTTGAATCCTTCTAGCACATGTCTCATCCATATTACGCACGTGTAATTCATGGATGCAGCTACATACTCTACTTTAGCTGTAGATTGAGAAACACAAGTTTTTTTCTTTCTCATCCATGCCACTAATCTTCCACCAAGTAGAAAAGCTCCACCGGTTGTGCTTTTCCAATCATCCACATTTCTTGCCCAATCAGCATCAGTAAAGATATCTAAAGTGACATCTCCTTTATAGGGATACCATAAACCATAGTCTACCGTTCCTTTGAGATACAGAACTAAATAGTGTAGCTTGCCAATCATAGATTTGTACTCTTTTTCACTAACAACAGGGGAATACTCTTTCTTGGACAACTTGTAGCCTGTCATCATCAGTGTTCCTACTGGTTTGCAGTCTTCCATATCGAATATCTTCAACAACTCATTGATATACTTGGGCTAACAAATAAAAATACCACCATCCAGTTGTTGGACCTATACGCCAATAAAGAACTTTATTTCACCGATTAGAGACATTTCAAATTCCTTTTTCATTATATCAGCAAAATCCATACACATATCATCATTTCCACCGAAAATTATGTCATCTACAAACACTTCTGCTATCAACATCTTGTCTCCATTAGTCTTCAAATAAATGTTGTTGTCCTCACTAGTACTTTGGAATACAATTTTGATCAAATGTGCATGTAATCTCTCATACCATGCTCTCAGTGCCTACTTTAGACCATATAGTGCTTTGTGAAATTTACACACCATGTCCTTATCATCAGTCAAGGAAAATCCATCCAGATGTTCAATGTATACTTCTTCTAGAATTCCATTAAGAAAGGTTGATTTGACATCCATTTGATAAACTTTGAATCCCTTATACGCAGAAAATGCCAATAGCATCCTTACTCTTTCTAATCTAGCAGCAGGTGAAAAATTTTCACCATAATGCTCACCTTCTTCTTGAGCATACCCTTTGCAGACTAACCTCACCTTGTTTCTTACAATTCTTCCTTCTTCATCCAATTTATTCCTAAAGACCCATTTTGTTCCAATTACATTCTTATCATCTGGTCTAGGAACAAGTGACCATGCCAGATTCTTCTTAATTTGATCTAATTCTTCATTCATTGCATTCACCCAATCATCATCCTTTAGTGCTTCCTTGACTGTCTTGGGTTCAATTGTAGATATCAAACATGAGTTCTCTCAGATCTTTCTCCTGGTTTGCATACCTACATTCTTATCACCAATTATCTTCTCTTGTGAATGGTTCAATCTAACATATCTAGGTATTGTTCATGCCACTTCTGCATCTTTTGCATTAGGTTCTTCATTTTCTTCTTCACTATCATCGCTTACTAGTTGAGTATCCAATTCTGCATTTGTCGGCTCTTCATTATTCTTTGCCTCTGGTTTAATGATCACAAATTTTTCCTCATTACCATAATTTTTAGATTTTATCAGATAGATCATCAACTTTTATATTAGCACTTTCAACAATTTTCTTAGTTCTCTTATTGTAACATTTATATGCCTTACTCTTAGAAGAGTAACCAAGAAAAATTCCTTCATCAGATTTTGCATCTAATTTCTCAGTGTAGTTATCTCTCTTAATAAAATAATGACTTCCAAAATTTTTAAAATAACTTTCACAAGGTGTTTTTCTATACCATATCTCATAGGGTGTCTTATTGTTACCTCTCTTTACTAGTATCTGGTTTAAAGTGTATACAACAGTATTGACCTCTTCTCTCCAACACATTTTGGATACATCACCCTATAATAACATGGTTCTTGCAGCTTCAACTATTATTTTGTTCATCCTTTTTTCTATGCCATTCTATTGTGGTATCCTCGAAGCAGACATCTGTCTCTTGATACCCTGTTCATCACAATACTTAACAAATTCATCAGATGTGAATTCACCTCGTCAGTCTGATCTTAAACAATTCAAGTTCTTACCGGTTTCATTCTCAACCGGAGCTTTAAATGATTTAAATTTACTAAATTCTTCTTATTTCTCCTTCTAAAATGTCACCCACGTCATTTTAGAATAGTCATCAGTGAAATTCATGAAATACCTATCACCGTAATAACTCTTTGTTCTCATAGGGCCACATAGATCAGTATGTACCAAATCTAAAATATTCTCAAAAATACAATTATTGCTCTTGAAATAAATAGAGTTCATCTAACCAATTTGACAATCTTTGCATATCACACTAACTGGTTTGACAAGTTGGGGTAATCCTCTTACAACACTCGACTTATTTATCTTAACCAAATTATCAAAATTAACATGACAACATATTTTATGCCATAACCAACTGTCTTCCATTCTTGCAACCAGACAATTTTTAACATTACTATTTAAATGGAATAAGTTACCTCTAGTTTGCTTCCCAGTAGCAATCAATTCACCATTACCTCCAAGAATTTTGTAGACTCCACTTTTAAACTCAAGCAAATAACCTTTATCATTAAGCTGACTAACACTTAAAAGATCATGCTTTAGACCATCAACCCAAAATACATCATCAACATTACTCTTCCCATTTAGAGAGATTGAACCTTTACCTTTCACCATGCAAGGAGAGTTATTTCCAAATCTAACAGCACCTCCATCAAATTCATCAAGGGTTATGAACTTACTTTTTTCTCCAGTAATGTGGTGTGATCAGACACTACCTATAATCCATTCATCACTATTCTCCATATGAGATACCAATTCCTTTTCATCTGTCAGTTCCTTCTTCATGGCTACAAACACAATTTCCTCATTGTCATCTTCATCTTCAGACTCCTCATCGGTCACACCTTCATCTACTGCAACATAACAATGTTTCTTGCCCTTTCCTTTGAATCTTCTAAACTTCTCTTTCTTATCTATGTTAGGGCAGTTAGTAGCAATATGACCAATTTTACTACAAGAGAAACACTTCAAAGGTAGCTTTCCTTTATACTTACAGGTGCCTCTTGGAAATATTTTTGCTAATAGTGCCTCAAGTTCCATCACTTGATCTTCATTGTCTTCATTTCCCCGATTACTTCCATGACTTGTCTTGCACTCATGATTTTGACATATATCTTTTCCTTTTCTAGTAGATGAACCGGTAACAAAAGCTTTAAAGGTAGATTCAGTAGATTTTGTCACACTATTGTCAAAACTATTTAACTCAAAAGTTGTAAGCTTACCAATCAATGAATCAACAATTACCTTATCCTTTGAAATAGATCTTAGTTCTTGGATTACAGATACTCTTATAGCATACTAAGGTTGAAGAGTTCTAAGCATTTTAATTACTATAGCATCATCTTCTATTTTACCTCTAGCACTCTTTATGCCGCCAACAACTTCTTTGATTCTCTGACCATACTGTTCAATATTTTCTCCTTCAAGCATTCTCATGTCATCAAACTTTCCTCTCACGCTTTCCTTTTTGAATCTTTAAACATGCCCATCTCCTCCATATATTGTTTCTAACTTTTCCCAAACCTCACCTGCAGTTTCCAATCCTTGAACGTTAATAGTTTCTGAATCAGATAAAGTAATTACAATAGCTTTTAGGGCTTGCATGTTATCTTGTTGTTCTCTGAGTTCATCTGGTGTCAAGGGAGTAGTAGTAGGAGCAACATATGTTTTTTCAACTTGCTTCCAATATTGTGCACCAAGACCTTTGATGTAGATCTTCATTCCATCTTTCCAGATCTTGTAGTTATCCTTGTTGAACTTAGGACCCTCTTTCTTCATCATCTTGACTTCCTCATAATCTTTCCCTCAAGCGGTTAGGCTTTCTGCACACAGAGGACCAGAGCTCTGATACTATTTGTTAATCCTATGAGAATCCGATTAATACTAAGAGGGGGGTGAATCAAGTTTAATACCAATTGTCACTTTAAACCCAAAATCAAACTTATATCAGATTTGAAACCATTTAAAAAATAACTCAACTTCTTTTAACAGATCTAACAACCTCTTTATCAGATTTTCTTAACACATTAATCAAATCATTTACCACATCTATCAATCATTTCACCACTTAAGCAATCATATAGATTTGATCATATACCAACTCATTACCCTCATCAATCATATCAAAATACTTTCTCTATCAACTCTTATTAGTACCGGTAACCTTTGATAAACTGTTGATAAAACATCATAACCGTGTCTCAGAAATAATGCATGAAATGTAACATAAACAAGAACATCACATAAAAAGCATTCCACACATGAACACCATAATTTTTTATGTGGAAACCCAAATCAGGAAAAACCATGGTGGTAGTTGGCACCCACAAATATTTTCTGTTTTGAAGTACGCCTTGTTAGGAGCTTACAATACATCATGTTAGGAGCAGACCCTGTTAGGAGTCACCAGGTTAAGGGATTCGCCTAGTAGCCTGATTAGGAGCTTGATGATCTATTAGGATCAACCTCATGAGAGGATATAACACTCTTTTTAGAGCTTCCTAGTTAGGGGACTTAAATGTTTAAGGTCTGTTAGGACCTACCCGATTAAGGGATTTAACCTACTGCAACTGTTAGGGAACAATAGTGAATAAGTGATCTGTTACTTGCACTTCTTTGCTTGCTTGATCAGATCTAGTTATGCTCAACACTCTACAACTCTCAGGAAGATCTCACACTTCACTTGGATGGCTCAACACATTCTCTAAGACCACCAACATCATAAAAATCAACCGTGTCATCTAAATAGCCATCTCAACTAGGTCATCCACTAAACCCTAATTACATCATTAATTTACAATACAAATCATAAGAGATCATCACAGGTTGATATATCGATTATTACAACAAATTGCAATGCAATATCAACTGTTGGTTGATCGTAACCCATCACAAAAAAATATGATCTGTACCAATGTTAAAACCTCAAAATACTCTACTAAGTGTTTTGTTGATTCCCAAGAAATTCTTCCTTGAATCGTGCGAAAACAAAAATTAAATCATTCACATGGGTTGTTTTGTGTTACCACACCTTCATGTAGACTCTCTGTCGATCACTATCTTAACAAAAATCATTACCGATTTGATGATTTCTTCACTGGTCTTAAACCCTACTAAAACCTTAGAAAAACTTCATCAGAAACTTGAAACATGCCTTTTGGTAATCATCATAAATTCCGATTCTGGTCAGATACACCTTTTCATGATACAAGTTCACCATCCAAACCACAAATCACCAATCATCATCGATCGTTCAATTCAATCAAAACATCTTTGCTTTATCTGTTAAAATCCTATTTCAAATAATTTAGTTCTCTACCGGTAAACCCTATCTTCCGGTAAACCAAATCACTTAGATGACAAAACAAAACATCAGGAACATCAGTATTCACCATTTGACATCAGTTGGCATCAATGACAACATAAATAACTGATCATGTCATCTAATAAAAAAATCTCAATCTCTTCATCACAAATAGACTTCTATCCTTTATCGGTGTAGCCATCAGTCTTGAACTACATAACCTCATCTACATCAGCTATGCCAAATGCCAACAAAGTCCATTGATCCTCCTAGTTTTCTCAAATTATGGGCCATTTTTCTCATGAATTCTTTCAACGGTCATCAGTAGGGGAAAACTATTATAATCCTATAATGAGGTTGCTTTCATAATAACTCTCTTCTCTATGGTAGAATTCTAATTTACCTACTCGAGTTTATAAACCCCTAAATTTGTTTGAACAAAATTTACTAGTTTTTTTGGAGCATTGTACTCAATTATCATGTTTTCAATTTTGGTTCAACATTTGTCTTGATATGATTATTTATGCCCCTCCAAGGTAACCACAATTGAGTGAATTTGGTGGAAAACCACCCTTTCAAACACTTTACCCTTTCATGACTCGGTAACATTCCATATAGCTCAAGGATATCTACCACATGTATACCAATATACTCTTGAATCCTTAGGTCTGTGATCATTTGAATGTGTACATTCTTGAGTACTCCAATCACCTTCAATTTTGATTTGTCAAGCTGTATGACAACTCAATTGGTGGGATGGGGTGTCAGATCAATATTATGACAAATATAAGATGGCATGCCATTATAAGAAGCTCCAAAGTCAACCATGCAATTGTGTAGATTCTTTCAAAAGATCCACACACTTAGGAGAAATGGAGGTACTTCAAATTTTCCTTTGAACGTTGTTGGTATAGCTTCAACTACATTAACAGTTGACACTTGCTTTTGTGAAGTGTGAGTATTTCCCTTCAAGGGTTCCAACAACTTGATCAAAGCCTCTTTATGTGGAACAACTTTGCAAAACATCAAACATAGAAATGTTTGATTTAGTCCTCTTTAATTGCTCTATTGCATGATATCTGTAGTAATGGTTAGCATATGAGGCTTAACTCTAGGTGTGTATTTTAATTTATATGCAGCAATATCTAGTCCTTTAGGAGCCCTTGCATAAGGATCTAGTGAAGTCGGATTAGCTCCAAGAGGAATACCATCAGTCTGTTGGCATTTGCATGAAGATTGCATTAATGATGTGTTATGTTGTCATTGATGTCAATAAATTGGTAATGATATTGTTGATATTGTTGTAATATTGTTACTATAACTGGTAGGAAGAATTTGTGGAGTGAACCTGTAACCAGTGTAAACCTTATCTATTGATGTAACCAATAAACCCTACCCATTGTTTTTGATAAACCCTAACTGATTAAGTTTGGTGAATTGGTTATATTGGTTTATGATATGATGATGAGCGGTAATGATGACGACACGCATGATTATTGTATGAAGAAAATTCCAAGATATTTTGGTGAGTTGTTGTAACGGTTTTTGCTTGGGAATGAGAAAATGTATTGCATCTAATGCAAAGTATGTGATAAGTTACTAAGTTCAATCAAGTAGTGATCAAGGAGCGATCAAGGTTTTCTTGATTGATGTGCAAAGATTGCTATGTAATCTAACAGTCATACTTGAACCGAATTTGTTTGTAATATCGATGAGAAATAGGTTTTTGTTGTGTTACCGACCTAATTGATTTGTTTTTAAGGTTGATGAAGTTGTTTAGTTTTATAGAGTTGGAAAAGAGATAGACATAGTTTAGTTGAGTGTGTGGTTGTCAAACTAGATGATGTATCTGCAGTTTGAGTAAAGGTAGATAGGAGCATGAAATGGATCTGATCAAGCAAGTGTAGTGATATTCAGATAGATCAGCAAACTCCTATTATTTTCTAACAATTACAACAAAATTCAAATCCCCTAAACGAGTAAGCTCTAACGAGCTTGGTGCTATTCAAATCCTCTAACAAGGAGGTCCATTAGATTGTATTTTCAAATCCTCTACCGAGGTTACTCCTTACAGGGTATTGCTTCTAACAAGGCATTTGTAGTCAATCCCTTAACAGGGTGATTCCTAATAGGATCAGTTCTTAATAGGACTTTTTTTAAAGCTTTGATAGGCTAGGCTCCTAACAGGGTGAACTTCAGAAGAGTTCAGATAGTTATCTTGTGAGTCTCATCTCATCGTGGTTTTTACCTATTTTGGTTTCCATGTCAAAAATATTTGTGTCAAGTGGTGAATGTTTTTGTGGTTATGTTTTCATGGTTGATTTACTTAACTACTTAACTATTTTTGATAAGTCATGATAACCAGAAGAATTGATAAATGAAGAAGTTGTTTACTGTTAATTTGTTGTAATAGACAACCAGTTTATCTTATGAGTTTTTATCTTGACAGAGTTGTTATTTCTACGTTTACTTTGAGAGATTTATTGGTGAAGTTTGTATCAGTTTTTCTATCTACTGATTCACCCCCCCTCTCAGTAGTTAACCAGATACTTATTCTTTCATCATACCATGAATTGGTATCAGAGAATTAGGTCCTCTAAGGTCTAAGCCTAACAAATTGAGGTAAAGATCTTCTGATCATGATGAAGAAGGAAGGTCCAAAGTTTAATAGAGAGAACTACAGGATATGGAGTGACAGAATGAAAATTTATGTCAAGAGTCTGGGTAGTCAGTATTGGGAACATGTCAATACTAAGTATGTTGCACCTAATGGGATGTTGATTGATTATCAGAAGAAAGAGAAACAAGAAAATCATCAAGCATTGGAGGCTATTATCAGTTCTTTGTCTGATGCAGAGTATGTAGATGTTCATGGTCTTGAAACTACATATGAGGTATGGAAAAAACTTGAGGAGATTTATAGCAGTGATGAACATGTTAAGAGTGCTAAAGAAGAGAGTCTAAGAGGTAAATTTGATGACATGTGGATGGCTGAAGGTAAGAATATCCAGCAGTATGGTCAAATGATAAAAGAGAGTCAGTAAAATTAAGAGTGCGGGAGGTAAAGTGGAAGATTCCACAGTGATCAGTAAGGTATTGATAACCCTGCTATCGGTCTACGCTATCTGAGTTGCAACTATTCAGGAGCTAAAGTCCATTGACAAAAGTAAGGTAACTCTTGACTCCATCATTGGCAAGCTTACTACTTTTGAATTAAATGGTTATGATGGTAGTGTATAGAAATCTGAGTCTACATTTAGAGCTTCTATTTCTAACCCATCTATGAGGAAAAGTAGAGATGCCAGTCACAGTTATGAATCCAAATCCAGAAAAGAAGCTGATGATGAAGATAGTTTAGTTGAGCTTGAAGAATTGTTGGCCAAGTGGTTTCCTAGAGGTATAGGTAAATATAGAGGCAAATTACGTTTGAAATGTTTTGCATACAACAAGATTGGACACATTGCTGCCAATTGTCCTAATGGTGATAATGAGCACAAATGAGAGAAATTCAAGAAGTACAAGGGTAAAGGAAAAAGAGATTGTCTTATTGTTGTTGATGGTGGTATCACTGATGAGATGTTAGACCAGAAGACATTAGTATCCAGGATGGATAACTCTGATGATTGGATCATTGATAGTGGTTGTTCACATCACATGATCGATGATCGGAGCAAATTTATTTCTCTGAAGGAATTTGATGGTGGAGTTGTAAGATTTGGTAATAACTCACCCTGCATGGTTAAAGGTAAGGGAACTATTTCTCTTAATGGAAAGAGTAGTGCAGATGATGTCTACTAGGTTGAAGGTTTAAAGCATAATCTTTTGAGTGTGGCACAACTCAATGACAGAGGATACCCATTGGAATTTAAAACTGGTATGTGCAAAATCTATGACAATAAAGGTGAACTGGTTGCAACTGGAAAGCAAACCAAAGGTAACTTGTTTCATCTTAATCCTAAAGTCAACAACTATTTAATTGCAAAGATAGATGATAGTTGGCATTGGTATAGAAAATTTTGTCATATAAACTTTGATAACATTGTTAAAGTGAGTAAGTCCAAGAAAGTGAGAGGTTTGCCTCAGTTAGACAAACCGATTAATGCTTTGTGCAAAGAATTTTAGTTGGGAAAGATGACATCCTCAACTTTGAAGAGAAAATCTTTTTTAGCAGAACATTTGTTAGATTTGATGAATACAGATCTTTGTGGACCAATAAGAACAAAAAGTATTCAAGATGACAGATATTTTATGATCTTCACTGATGATTGCTCAAGGATGATGTGGGTCACATTCTTGAAGGATAAGACCAAAGCTTTTGGTAAGTTCAATACATTCAGGGCCTTAGTTGAGAAAGATAGCGGGAAGAAGATAAAGTGTCTGAGGACAAATCAAGGTGGTGAGTTTACTTCTAAGGAATTCACTAGGTATTGTGAAGAAAATGGTATCAAACGATGAATTTTTGCATTGAGGACACCACAATAGAATGGTATCACAGAGAGAAACAACCAGTTAGTTGTTGAAGCTACTAGGACAATGTTGATACAAGGAGGTGTAGCGAAAACTTTCTAGAGAGAAGTTGTCAGCACAGCTGTCTACAGTATGAACCAGATTCTAGTAAAGAGAGGTAAGGACAAGACTTCTTATGAATATTGGTATGGTAGATCACCTGATGTTAGTTATTTCAGAATATTTGAAAGCAAATGTTTTATTAAAAGAGGTGATTATATTAGCAAATTTGAGGCCAAAAGTGATGAAGGTATATTTCTTGGCTATTCCACCAAGAGTAAGGCCTACAAGTGTTTTAACAATCAGACATAGAGAATTTTTAAGAGTGTTGATGTTCGAGTGGATGCATTTCATGAAGTTTGAGAGGAAACCAGTTCAGAGAAAAAGGATGAAGATCCTTGCACTTTGTTTTTGGAACCATAAACTATGAAATCTGAAACCGACAAAGCAAATATTGATGTACCAGTTCAACCGAAACAAATAAATTTAGGAAAAGATGATGATAATGAAGAAGTTGAACCTGAAGATAATGATCATGTTATTCCAATATATGTGAGAGTGACTCACAATCCTAAACAAATTATTGGGAATAAGGATGTTGGAGTACTAACCAGAAGAAGAATTGGAGAGAATTCTTTCATGATCTCCACTATTGAACCAAGAACTGCTAAGGAAGCATTTGGTGATGATCATTGGGTTAAAGCTATGGAGGAGGAATTAGATCAAATTAAGAAGAACAACACATGGACCCTAGTACCCTGACCGGTAAATAAAAATGTGATAGAAACTAAGTGGGTTTTCAGGAACAACTTGAATGAAGATGGTGTTGTAGTTCACAATAAAGCTAGGTTGGTTTGCAAAGGTTATGCACAAAAGGAAGGAGAAGAATATGGTGAAACTTTTGCACCAGTGGAAAGACTAGAAGGTGACAGAAATTTACTTGCATTTGCAGCACACAAGAAATTCAAGGTATAATAGATGGATGTTAAGTCGACATTTTTGAATGGGATACTTGAAGAAGAAGTATACATTGAGCAACTAGATGGTTATGCTCTGACTGATAAGAAAGGCATGGTATGCAGATTGCATAAAGCTTTATATGGATTAAAGCAGGCACCTAGAGCATGGTATGAAAGGCTTCATACACATCTTATGAAGCTAGGATTTCTAAGGACTAGTGATGATAGTAACATATATCTCAAATCTGAAGGAGATCAAATACTAGTCAGTGAAGTATTTATTGATGATATCATATTTGGAGGTAATGATGACATGAGCAATAGTTTTGCAGATGAAATGAAAAATGAGTTTGAAATGTCTTTAGTGGGAGAAATAAAAAATTTCATAGGCTTGCAAATATAGCAAATGAAGAATGGTATTTTTGTCACACAGTCTAAGTATGTGAAAGAGGTTTTGAAGACATTTGGCATGAGTGACTATAAACCAGTTGGGACACCTATGGTTATAGATTGTAAGTTGTCTAAGGAAGATGAATCCAAATCTGTTGATGAGAAGGAATATCAGTCAATGATTGGAGAATTGCACTATTTTGTTCACAACAGATGGGACATAGCTCATGCAGTTGGCATAGTTGCTAGATTCCAGAAGAATCTTAAGGAAACACATCTAATAGCAACCAAAATAATTTTTAGATACTTGAAAGGTACTATTGATTATGGGTTATGGTATCCATATGGAGGAAATTTTGACTTGAAGGTGTACATAGATGCACATTGGGCAGGAAATGTTGATGATGGAAAAGCACAACCGGTGGAGCATTTTTTCTTGGAGGAAGGCTTGTTTCATGGAGTAGTAAAAAGCAGAGTTGTACTTCAGAATCCTCTGTTGAAGCTGAGTATGTTGCAGCTTACATGAATTGCACATAGGCTATATGGATGAAGCACATTTTGGAAGGCTTTATGATGAAGATTTCAGAACCTATAAAGATTTTATGTGATAATATAAGTGCCATAAATACTTCCAAGAACCCTGTTTTACACGCACAAACCAAGCATATTGAGTTGAAGTATCATTTCTTGAGGGAAAAAGTTCAGAGTAAAGATGTGATCTTAGAGCATGTTTCTACCAAGGAGCAGCTTGCAAATATTTTTACTAAATCTCTGCCTAAGACTACTTTTGAGTACCTTAGAAGTTAGTTAGGGGTTGTCCCTCTTCGTGAAGTCAGTTAAGTATGATGTAGATTACATTAGTCCCAGAGCTACTTGCATAATTTTACAGGAGGATTGGTGTAGAAGTGGATTTATTCCACAGGGGGAGCATCAAGTTGCAGAATGTTGATGATGCACAATGAAATTTGACATTACATGTTTTACTTTCAATTTGGAATTGTTTTCAAAGGGGGAGAAGACTTATGTGATTATGGGAAGGAGAACCAGTGACAAGTTGAAGACACAGAGAGAGCATGTGAATACTTGGTAATGTAAACCAGGATTACTATTCACAATCATGCAGCAATCAATGGTATTGATATTTGTATTTTCATCAATGCCAAAGGGGGAGATTGTTGGCATTTGCATGAAGATTGCATTAATGATATGTTATGTTGTCATTGATGTCAATAAACTGGTAATGATATTATTGTAATATTGTTACTGTAATTGGTAGGAAAAATTTGTGGAGTGAACCGATAACCAGTGTAAACCTTATCTATTGATGTAACTGGTAAACCCTAACCGATAAAGTTTGGTGAATTGGTTATATTGGTTTATGATTTGATGATGAGTGGTAATGATGATGACATGCATGATTATTGTATGAAGAAAATTCCAAGATATTTTGGCGAGTTGTTGTAATGGTTTTTGTCTAGGGAATGAGCAAATGTATTGTATCTAATGCAAAGCATGTGATGAGTTACTAAATTCAATGAAGCAGTGATCAAGGAGCGATCAAGGTTTTATTGATTGATGTGTAGAGATTGCTATGTAATCCAATAGTCATACTTGAACCAAATTTGTTTATAATCTCAATGAGAATTAGGATTTTGTTGTGTTACCGACTTGATTGATTTGTTTTTAAGTTCGATGAAGTTGTTTAGTTTTATAGAGTTGGAAAAGAGATAGACACAATTCAGTTGAGTGTGTGGTTGCCGAATTGGATGATGTATCTACAGTTTGAGTAAAGTTAGATAGGAGCATGAAATGAATCTAATCAAGAAAGTGTAGTGTTATTCAGACAGATTAGCAAACTCCTGTTGTTTTCTAACAATTACAGGAGAATTCAAATCCCCTAACCGAGTAAGCTCTAACAGGCTTGGTGCTATTCAAATCCTCTAATAATGTGGTCCATTAGATTGGATTTTCAAATCCTCAACCAAGGTTACTCCTTAAAGGGTATTGCTTCTAACAAGGCATTTGTAGTCAATCCCTTAACTAGGTGATTCCTAACAAGATCAATTCTTAACAAGACTTTTTGTAAAGCTTAAATAGGCTAGGCTCCTAATAGGGCGAACTTTAGAAGAGTTTAGATAGTTATCTTGTGAGTCTCATCTCACCGTGGTTTTTACCTATTTTGGTTTCCACATCAAAAATATTTGTGTCAAGTGGTGAATGTTTTAGTGATTATGTTTTCATAGTTGATTTACTTAACTACTTAACTATTTTTGATAAGTCATGATAACTAGAAGGATTGATAAATAAAGAAGTTGTTTACTGTTAATTTGTTGTAACAGACAACCGGTTTATCTTATGAGTTTTTATCTTGACAGATTTGTTAGTTCTAAGTTTAATTTGAGAGATTGATTGGTGAAGTTTGTATTAGTTTTTCTATCTACTGATTCACCCCCCCTCTTAGTAGTTGATCGGATACTTATTCTTTCATCATACCATCACAATCAGTGCTTCTTTGTTACTCATCATGTTATAGTTACTTTAGTTTTGATTATGGAAGGCACATACTTCTGCAAACTCATGATCATTCTCCCTTTGGAAATGGGACACAAATTTTTCTTCTACAGTCTCATGATTTGCACTAGCTTCTCCCATTAGTGCATAAGAATTGAGCATCATGGCTTTCATGGGTTTAGAGGGATATGGATGACTAGACTGCATGATTTGTATGGATTTTTGAATATCTCCACAATGGATTTTTAGGTTATCAAATGTTTCATGCAACCTACATCCATGGGTTTCCAAATTAGAATAAAAAAATTTGCATAAATTTGTAGGCTCAGCTTGAGTTGGGAGGCTCCCATTGTTTGGCCTCATATTCCATTAATCAATGGGATTTTGCTACCTGAAGTTTCTATTCCCAAAATTTTTATTATTCTGGTTGTAACTTTGTGAACAAAAATTTGGGCCAGCATTAGATGCAACATTAAGTGAGATTGGTTGTTGATAAGGATTAGGATTTAATCTCAACTTGGTCAATTCACTAGTTACTTGTGATAAAGTTTTCTTAACAACTTCAAGTTTGAAGGTGAGATTAGAATTTTGAGACCCTCTTGCTATTGAAAGAATATAGTCTTTTGGAGGTTCATAGTTCAAATAGGTCAACATTGAATTTGTCACATCTAATTGGGATATGGGAACTAGATTTAACATAAGTGTATAATTTGTTATTGTGTAGTTAATTGTCGAGATGGGGTTGTTCATCCCCGAAATAGCCAATGATGGCACAACCCCAAAATTTCCTACTCTCTTAGGATCCATTTATCAGGAAATGACTATAACTTTATTATAAACCTTTTGCAAGGAATTTATTTGATCACCAGACTGATAATCTTAGAGGATCTAGTTAATACTGAGAGGGGGGGTGAATCAGTATTAATAATAATTTCAATCTTTGAATTTGAACTTATAAATTTCTTCAAATCAAATATAAACTAGTAAGAAACTCTTTGCCATTACCGGAAATCACTGATAACCAACTATTAAACTGGTTTATCAGAATAGCTCATTAAGTGTTCATCAATATGCATAAACTGAAAGTAAACATAACAACACATAAAAACATTCACCATATGAACGTCATGTTTTTCACGTGGAAACCCAAATAGGGAAAAACCACGGTGGGAATTCGTACCCACAAAATATTGTGCACTCTTTTAGAATGTGACCTGTTAGGAGCCTAGCTCGGTTAGAAGCTTACAATGATGCCCTATTAGGAGCAGACCCTGTTAGAAGTCGCTCGGCTAAGGGATTTAGATGATGAGCTCTGTTAGGAGCTTTGACCTATTAGGATCAACCTCACAAGAGCCCAAGAGGATTTAACACTCTGATATAGAGCTACTCGGTTAAGGGATTTACAATGTAAGGTATGTTAGGACCTACCCGGTTAAGGGATTTTGACTGTTGCAATTATTAGAGAACAATAGTGAATGATCTAGGTACAACACTTAACTACTTGCTTGATCAGATCCAATTAAGCTCCAAATCTGCTACACTCTAGCAGATCTCATACTTTGGTTTGGCTTCACACTTATCTCAAAACTACCAACACTCCAAACATCAACTGTACCAACATAAATAACCTTTACAACTTATTCAGTTACAAAACCCTAAGACTTATAACATAGATCATCACAAATATTTTACAAATCATTACAGATCATCATTGATCATCATGGATCATTACAATCAATTACAACCATTGAATGATCATCGCATCATGGTCTGATACAAAGTCAAACCCTTATAACACTCTGCTAAGTGCTTTGCATATTCCCAAGAAATTTGCTCTCCAAACGTGCCAAAACATCTTTCAAATACTTCACGTGATTTGTGCCACATCATTGCCAACAAATGAACTTGATGTAGATCACCACCAAACCAAAAATCATTACTGGTTAAGGAATTCTTTACCGGTCCTTAAACCCTTCTTAAACCCTAGCAAAAATACAACAGAAATCATAAACATGATTTCTGATAACCAAAACATGATGTGGTTATGGTCAGATACATATTACAATGATACAAGCTCACATTCCAAACCAAAACACTTCAATCAAAGCATTCCTTGTTTACCGGTTAAGGTCCTAATTCCTAGTTCACTGTCTATAATACCGGTAAGGCATTTCCGGTAGACCAAAAAGACTTAGATGACAAAATACAACTGTAGCGTCGTAAATTGTACACACTTGCTAGGGTGGTACAATTTCACACCTAGTTTAGCACCCGCCTTGGCACATTTTGCATTTTGCATTGCATTTTTCCCTTTAGCACTTAATTAATTAAATTAATTAGGTCTAAGGTTCTATTTTATCATCTCCCATATCATAAAGTTGGGCCCTTTTTATTAAAGTGTGCCCCTTTCATTTTATTCCTCTAATACATCATTTAATCAAAAACCCTAATTAGGTCCTATTTTGAACTTGGGGGCTTGATTTCGGGGGTCAAAACATCTCGAAATCACCTGTAACTTTGGGATTCTCTCTAAAATCATCATATCCGACGGCCTTGAAAATTTGGTGAAAAGTTGTCGGGACCATGGCGCCCAGCGTGCACATGGTCCCGGACATTTTTCCCGAAATTTTAGGAGCACGATCCAATCATAAAATAAAGCTTAACCCCAATATATTGGCGGGAGATTCAATCTCTAGGTCGGCCAAAAGTTGAAATTAAGACCTAGGGTTTCATATATAAGAGCTCTCTTTCTTCATTTGAAAGGATCCAAATTTTTGTTTTCAAGGGCCTTCTATGCAGCGAAAGAGCAGATCTTTGAAGACTTCAACAACATTCAACATCCATCCATCAAGCATTCATCCATTTAGGGCTTTGAAGACATTGAAAAGCAATAGGGGATCACCGACTGAAGATTGGCTTGTACCCCTCCCTTGGGGTTGGGTATGATTTCATGTTGTTTTCATGTCTTTGCATAAGCCTCATTATATCACTTGTATTCATGCTTTAGATCTCTTTACATCTTGATTTGGAGCATTTACATTATCATTTGCAAGCAATTAGGGTTTACTTTCTAGGTTGCTCTAGTTTGCTTACTTGCATCTTAGGATCTTGCACACACACAAGGTCTGCACACACACTACTTTTACAATACAACTTGGCTATTCGTTGAGGTGGAAATCACCAAAGTGGGGGTTTGACTAAGGCAAAACCCTATATAGCTGCCCACCATACCTTTTCAGATATAAGTGCAGGTTTCGGGATTCGGACGACGCCGCAAGTTGTAGATCCGACGGAAGCAGACTGAGACGGAACAACACACCAAATTGCAGAGAAAAAGACTAGGATAGGGGCGTGGGGTGCCCTGGTCCTACTAGGACAGGGGCACTAGGCACCCTATTCCTTCTGTCAGACAGCAGTTTTCAGCATTTTTGACAGCTTTCCAGGTTGCAAAACAGCAGTTTCTAGAGCAGTTTCAGGTGCAGAATCAGGACAGTGGCGCCCACGCCCCCGTCCTGAACATTTTCACTTAGATTTTAACACCAGGTACGCATTTACATTCTTGTCTTGTCCTTGTGTTTACAGCTTTCCATTGTTTAATCTCAATTCTGCACTCTAGTTATTAGTTCATACTTGCACTTTGGGGTTAAGAATTGAACTTGCATCATTCTATCTATCATTTGCAACAAAGGAATAGAAATCCTAATAGGTAGCCCGTGGCTCTCTCTTCCACAAAAAGAAGTAGCCAATTGTGTGATACCTCTAGGCTCTTTCGTATTCCACAAGTGTGTGATTGAAAGTGAGATTAGGGCATGTTTGCTTAGTGTCACTTTTTCCCCCACACAACAACATAGTAAATGTCACTTTCTATCAATGACAACACAAATAACTGATCAAAGTCATCTGATCATACAATCTCAATCTCTTCATCACAATGTCATCACAAACATTCCTTTATCAGTTCAGTCACCATTCTTGATCTGCATCAATGATGCCAATTATGCCAACACATACAATCTTTTGATGAATAGGGAAGTGAGAGGATCGAAGGATTTTAGGTATACTTGGATTAAAGAGGTTTTTGGGACAATGTAGGGTGTCACCAACTGTTGGTAGAGTTGATGAAACCTATAATTGATAATTGGGATTGGTTCATTAGAATCTCTTGAAATTGAAATAAATTTATGGCATAGGACAGGAGGGTCGATATAGATTTTGAATTGACCCAAGAACTTGTCTTGTAACTATTTCCATATTGCAATTGAGTTACAAGGAAAATTGAGATACAATCTATAGGAAAATTATCCTAATGAATAAGGGAACAATAAACAAATCACATCTTGATGTGCAATCTCCTTGTGATTGTAAATTTCTTTAAACATCTTAAGGTGTTTCTCCACTGTCCTAGACTCCCATTTATGAACTTAGGGAATTTCTCTAGATTTTTAGGTAATTCATGTAATGGTTGAGTGAGCTTGAGATGTGAACTCTTGGCATTGGTGAAGAAAGTAATTAGTATATTGGGTTGGGCAATGCTAATTGTATCTTGAGGTGAAGGTGTTGGGAAAAATCAGCATTGTGGATCAAGTGGGGGTATGGTAGTAGATGAAGTATCGCTTGTTGATTTTCCTTTATGTTCTCTTGGTTTTCAATGTTGAGATAGTTCCAAAATATCACCCTTCTTGGGTGTGGAGAAAATATTCCTTTGGTACCTCTGGGGTGAGAAGGACACAATGATTTCTAGATTTTTATGTTTTAGGTTATCCTTTTGGCGATAGTTCTATTGATTGTGATATTAGCAAAGACAAAAAAATGAGATATGATGACAGATATCCTCTCTTCAAAGGTGATATTTCTCACTGATGTAGAGTGGGAAACTAGAAGGTAAGAAGACCCAAAACCATCCCTGTATGCCTTGTCTAAGGCCTATTACAACCCCACAACTAGGGTTCTACACACACCAATGTAGCCAATCACCTACTGCACTTCATAAGGAGGGTTTGGATTTTTTCAACAACTAATATCACTCACCCTAGCCTCCCGACCAAGTTTGGAAGTTTCCTTTTTGCACCTGGGTCAAGAAAGCCCTACCTAGGCCTAATCCTAGTAGCCCTATTAGACCGGTATTTCCCAAATCATTAAAAATTCTCCCAAATAACTCCAAGAAAAAATTATAGATTTCAATACCCTTATGGTCTTTACATCCAATCCCAATAGATTGAGGTTTGACTCTACTCCAACACCTCTAAGAACCTACTGAGTTTACAGACCTAATAAGCTTAATTAGGCCTGTTTTCCAAAGCAACTACTTGAAGATGGGGTTGCAGAACCAAAATAACCACTTGGACACATTCCCTAGGAATCTAATAGACCAAATCCACCATTATACCGGTCACCAAACACAACCTAGGTGACTGTTTGTTCATTCCTCCATATAGGCTAGACTAAACACATTGTCTTATTTAGCCTATGTTTTGGTGGGAACCACACCAACCCTCACTCCTAGATTCCACCATTTTGAAGTATCAGTGTACACACCCCTAACCTGAATTTTCCAAGATTCCATTGAATTCCACAAAGGAATTTGCAAGTTAGGGCTACCTCTTTGGTGAAACCCTATGAACCAGGGTTTTTAATGACAATTTTGGTAAACTCCCTAACCTCTGCCAAATGGAGTCAGACCACTTGCATTTCAACCTTAACTCACACCACAATCCAACCAATTCAAAATTGCATGCAAGTAAATCCTCTGTCAGATCGTACAATATAGAAAACAATGGAAATTTGGGTAAAATGTGAGTTTCCTTGTTATTCAAACCACCAAATCTTTACATGCTTCATCCAAAACCAACATGTATGATCTTAGAGACACAAATAGGCCTTTCCCCAATTGATACAACTATTTTCCAATTGGTTATGCCCATTGGAACCTCTTTTCCCAATCGGTGGAAAATGTTGCTTAGCAACTTTGGCAACTTTTTGACAATTTTGCATTTTTGACACTTTTGACATGCCAACATCCCTAATGGACTTTTTAGACCTATCCTAGGAATAAAAAAACTCAATAAAACTTATCAACATGCCTCCTACACTACATGAACCCCATGGTCTCATTTGGTCTCTAGGTTTATAAATGATCTTAGAGCCAATTGGCCTTACAAATGGGTTCTTTATTACATCCAAAGGATCCAAACTGATCCAACACATCATCCTAGGGTCTAAGACCACCTATCCAAAACTCAACCAACAAATGAAAACCAAAAACCAAGAGGGTGCCCTGCACCATACTCCAAGGCTAGGAAAAAACTCAAGTCTCTTGAGTTGGCAAATCTGGAACCTTGCATCCAATCTTCTACAAAGCCTGCTTTGTCATCCAGGTTGCATCTTTTAAGGGCTTGTCCTTCCATTGGACTAGGTACTCATAGTAGGTATGCTTCCTTGTTTTCTTACTCACCCTCTTGTCAAGTACATGCTCAACTTCAAGTTTAGGCTTCTTAGGTAGGTCTTGTAACATCTTGACCTACATCACACACATCAGTAATAAGACCTTTATCTGCATATATATCTGAAACATTGAAAGTTTTAGAGAGACCAATATCCAATGGGAGATCAATCTTGTAGGCATTGTTGCCATACTTTTGAATGATTTTGAAAGGACCTATCTTCTTCATCATCAACTTGGTTTATTTCTCCTTAGGGAGTCTCTCCTTCTTGAGATGAATCATCACCATATCTCCAACCTTCAACTACAAATCTCTTTTTTTCCTATTTGTTGCATGCTTGTACTTGTCTGAGGTTTGTTCTAACCTATCCTTTACTTGTTTGTGTATGTCTCTCATCACTTATGCAAAGTCCTCTACTCGTGCACTTCTTCTTTCTAGATCCTTCACATCTCTCAACTCCAATACACCTCTAGGGTGTGACCCATACACTATTTCAAAGGGACTATGACTAGTGCTCCTATTCACTGATTCATTATAAGCAAATTTTTCTTGAGGAAGTATTGAATCCCATGTGGGTCCTTGATCCTTAGTTAAACACCTTAATAGGTTTCCAAGTGATCTTTCCATCAGATTGGGGATGATAAGCTGAGGTAAATGATAAATTGGTACCCAGCCTCCTCCAAAGAGTTCGCCAAAAATGCCTAATAAAATTAGAATCTCTATCTGAGATGATTGACAATGGCAACCAATGTAAGCTTACAACCTCCTTAAAGAATATACATGCTATGTGAGATGCATCATGTGTGGTTTTACAAGGAAGAAAGTGAGCCATTTTTGAAAACCTATCAAAAACTACATAGATGTTGTCATAACCCTGTTTAGTCTTAGGGAGTCCTAATACAAAGTCCATGCTGACCAAATCCCATAGATTGTTTGGTATGGGAAAAGGAGTATACAAACCTACATTTGAATTGCTACCCTTTTCCTTTTGACAAATCATACAACCTTCCACAAACTTTATGATCTCAGTCTACATCTTAGGCCAGAAGTGGAATCTTCTAAACAACTCAAGGGTCTTGTCAATCCCAAAATGACATGCCAATCCCCCACAATGCTTCTCTTTCACAATATTTTCTCTCATGGAGCCTTTAGGGATGCAAAGTCAGCTTCCCTTGAAAAGTATACCTTCCTGCAAAATGAAGTCTGAGAACTCCTTATGGTACTTGTCACCCATTTCCTTACATACTTGGTATGCTTCTTTGAAATCCTCATCTCCTTAGTACATATCCTTCATGGAAGTGATTCCTATGCTCTCCAATTGAATCTCCTTCACTGTCAAGTTCCTCCTGCTAAGGGCATCAACTACCTTATTTGCTACTCCTTTCTTGTTCTTGATGGTGAAAGTGAACGCTTGAAGGTATTACATCCACTTCATATGCTGATGATTCAACTTGTCCTACCTATTAAAGAAACTCAGAGCATGGTTATCAGTATAGACTACAAATTCCTTGGGCAACAAATAATGCCTCCATTTCCTCAAAGATTAACCATTGCATACATCTCTAAGTCATAGGTTGAGTACTTTTGTTTTGCTTCATTCATTTTTTCAGTAAAGAAGGCTACTGGTCTACCTTCTTGACTCAAGACTCCTCCTACTTCCTTGTTACTTGCATCACATTCTATGGTGAAAACCTTATGGAAATCATGTAGAACTAATATAGGTTGCTTTGCTACCCTTCTTTTCAAATACTCAAAGGACTTATTTGCTTCACTAGTCCATACAAACTGACATTTTCTACCTCCCTTTTTATTGTCAATCATAGCTGCACATACACCATTGAAATTCTTAATAAAATTCCTATAGAAGCTTGGAAGACCATGAAAACTCTTTACCTCACTTGCATTTCTAGGTGTAGGCCAATTGAGGATTGCTTCCACCTTGGATGGATACATCTTGAGGCTGCTCTTGGAGATTACAAAACCAATAAATACTAACTCATCCTGCAAGAAAACACATTTTTGTAAATCGAACTTCAATTGCTCTTCATTCAACCTTTTCAACACCAAATCCAAATGTATTAGATGCTCATCCATATTCTTGCTAAAAATCAAGATATCATCCAAGTACACAACAACAAAATGATTGATAAAGGGTTTCAAGACTTCATTCATGAGTCTCATGAATTTACTAGGAGCATTTGAGAGGCCAAATGGCATAACTAGCCATTCATAAAATCCTTCATTTTTTTAAGGTCATCATCCACTCATCTCCCTCTCTTATCCTGATTTGATGGTAGTTGCTCTTTAAATCCACCTTAGAATAGTACTTGGCTCTTGCTAGATAGTCCATCAAATCTTCTATCTAAGGCATAGTGAACCTATACTTTATTGTTATCTTGTTGATGGCTCTTGAATCCATACATAATCTCCATGTACCTTCCTTCTTTGGGGCCAATACTGCAGGGACAACACAAGGGATAATACTACTCCTTATGAATCCTTTCTCTAACAACTCATGTACTTGCCTTGCAAATTCTTCATTCTAATCAGGGGTCAATTTATATGCTTCTTTATTGGGCAAAGTTAAGCTTGGTATAAGGTAAATGCAGTGACTTACATCTCTAAAAGGTGGTAGAATCTCCAGTTTGCTTCTTGCAACTATACCCTTGTATCTTTCCAGCAACTCTTTCACCTCTCTAGGACCTGCAGTCCTCTCTTGCACCTTGTCTTCTTCTTTCTTCCTTACTCTTCTCTTGGCTTCACCACTATGGAAAAGCATGGGGTATCCTTCTCTTTGATTATCTGCATAAACTGCTCCCTACCTACTAACATGGCACTAGTCAAAACATGATTGTCCTTACCATCATCAAGTAGTGGGATCATAGTGTATTGCACACCATATTTGGTCAACTTGTAGATATTTTTCTTCCCATCATGCCTTGAGTCTACATCATATTGCCATGGTCTCCCAAGGAGTAAATGGCAAGCATCCATCTCTACAACATCACATGAAATCTTGTCTCTATATTCACCTATTTGAAAGTCAGCCCAAACTTGTTCACTTACCAAAGCTTGCTTCTCTTTGCTCAACTAGGAGACTTTATAGGGGCAGGGGTGAGGAAGTTTCTCCAATCCAAGTTTTCTAACCATCTCTTTTGAAGAAAGATTATCAGTTTGACCTTGATTCCACAATGACTCTACATACCTTTCCACTTACCTTGTAAGTAGTTCTAAACAATGACTTCCTCTTCTGTGGCTCCTTGATAGTTGGTACCTTCAAGTGGGTCCTTTTGAACATCAGGCACTCCCCTTGCTCTGGATTTGCATTTCTTTAAGGTGAGTTCACACTTTGGGTGTCCTCCTCTTGCACCAAATAAACTCTTCTTTCTCCACCTTGACTGTTAGAACCTTGCTTTTCTGGACATCTAAAAGATTCATGGCCAACTTGATTACATGTGAAGCATCTTCTAGTGAACACATTGGTTCCTCTACCTCCAAATATACCTCAGCCATTTGGTCTTCTTCCTCTGAAACTACCCCTGTGACTTGGTTCTCCTTCTGACTCCCGATTACTTGACTCTCCTTGTGGTTTAGGAGATGTTCCTCTTCCACCAAATCTGCCTCTTCCTCTACCTTGTTGGTCTCCCTTTCTTCTGAACTTTTCTTCATTTCTTAATGTCATTTGATAACATTTATGAACTGTCTCAAGATTGAAGAGATTTAGTTCATCTTGAATTGCATATTTGAGGCCATTCATGTATCTTGCCAACTTTTTCTTCTCACTCTCTGACACCTTTGCTCTTAAGGACAGTTTGTGAAACTCCTTGGTTTATCCACTAATATCCAAATCCTTTTGTCTCAGGTTATGCAACTTATTGTGCATGTCACTTCATAATTCTCGAGTACAAATTTATTTTTCACCTCTGCAACCATCCTCTTCCATGATAAGATGGGGTTCTTCCCTTCTTCTACTCTCTCATTTTGCAAGAAGTTCCACCAATTAAGGGTGGATCCCTTCATCTTAGACTTAGCAGTTTTCATCTTTTGGTTCTCAGGAACATCTTCACACTCAAAGTGGTTCTCTAAGGCCTCCAACCAATCCATGACTTCCTCTGGGTTCATCTTCCCAATGAACATAGGTAAGCTTGCTTTGTCATCTCGGCTACCTACTCTCTCAAGGGCTTCAAGGAAACTTCTCTGATCTACAGGTATCCTCTCTCTTGTCGAAAAAAGGGAATCTTCATCATTTCCTTTTTATTCTTCATCAAAGTCTCCTTTCTTCTTGTCCATCTTACCCTTCAACTCATCCAATTCTTTTCTCATCTCTTTGTTTGTTGTTGTTTTCTCTCTTACCAACTTGGCCAGTTCAACGTTGGTCATCCTTCTCCCATCACTACTGTCTTCTCCTTCTGACATCTTGTCAATCTTCTTCTTCCACCCTCAAGAACCTTTATGGATATGATACCACCTGATGCAGAGTGGGCAACTACAAGGTAAGAAGACCCAAAACCAACCCTCTATGCCTTGTCTAAGGCCTATTACAACCCCACAAGTAGGGTTCTACACACCCCAATGCAACTAGACACCTACTGCACTTCCTAAGGAGGTTTTGGACTATTCAACAACTAAGATCACTCACCCTAGCCTTCCAACCAATTTGGAAGTCTCCTTTTTGCACCCAGTTCAAGAAACCCCTACCTAGGCCTAATCCTAGTAGCCCTGTCATACTAGTATTTCCCAAAAAACTCTAGGAAAAAATTACATATTTTAATACCCTTTTGGGATTTACATCCAATCCCAAGAGATTGAGGTTTGATTCTACTCCAACACCCCTAAGCACCTACTGAGTTTGAAGACCTAATAGGCTTAATTAGGCCTATTTTCCAAAGCAACTACTTGAAGATGGGGTTGTAGAACCAAACTCACAACTTGGACATGTTCCCTAGGCCTCTAATAGACAAAATCCACCATTAGACTAGTCACCAAACATTCCCTAGGTGATGGTTTGTCCATTCCTCCTTGTAGGCTAGACTAAACACACTGACTTGTTTAGCCTAGGTTTTTGTGGTAAGCACACCACCCTCACTCCCAGATTCCACCCTTTTGAAGTCTCCATTTACACACCCATAAATTGAATTTTCCAAGAGGCCGTTGAATTCCACAAAGGAATTTGCAAGTTAGGGCCACATCTTTGGTGAAACCCTATGAATCGAGGTTTTTAATGACAGTTTTGGGTAAATTGCTCACAACTCGCTCTAAACTCTGCCAAATGGAGTCAGACCACTTGCATTCAAACCTGAACTCACACCATAATCTAACTAGTTCAAAATTACATGCAATTAAATCATCTGTCAGATCATACAGTACGGAAAATGATGGAAATTTGGGTAAAATCTGAGTTTCCTTGTTATTCAAACCACCAAATCTTTACATGCTTCATCCAACACCAATATGGATGATCTCAAAGGCACAAATAGGTGTTTCCCCAATGGCTACAAATATTTTCCAATTGGTTATGGCTGTTGGACCCTCTTTTCCCAATCAGTGGAAAATGTTGCTTAGCAACTTTGGCAACTTTTTGACACTTTTGACATGCCAACATCCCTAATGGAATTTATAGACCTATCCTAGGACTAAAACAACTCAAGACAACTTATCAACATGCCTCCTACAGTACATGAGCCCCATGGCCTAATTTGGTCTCTAGGTTTATAAATGACCTTATAGCCAATTGGCCTTACAAATGGGTTCTTTATTACATCCAAAGGATCCAAACTGATCCAACACATTATCTTAGGGTCTAAGACCACCTATCCAACACTCAACCAACAAATGAAAATAAAAAAGCAAGAGGGTACCCTGCACCACTAACCCCAAGGTTAAGGAAGGCTAGGTCTTAGCTATACAGGGCATATTAGCGGGAAAAATGTGAATATATTCAAGGTGGTCACTAGTGTTTGATACTTCAAACTAGAAATTACACAATAGAGCTTTCTGATCTTTTCATAAATTTGATGATGTTTTTGGTATTTTCTAATTTGAAATACATATAAACCAAGTCATAACAACTAGCTCTACTCTAATAATCTATTCAACTCAAGATTGAGAAATAAACAACAAAAGTAAAGGGATACAAGAGATACAATGAACAAACTTGCATTTAACTATTGGATATTGTTAATCACTTGAAAATTTATTACGTATGAAAATTACACTAGACTGAGAGAAAACACATAAACATAAATCAAATAACACAATTCATGTATATATGATGTAATCACCAAAGGAATAAATTAATTAATTGATTTTTTGAATTCATCAAACTATATGGCTATACCCAGGCACAAATTTAGGATGAGATACTTTATAAGAACTTTGAAACATGATCATATCAAGTTATCCATTGCAATTAAATCAATTAATAATCAACACTACCATCTAATAAATCTTTTTGAATCATTAACAGAAACAAGAAATATTGAAACTTGAGCTTTATTTATAAAAATTTCATAAGTCAGGAATAAATTCTCACACCAAAACTGCATAAACATTTAACAATATTGTCTGTGTTAAAAATCTAACACTTTCTAAGTTGAAATGAAGGGCTTATATAGCTATTACAAAGATCAATTTGCAAACACGTAACTAGGGTTTTTGGGCAAACTTGAGAGTCAAAATGTATTAAAAACTGAATAAAACTACTCCAAAACTAAAGCAAATTACTTATTAAACGTGTGCAAAGGGTATATGGTCGATTTGGGATGCTAAATTTGGAGAAAATTTTCTCATTTGACCATGTTTCAAGTGTGAGTTAACAGTTGTTTCGAACTAATAGGTTTTCCTTCCAAAACATTGGTTTAATCACTTCAATCTTTCCAAAACTCAACTGAAACTAAACTATAGTCTTTTGGATGTGGAAAAGAAAAAAAAAATCATCTCTTTTAAGGCTCATCTTACCCACATGGGAACCAAAGTTAAGTAGTGTTGTTAAAATCAAGTGTGAAAAATATTATCCAGAAAGACTATTGGTTACAACTTTATTTTCTACAAATGTACCTATTCAAAATTTGAAGTATACTAATCCTCACATTTGAGAAATTGCTTTTAGAAATTCTTGATTAAAAATAGTTACCATATGATTCAAATCCTCGGTATCTAGAGTCTTTCTTTATATCAATTTTACAACCAGATTCTTGATGAAATTTTTTAGCTTTCTCTTCTCTTCATACTGCAGAACCTCAACCTACATTTTCAAGATTTGTTGCTTCATTGACAACACATGCTCTATGACTTCGAGAGTGAAAACCTTGTGTAGCTTATGATTAAATTATTGTACTATGTGTTGAGTATCATAAACCACCATTTTATCATTCAAAAGAGTACAAGGGAGGGATTCTATAAACTCTTCAATTCTTACTAGCAATGTGTTTGCACCATTGATTTATTCAATCACCTTCTCCTTTGACTTCTTATATTCCTTTATTACCACTTTGATGGTTATGGTTCATTCTATTATTGTACCTTTATCTCAATCACTGAGGATCATGTTAATCCCAACCGGTGTTGAGAGGGGAGGAGTGAATCAGCACTATACCAGTTCTAGCATATTTAACCTTAATCAAAGTTTCTACTCAAACTTAACACTTATCTCTATAAGAAGCATTACTAAGAAACATGCACACATAAAATCAATCACACATGAACACCAAGGTTTATCATGTGGAAACCCAAATGGGAGAATACCACGGTGTGAGTATAAACTCACAAAATCTGCAATCTTCTGGAGTACGCCCAGTGAGGAGCCATCCTTGTTAGGAGATTACAAAGACACTATCAGGTGCCACCCAATTAAGGGATTTTCTTCAAGTCCTATTATAACCTTTACCCTATTAGAGGTAGCCTTATTAAAGGACTTAGGATCATCAATTAAGATGTCACCCGGTTAAGGGATTTTACAAAGGGACCTGTTAAAGTCCACCCGGTTAAGGGATTTTACTGTTGTAGTTATTAGAAAACAACATAGATAATGATCTGCTATAATAGCTACTCTTAGCTTAATCAGATCCAATTGAAGCTCTTTGTTTTGACCACCAGTTACACTTTCTCTGCACTCTACTCATGCTCTACATTTCACTTGCTCTGCACTCTACTGGTGCTTTGCATTTCACTTGCTCTGCACTCTATTGGTGCTCTGCATTTCACTTGCTCTGCAATCTACTAGTGCTATGCATTCTTTCTCTACTCTTCACACTATCCGAGCTCTACACACTCTCTTCACCACTCTGCTATTCACTTAGTAGTTCTGCACTCTTCTCACCTTGTTGGATCGCCTCTCTTCAAAATTGCACTCAACAATTTTACGATCATACTTTTTGGTTTTTGCCAAAAACCTTTATACCATATTTTTCCAACACATAACTCATGTTTCCTAAATGAGTATACACCTAACGCTCGATAGACTTGAAATTCAAATCTTCCCGCACTTTCTATGCATGCTCTCCATCATTCACGCCAGCAACTCATCCTTATTTGGCACCGCAGCTCATAATTTCACAAACCTTTGGGTCATGTTCTGTCTTTTTAATGTGAACTAGAAAATCCGCACAAATATTGCCTTAACTGGTTGTTAACTACTGTATAATTCACTAGCAGATTGTTTTATGACATCTCATCCTAACTGACTCACCTTTGGTCATCGCATCCAACTTACCAGTCACTACTCTGAGATTCTTGATGGATATCATCCTTCAACCTATATCATCAATTCATCGGTGTAACTCTTCACCTTTTGTCACCAGTCACTGATCATCAATCAAACTGCTCACCTATCCATTTAGAGTGTTATGGTCATGCATAAGACTAATAAACTACAATCTGAGTCACCTCTTGTGACCGCATCATCATTTCAACTGCTTGTTTAAGAAATTGATCTCAACACCTATTGGATGCTTGACTGATCAGTTAGCTACTCTGTTTATCCTTCAACCGATTAGTCTTCGACCAACACACTTCTTAAGTGTGTCAATAATGCATATTAGGGAAGCACTAAATCCTCCATACTATTTGCAGCCATGAGTAAACCATTGAGGTTTACCACACCTCCTTTCCTATGAGCTTGACCTTATTCGCCGATAAGTGTTGGTCATCAATGACAATACTAACTGATGAACTGGTTGTGCCAATAATCTCCCCCTTTGGCATTGATGGCAACACTTCAAACTTCTCTTTTAGAAACCATTCACTTCTGTTTCCGTTGTATCGATCAACTGCTTTGTTTAAATCTCCCCCTTTCACTGGCTTCCATTCATGTCACATCTAACTTCATCTCCCTTCATGTTCCATCTGACTTCACTCCCCCTTTGACAACAATGCCAAAGGTGTAGTCTAGAAATCCTATTTCACATACTGCAATGACTGCTCCCCCTAACAGGAGTACTTCATAATCATCAATCCAAACACGTGGAATTTTTAGGAAAAATCATACCGGATTGATGTTGTTCTGATCTTCACTCACCTTAGAGAATGCAAGGGGATGACCCCTATCTTACCTTTGAGATACTTAAAAGTATCCTTAGGTAGCGACTTGGTGAATATGTCTGCAACTTGTTCCTTTGTTGGCACATATTCTAGTCTAACTTCTTTGTCCTACACCTGTTCCCTAAGATAATGATATTTTACTGCAATATGCTTGGTCTTAGAGTGCATTACTAGGATTTTTGATATGTTGATGGCACTTGTATTGTCCTAGTGTATCACCAAAGGTTCAGTCACCTTTTCTTGGATACCTTCCAAGATCTACTCAATCCATACTACCTGTGTATAGTTGATTGCAGCAACCACATAGTCTGCCTTAGCTATGGATTGAGAGATACAGTTTTGTTTCTTGCTTGTCCATGACACAATCCTATCTCCAATAAAGAATGTACCACCACTAGTGCTCTTTGTGTCATCAATATTTCCTACCCAATCTGCATCAATGAAGACACTTAAGTTGAAATTTCCCTTATGTGGATACTATTACTACTTATTATAGTTGCCATTAGTTTTATATCCAAAGTCATTCTATATACTCTAGTTAGTTACTACTACCGAAACATTCAGTCGGTATGCACATAACAGTTGGTTATAGAAGAAAGTAGTCACAGAGCCCAGTATACAACGAGCTATCTGCCGAGTAACACTATATGACTACTGAGCAACAATAATGATACACCGAGTTGATATACATCGAGTGAGACGTGTTACCAGATTCATTGAATCTAGACACACATGGGAAAATGTGTTACAAGATCAAGGAACATAGAACCGTTATCACATTGGAAATTACACTTAAGGATTGTGTATGATTTTGAGGTCATCTATCCAATGAAATATTTTGTATGGTTATTCATTCGATAAATCATGTTTGTAAGATCGAAGCAATGAACTTGATCACTGACATAAGAGATCTATTTATATAGCATGGATTGAGATCAGATAGAGACATATAGAGGTGTATGAAGCAAGACATGTGTGATACATAAGAAAGCACTGAGTGTTATGACTGTTACAAAGACACAAAGGTCACCGAGAAGGATTTCAAAGAATAGTCAAAGAACAGAGTAAACAGAAGGGTTTACCGAGTTATTCTATGGGTTACCGAGGTATTCTATAAGCAAGATAATCTCATTTTGAGCACATAGAATCTGCTATAACATTCCAGATGTAAAGTTGCAGATATTTATGTAAATTTTATTGTAATATTTTGAAGTTGTAAGAGAAACCTTTAACAGGGTAAAAGACTCTAACAAAGTCTATAAATTTTAAAGGCCTTAACCAGGTGCAACATTTAGAATAAGTGTTGTAAAATCCTTTAGCAAGGTAGATCTAATGATCTTGATACTCCTAACAGGGTAAGCTATCAGAAATAGCTGAACATGTAGCTCTAACCGAGCAACCTTTATTATTGCAGTAGTGAAGTTGTGGGTGCCATCCCCACTGCATTTTTTCTCTCTAACCAAGAGTTTCTACATAACCAAAATATATGTGTTATGGAGTGAATCATGTATGATTGTTATTTATTTGTTTTAGCTTTATGTTATGTTACAGCATTTTGTGGTTTATGCATATCAGTGAAGATATTGTTGGTGAAAGGATTTGTAGTACTAATTCACCCCTCCCCTCTCAGTACATTATCTTTCCATATTGGGCCTAATAGATACTAGAGACCATACTCACCAGTCCCCTTAAGGTATCTAAATATCCTCTTAACCACCACCATATGAGTCTCTTTTGGATTTGCAACAAATCTAGCAACCAAGCCAACTGCTTGTGCTATATCCGGTCTATTGTTCAGTGCATACTACAACTTGTCGATCATGGATCAATATAGTGTCTCATTCACTTAATTTGCTTCATCGTCTTTGGAGAGCTTGTAGCCTGTAACCATCAAAGTTCTAACAGGTTTGGAATCTTTCATTCCAAAGGTCTTCAATATTTCTCTTATATATTTGGTCTAGCTAATGAATATACCATTCTTTAGGTGAGATACTTGCAGACCAATGAAGAATTTTATTTCACCAATCATGGACATTTCAAATTATTTCTTCATTTCTTTTGCAAAACCTTTTCTCATTACATCATCTCCTCCAAAGATGATGTCATCTAAAAAAATCTCCACAATCAAATGTTTTCCTTCTTCTCCAATATTCAAATATAAGTTATTGTTGTCATTGGTTCTCATGAACCCTATACTTATCAGGTATGAGTGTAGTCTCTCATACCAAGCTCTTGGTGCTTGTTTTAGCCCATACATAGCCTTCTTCAGCTTGCATGCCATATCTCTTCCATCTTCTGAAGAAAACCCTTCTGGTTGCTCTATGCACACTTCTTTCTCTACAAAACCATTCAAGAATGTTGATTTGACATCCATTTTGTAGACCTTGAACTTCCTGTAAGCAACATAAGCAAGAAATATTTTGACACCTTCCATTCTGGCCACCAGTGCAAAGGTCTCTCCATAATCCAAACCTTCTTCCTATGTATACCCTTTGCAGACTAACCTTTCTTTGTTTCTTACTACTTGACCAGTTTCATCCATTTTGTTTCTAAACACCCACTTGGTGCCTATCACATTTTTGTTCTCTGGTCTGGGCACAAGGGTCCAAGTTTCATTTTTCTCAATCTACTCCAGTTCTTCATCCATAGCCTTGATCCAGTCTTCATCTTGCAGAGCCTCCTTTGTTGTTTTGGGATCAATTTTAGAGAGCAGATAGGTACTCTCCCTTGCTTTTCTTCTAGTCAATACTCCTGCATTTTTTTCACGAATAATATTGTCAGCAGAATAATTGTTTCTGACATACCTTAGCAGTGTTGGTTCATTCCTTGGAGCTTCTTCTACTGGTTGTATAGGGTCTACTTCACATGCTTCCTCATTTTCAGCTACACTAGGATTCTCTGCAATAGGTTCGACTGCTACAGTGTAATCGAATCCTTGATAGTCCTTTGGTTCACTCTTGCTATCCTATTCATTTTTCTCAAAGAACTCGTCTACTTTGACATTTGCACTCTCCACAACCTTACCGGTCCTTTTTTTCAAACACATGTATGCTTTACTCTTTGTGGAGTAACCTAAGAATATTCTTTCATCACTCTTAGGATTGAACTTTCCAGAGTACTCATCCCTCTTGATGTAGCACTTGCTTCCAAATACCTTGAAGTAACTCACATTGGGTGAGTATCCACACCATAATTCATAGGGAGTCTTATTTGTCTCATTCTTCACCTATATCTGGTTCAAGGTATACACATAAGTACTCACTGCTTCTCTCCAGAAGACATGTGGAATATCCTTCTGAATCATTAGAGTCCTCATACAATCAATTAGAGTTATGTTTCTTCTTTCAGCAACCCCATTCTGTTGAGGTATTCTGGGTGTAGACATCTGCCTCATAATCCCCTTTTCTTCACAGTAATTTATGAACTCTTGAGAGGTGAACTCTCCTCCTCTGTCAAATCTCAAACATTTTAGACTCTTACCAGTTCCTCTCTCCACTCGAGCCTTGAAGACCTTAAACATGTGAAAGGCTTTAGAATTTTCTTTCAATAATACAACCCACATCATTCTTGAGAAATCATCTACAAACAACATGAAGTACCGATCCCCATAGAAACTCTTAGTCCACATACGACCACGTTGTTGGCCATTTGGAGGAATTGATTATGTGTTGCATTGATGTTTTGTCATTGATATCAACACTAGTTGTTTTAGTTGTTTATCGATATCCTTCTCGTCCTGGTAGGTTGTTTGGTTTCTGGCTAGATTAGATCATGATGATCCAATATACTCTAATATGCTTTGGCTTAGATCTTCTATTCATGCTACTCAGATTCATGTTCAGTCGGTTGGTTTTGATTTGGTGATCAGATGCTATCTTAGATGCTGGTAAGCTTGGTTTTGTTGATGCAGTGAGGATTTCACCAGCAGAGCTTTGTTGAAGATCTTTGATATTATGCATAAGTGGTGTTGGTGTGGCTTCTAGTAGAGATTCAAGATGTTGATTGGGATCATTGCTTTAGCATGTGTAGACCTAAATTGCATCCGGATCCATCTAGGTTTTTGACCAGCTTAAGGTAACATGTTGCTTGGTCTTCTTGATGTGTTTTTGGGATGTCTTATGGGTTGGATATTATTTGTTTGGTCTCTGACCAACATGCTTTGTAATTATGTAATTGGTTTATTGTCTGGTGGCCGACCTTATTGTTTATGGTTGAGGGTTTGTATATATATGATGTAAGATCTCATTGTAGATCATGATGCATGTAATGTAAGGGATAATGAAAAGGATGTATAGGAGCAAATAATGTAATAATCATTCATGCAGAGGATTTGGTTGATCATTGGTGTTCAAGTTGGGTTTATGTAAGAGGATTAAATCCTCTAGTATTGAGTTTAATTGAAATTATATCAAGCATAGGAGATGTTATCATTGCAATTCATTCTTCCTTCCGGATTGTAGTCTGGATTTTTTATGTAGTCAATGAGACTCCTTTTGTAATGAGAAGTGTGCTCTAGGTTGTTGGCCATTCGGAAAGTGTAGGCCCCTCAATTTGTAATCACATACCTACTGCAAAAGTATTATCTATCTATGGGTAGGCTTCCCACCATGGTTTTCCCCTTTACCAGGTTTTCCACGTACAAATCTTGGTGTCATGTGGATGGTATTTATTCTCTAATTTTTGCTTGTGCTTAATTTATATATTTGCTATTTAGATAATTGGTTTATGCATTTCGGTATTGATCTTATGTGTTCTAGTATTAAAGTTTAAATTTCTTCAGGTCTTGGTAATCTAGTAACAACTGATTCCACCCCCCCCCCCCTCTCAGTTGTCTTTCAGTTATTTGAACTATCTAACACACACAAATCTATATGCACTAATTCCAACACATTCTCAGATGAATAAGATTTGTTTTGAAACTAGATGCGGTCAAATTTCCTAGCTGACAATATTTACACATAGCATTCTTAGGTTACATAACGTCAAGCATACCTCTAACAGACTTCATTTTACTAACATTTTCTATGCTATTAAAATTAACATGGCACAATCTTTTGTGCCACACCCAACTATCTTCTACCTTTTCCATAAGGCAACTTCTTACAATGGTGTCTAGGTAGAACAAATTACCTTTAGTTTGTTTACCGGTAGCAATCAAACCTCCTGATTTATCACTTATTTTCCATATTACATCATTAAACTCTAACCAGTAACCCTTATTGTTAAGTTGTGCAACACTTAACAGACTATACTTTAGCCCTTCTACCTAGTAAACAACATGACAATTGGTTTTATCATTTAGGGCTATAGATCCCTTACCTTTTACTACACAGGGAGCATCATTGTTGAATCTTACCAATCCTCCATCACAGTCCTCCATGCTGAAGAATTTGTTCCTGACACTAGTCATGTGGTGAGTGCAACCATTATCAATTAACCAATCTCCACACCGGTTTGTGTAAGGAAACTTAGGTGCGGAAACAACTTCCTACACTAATCTCTAGAGGAAAGTATTGTGCAAATTCTTTTAAATCCTTACAATTTCAGATTCGTTAAAAACTTTAACAAAGATATTGAAGCCATATACCATGCATACAGAAAATAGAGAATGATACAATGATTTACCCTGGGGAAAACCTTTTGGTAAAAGACCCCAGCACTCCAAAACCTGCACAATGTATTATCTTCAACACAACGGTTACAACACACTTGCAATACAAGTTCTTTTAGGAGACAATCGACACTTAAAGACAAATCCAGTAGCACAATATCATACCAACAATACACTCTTTTCGTATCACAGTTTGTAACTCTAAAAAATGCTTATGCGCTTTCCTTTTTAGGGCAACTTCCAAAGATAGCCGTATTAGGGTTTTACCATTCTCCGAGAAAATAGGAACCCTAAAATATTTTTTCGAGGCGATGCCCCGAACCCCACAATTGAGGAAGAGTGTACAGTACTCAACTTTATTAGTTGCCACATGTCTTGCATGTCTTCACCCATCATTGAAATCTCCTAGAAATAGCTCTTACGTGTCATAGGAATCCATCATAACCATTTCAGCCATGATCTCCTTACACACAATTCAAGATGCCGACACATCAAGTGGAGTGACAAATCAACATGCCAACTAGACATGTACACTCACACTTAATTACATTATTTGCAAGAAATAAATTTTACAAAACAAATAATAAGAATAGGAATTATCCAAGGTTGAGACACCTTATTCCTAATAGTTTGAATTGTGAATAAGTTCCATATCACTTTCCTCTGTGCTATCTTCCTTTACCACTACAAATGCAATCCCTTCTCAATCAGATTCTTCTTTGGTAATTCCTTCTTGTGCAAGATAGCACTTGTTCTTTCTCTTCTCTTGGTATCTTCTATATTGTCCTTCCTATCATTGTCAGGACATCTAGATGCAATATGACCTATTTTATTGCAAGAGAAACACTTTAGGGGTAGTTTTCCTCTATACTTTCCTTTTCCTCTTGGCATCCTTCTTGCTATTAGAGCTTCAAGCTCATCTTGTTCATGTTCTTCAGATAACAAGTTGTCATGTTCATGAGAATGACCGGTTCTTGTAGTAGAACTAATTTCAATTTCTTTTCTTCTCATTGTTGGTGCAAGTGTCATGGAAGATTTGAAGGCACCATCAATCTTTGGCATACTGTTATCATAGTTGCTCAGTTCAAAGGCAGTCAACTCACCGATCAGGGATTCAAGTGTAACATTAACTATTCCCAAAGATCCAAGTTCTTGAATTGCAGAAACCCTTATGGCATATTATGGTAGCAAGGTTCTCAAGATTTTGTTGACCACATCATCTTCCTCAAGTTTTCCTCCATCATTTCTAATGGAATTTACCACATCCTTTATTCTTTTGATGTACTATTCTATATTCTCTCCTTCTTGTATCATCATCTCATCAAATTTTCCTCTTCAACTATCCACCTTAGCCTTTTGTACATGAGGATCTCCCCCATAAATATTCTTCAACTTATTCCACATCTCATAGACTATTTTTCAGATCTTGAATCTCAGCATACTCTTTATCAGATAGAGTACTAGAAATCACCTCCATAGTTGTGATGTTATCTTGCTTCTCTTTGATCTCATCTACATTGAGAACCCTTGTAGGTTCATTTTACTCTATGCTTACATGATTCCATTATTGATTTCCTAGAGTTCTTAGGTAGAGCTTCATTCTACCACACCATAATGAGTAATTATCCTTAGAGAACTTGGGGCCTTCCTTTTGTATCATCTTGGATATTTCCTAAAGCTATTAAGCTCTTTTGAATCTAAGGACCTGGGCTCTAATACCAATTGTTAGTCCCAACAAATGCTGAGAGGGGAGGGGTGAATCAACACTATGTCGATTCTAGCAAATTTAACCTTAATCAAAGTTTCTATTCAAACTTAACACTTACTAGTATAAGCAACATTAATAAGAAACATGCACACATAAAATCAATCACACATGAACACCAAGGTTTATCACGTGGAAACCCAAATGGGAGAATACCATGATGTGAGTAGAAACTCACAAAATTTGCACTCTTGATGCAAGAGCATCCCTGGTTCACAGCAATCTTGCATCAACCAAAAACATTTTCTTTTATGTTTTGTTTTATGTTTGCAGTTTCAGTTTTCCTTTCTGTGTGTCCTAGTTTTGGCTCATTGGATCCTGTGGAGTTGGATTCTACTTGAATACTTGATCATCTTTCTTCCTTTCAAACTGCATCTCATTTGGATCACTTACTGGCAAGATATCGCTACCTGTTTCCATGATAGTTTCTTGTTACCGATTTCTTGAGACCTATTCTAGTGATCTATCGGAACCCATTCTGAAGCTTGTGGATCCTTGAGCATTGATCTCGATGTTTCTTGGCATGTGGTCGACCTTCTTCATTTCATCCTTTCAATTTTTCAAAGGAATCTCTTGGCAGAGGCCAACCTTATTCATTTTTGCATGTTAGGTCTTGTTCTTCAGGATTTGATCATTTTGGGCCGAATGGATCCTTTGGATATATATATATATATATATATATATATATATATATATATATATATATATATATATATATATATATATATATATAATCATGCTTTAGAATGTAATCAATTAGAATCAATCAGAGTATCAGATAGATAGACTATTCCTAGAAGATAGATCTTTTGATTCAAGCACCCGGTTGTGATCTATTCTACCAGGCCTATGTGTCAGTATGTTGTAACACGATTTTTAGCGGTTGGATGTAATCAAATTTCAGACAATAAAACTATCTATTCTACATTGCCTCCATCATATATGTGTGTTTATTTTGTGTTTACTCTTGTTCACTAGTCTCGAATTATATCCTTGAGGTCCCTCCTCACTAGTGACTGCTTCAAGTGGTATCAGAGCAAAGTTTCATTCTGGAGGTTCTGTGTCTTGAATTTTTGTTGTAGGGTGGTAGATTGCAGATCTGACCTACAATTGTAGAGGACTAGCATGAATCAATGGCACGAAGAGGAAATAGGAATGGTGGAGTGCATGGGAACGTAGACCCTATTGTGATGGAGATGTTGCGAGGAATAGTGTCCCAGTTAGAAGTTGTGGAGATAGCCCAGAGAAGAGGTCGACATATTAAAGATGTAAGAGGAGATGAAGGAGAAGAAGCCCTGACAGAACAAGTGAACCTATTGGTAGTTGATTTGGATGAAGAAAGGTTATTAAGGGTTTTGAGTAGGGTGAACACTAAACCTCATTTTACCCCACCAAAATACGATGGGAAGTTGGATTCAGATGAATTGATGGATTGGATCTCAGAGATGGAGAAATATTTTGATATTGAAAACACTGCATAAGAGAGGAAGGCGAAATATGCATGTACTTGGTTGAAAGGTCATGCATCTCTTTGGTGGGAGCATTTCCAAGTTGATAGACAAAGAAGAGGTAAAGAAAATATTAACACAGGATCAAATGATTGCTAAATTAAAATCAAAGTTTGTCCTGACGAATTATCAAGTGGATTTGTTTCGTAAATTGCAGAAACTGAGACAGAAGGAACCTAGTGTGAAGGAGTACGTCAAAGCATTTTACAAATTGAACATCCGATCTGGACATGTTGATGATGAAGTTGAATAGATAGAAAGATATTTGAATGAATTATGGATGTCTATACAAGATGAACTCAGTATGATCAAATTGGAGAGTGTTGAAGAGGCTTACCAATATGCACTAAAGGATGAAGAGAAATTGAATAAAAGACATGAGCAGAGACAGAGAGGTAGAGGTGGAAGGTTTACTCAAGGAAAATTTCAAAGAGGAAGAGGATATAATGGAGGAAGAGGAACTAGTACAAGTCAAAACAAGAACAAGGAAGTGAGAAAAGAAGGTAATTCATACCGTAAGGATGATAGAAATTTCTACTGGCAGAGAGAACCATATGGTTACCAAAATGAGAACTTTGGAAGACAAGACAAGAGGACATTTAGAGGAACCTGCTTTAAATGGGGAGGAGAAGGACATCGTGCATTTGAATGTAAGAAGTTAGAGGCTACCGAAAGAGCAGCAGTGGTGGAAGAAAACCCCACTAGATCAGACAATAAACCGAAAGATGGAGAGCTTTGTGTCATACCAGAGGAGATGAAGAACCCTTGCAAAGGAAGAAACTAGTCAAGACCAAATGTAAGGTATCTGGTAAGTGTTGTAAATTTGTTATTGATAGTGGTAGTTCAGATAATCTAATTTCAGAAGAAATCGTGAATAAGTTGAAATTGGAGAGATTGAAACACCCTAATCCTTATTAGATAGCATGGATTTGTTGGCTTGATGATGATTGTAATATATTCATCATATGTTGTCATTGTTGAAAAACATACACACACATATGTTTATATTGTCTACCAGTGTAACTTCAAGTTGTTTATACTACAACTAGTATGCTAGAGGTTATACTAAGAGGTTTATCTCTAACCAGTATATGTTTAGAAGATGATCAGTGGATACACATTAGTCGGCATCAAGATGAAGATCAAGCAGAGATCATATCAAGAGATTCAAGGATAGCAATTTATATATTTAACTCCAACCGGTATTGATTGTTCCAATAGGTATTCATTGATTTTGTGATGAGTTACCACAAATCGTGATGAGTTATTCATTGATTTTGTGATGAGAGACAAAAAGAGTTAAGTTAGAAGAGCAGTGTTGAATATGTTTAGAAGGATCTGATCAAGAAAGTATTGTGTTACTCAGACAGATCAAACCAATCTTGTTGTTTTCTAACAATCATAGCAGAATTCAAATCCCCTAACCGGGTAAGCTCTAACAAGCTTCTTTGTACAAATCCTCTAACAGGGTGATCCATTAGTTTGGATTTAGAAATCCTCAACCGAGGTTACTCCTAATAGGGTACTACCTTTCATAGGGTATACGCTTCTAATCAAGCTTTGGGATCTCTAATAAGATTTTCTCCTAGCATAGCACTTTGTAGACCCTAACCGGTCAGTTATCTATTACTGCAGATAGTTAACTTGTGAGTTCCATCTCACCATGGTTTTTACATATTTGGGTTTTCCACGTACAAACAATTGTGTTATGGTGAATGTTTTACTTATTGTGGATGTTGTTATATCATTTTGGATTGCATGCATTGTGTTTAAAAGTTTTGTTAAGTTCATCTATTGGTTAGTGTTTGAAGTAGTTTTATTTTTGGTGTCACTGATTCACCCCCCTCCCATCTTAGTGCTTTTCAAGTCCATCGATTGGTATCAGAGCCTAACTTATTTGAAGCCTAATCGCTTAGAAGGGAGCCTTGAAACCACCATGGGGGACATGACCTACTTTGAGATGGCTAGAGAGCTAGAAGCTAGCAAAAATGAGCTTGAAAGCCTTAGGGTCAAACTAAAAGCTTCACAAGTAAAAAGGAGAGAGCTTACTGAACAACTGTTAGAGATATCTGATAATAGTTCTTTAGATGAAGCCAATATTGATGCTTTAGTCGAGGAGGTTGAAAAGATAAATGGTGAAAAACTAAATCTGAGGAGAGAGCTAGAAGGTCTCACTATCTGCATGAGTCAGGAACTAGAAGCCAGAAGAGTTGTTGAAGATCTTATCAAGGAAAGAGATCAAGAGATTGTCAAGATCAAGTGTGAAAATGCTACCTTGCATGAGCATTTGAATGTTGAAAGAGAAGAGAAGGAGAACTTATAGCTAGATATTGAGTTAGCATCATCTCTGAGAGAGAACCTTTCAAAGCATAATGAAGACCTCACCAAACAGCTTACTGAAACTAATGAGAAACTGGAAAAGTTCAACAAGAGTTCTACCTTGCTTGAAGAACAAATTCAATCAAAAAGGATGAAAGGTGATACCTCTGGAGTTGGTTTTCATACATCTGAAAAAGGTGAATCCTTCGGTACCAAGAGAAACACTCTTAAGAACAAATCTACTCCTAAGATCAAGAAGCCTACCAGTAAGAAGGTCTTTAAACCTATTTGTTTTGTTTGCCATAAACGTGGTCACACTACAAATGTTTGTAAAGGCAAACCTAATAGAAATGCAAGCTACAATACTAATGCTTGGTATGTGTCCACGAAATTTGAAGGTCATTGCTTCACATGTGGAATGTATGGACATAGATCTATTGAGTGTAGATATGGAGCTAATAATCCTGTACCACATATGCATCCTAGACCGAATGGCAACTAGATGAGTAATTTTGACAGTCAGGTCAACATTAACTAGCAAAGACCCTACAACAACCAGTTTAGTCCATTTGAGATGGAAAAGGTAATAAATGTAATTTGCACCATCTATAATAACTTTGGTCATGTGGTTTTGAACTGCAAAAGAAGAACTGAGAGAGGAAATGCAAGACCTTAGAAATCATCTGGTATGGCCTGCTATCACTGTAACAAGCCAGGGCACTTAGCAAAATTCTATAGATCCAAAAATATCAATCCGGTCAATTCTTCTAAGGATTAAAAAGGAAAGCAGAAATTTAATGTTGAAGAAACAAGGAAGGAAATGAATTGGATATAGAAGAAAAAGAGTGATGACTCAACTAAAGAAGAAACTGTGTAGTACCCCTGCCCTAATCAAATTCTAATCTCAGTTTGACCTTGGTTAGTTTATCATGTTATAATGTTATATTCAGATGTTTTGATTTTAGTGCTTCCTTGTTAATGTGGTTTCCGCACCAATTCGTATGCAATTTTATTAGTTCTCCTATTTCATGTTATTAATCTTGGGCTAACACTTTCATTAAGTATATATATGTATGCATGTATGACTCTTGGTTGCAGGAGATTTCAGGTACAGTACCGCATGGGTGCGAGGTTCGTCTCCACCGGGATTCACAAATTTGAGTGTATCTCTTTGGCCCTTAAAGTTTGAATTAGGTGGTTGTAAGACCCTTGTTTGACCCTAGTTGTGCTCAAGTGAGCGTCGTCAATCATTGTCGGTATTCCCTTTGGTTGGGTATGCAGGTCGTCTATCTGTTTGACCTTCTTGGGTTGTGTGTTTGTGTGTGGTTAAATTGAGTAATTAATCCTTAATATTTAATTTGATTTAATGTGTGTTTACGCATTAGTAATTAAGGGACTTAATTAAATAGGTTCCCTTTATGTGATTAATCGTTAATTATAATTGCTCAATTCAAGTTGGTAGCAAGTTCGATTAAATGATTAATTTATTATGTTTATGCTTTTGGAAAGGAAAGATTTAAATTTAATTGAAATAGAATTAATTTAATCTCTTTGCCCTTTTTAAAAAATAGAAAAGTTGATTTCAATTATTAAAGAAAAACAATTTTAAATAGAAAAGCAAGTTATATATATATATATATATATATATATATATATATATATATATATATATATATATATATATATATATATATATATATATATATATATATATATATATATATATATATATATATGATAAAGTTGGAAAGATTGAATTTGGGGATTTTATTTTAATTAAAAATATTTTTACCCTCATTAATATTTTGAAATATAAATGTTAGTTTTGTTACTTTTGAGAAAAATGGAAATTAAATGAGGAAGAGAAAGCATTTTGATTTTTCTAATTAGAAATTAATTTTTAATTTTGTGTAAAAGTATTTTTAAATTCAAAAATAAGAATTTTGGGATGGTATTTTAAATGCAAAAATGAGATTTTTGTCAAAACTTTTCCCATTTAACCTAGGTTTGAAAATATTTTTGGGGATGATTTTTGGAGAGTATTTTTGGGAAAAATAATTTGGGGAATGAAAATTTGGGGAATTCTAGAAAATGTTTCTGGGAAATTATTTTTGGAGGAAGAAGGTTTTTTGGAGCTTGCAGGTTGGGCTCCCCTTCAAATCTCTTCCAGTATTGCGTATGGAGGTAGGAATTCTTTTATTTGTCTTCCTTGTTGCTAAAGAAATGTACTGTTGGTTTGAAAGAAATGTGCTTGTTGTTAAAAATAAATCTTTCAAATTGATTCTAGATTTAATTTGGGTTTGTGATTTAAAACTATGCATATTAGCTTGTGTTTTTGCAAGTTGGTTGAATCATGTGTGAGAATTGATTCATTTTGCCCAAATATGGCTTTGTTTGAAAAACATTTGTTTATTTGAATGATTATTCAACATATTTCTACTATTTAGAAAACTATGATCATTCTGGAAATTTTCATTTTTAGTCTTTGTATGAGACTGTGAATTCAAAGAAATCTGGGGTTTCATTTTCATTTTCAAAGTTTATATTAAAATGAAAATAAAATTATTATTTAAAAACAAATTTGATTTTTAAATTTAGGGCATAATTTTAGGGTTGGAGGGCAGAGGAGCCAAGGCTCAACTCGTGCCCCTCCTCTCCACAGGATTGCAGCCTGGGAGGTCTGCGTCCACACTGGTGGCCGCAGAGACCCCTATGTCCACAGTGTGGAGATAGAGGGTCTGCATCCACGCTGGTAGCCGCAGAGACCCCTACGTCCACAGTGTGGAGGCCGAGGGTCTGCGTCCACCATGATGGTCACAGAGATCCCTACTTCCATAGTGTGGAGGTTGCAGGTATGCGTCCACCATGGTGGTCGCAGTCTCCACGGCTAGGGCACGGCCGCCCCCACTCCCGTGGATGGGAGGTGGGCCCGTGGCTGCCCTTTGTTTGGTTTTTTATTATTTTTTTTTCGAAAAAAAAATAATAAAATAAAATATAATATATTAAATTTAAATTTTGTTTTTAAAATGTTTTAATATTATTAAATTTTAATTAATATATTTTATTAATTATATATTAATTATTAATTATTAATTAATGTATATTATTAAATATATGTTAATTGCGATAATTTGTATATTAATATATATTATTAATTATATATTAATTGTTGATTCCTAATTAGCGTATATTTTCAATTATATAATAATTATTGTTCAGTCATTAATTTATTAATTTAGGTATATATATAGAGAGATATATATACTAATTAATATCTTTAGATCGTGTATTTGTTTTAAATATATGCAAGGGAATTATATTTCATTGGGAAATGTTTATCTATTTCTTTTGTTTCTTTATATGTATATTTCCATTTTTGGAAAGTATATGCTGGTTTTGGAGTTATGAGAGTGGGTCAACTTTTTCGAAAAAGAATAAGAATGATATTTTATTTTGAACAATAAATATCATATTTAGTTGATTAATGGTTATTTAATTATATTCATGTGAAATTGTTTTAAAACTCATGATGAAGTAATTATGTTATGTTTTGATGCAAACAAACTTAGCGAGTTAGAAAACCATGAACGACCTATACCTAGTTGAGGTAGACAAACTGCAATCAAACATAGATCCATTAGAAAAATGGATCGATTTAAATGTTAACCAATGTGGAAAAAAAGATTCTCTTCTCTAGTGTATGTCTGTGCATGTTTAAATGTATGTTTTCGCATTTGCTTAGGGAATGGCAAGTCCTTGTTTGTAATTGTGGGTTATTGTCATTTGTCGATTTGGGTACTGGTTTATGTCCTTGATTCTGAATCTTGATTGTTTTCATGTGATAGTTTGCATTCGATCATGTCCTTTGTGTGTGTGTTAAAAATTGGTTTGTGGGAGACCATAGTTGGTCAGGTCTCTAGTTAGAGCACCGTCAGTCAGTGCACCTTGTATGAAGTCTTGTTTGACCAAGTGGGTATTCCTATCATTTTGAACTTTGTTTGCTTGACCTTGTGTATTCCTTGGTTTAGGAGTTCGTTTGAGTATAGCCTAGTGTCATTTGGGAAAGTGGCTATCGATTGGGAGCTGCACCCAAAGTGGTTGCTGGGTAACCCATCAAAAGTGTGTCTAAATAAGTGATAACCTAATAGAATATTAGAAAGCTAGTTAATGAATCACTAAGTAAGATAATTGTGCCTCACGTATGAGATGAGTACTAGTACAGACTCGGCATGTAGTGAGAAGGCCTGAAATGGCAAACCATCAACCTTATCTTCGTGAAAGGTTGTGTTAGGTCCACATAAAGTTTAGATGAGCTGGAGGTTCAGATTAGGTTGCTAGGGTAACCCAGTGGATGGGGCCGGAACCTATGAAGACCTACCATGGTAACCATACCAGGTTATGTGATGACACTTGTCCCTTATATTCGCTAGTGTGATGTTTTGTTGTCTTGATAGGAGCATTGTTGAGGAGTCGTCTTGATGTTTATGTCCTCGTGAGAACCTGATATCATGTTAGGCCTTGGGTTGCAAAGATTTAGTTTCATGGATGCTCTAGTTGATCTATGTATTTGCTTCTTATTATGTTTAGTTGGATCCTTTCCTATTCAAGGATCATTCATGTATTTATTGGACCGATGTGGTCATATGTATTATTGGTTATGCTTGCCTTGATGGCAGGATTGTAAATGATGTAACCTTATATATTCTTCTCTATTATTTGACTATCAGAGGGGTCTTGCAGTTGAGCAGACCCAGAGATGTAGCCCACTAGGGGTGAACTCCAAGATCATTTTGGTGTTATGTGGTGTTTTTCCATTCTTATGTTACCTTTTAATTTGTCATGTATGGATGCTTTATGTTAAAATGTATAATGGAGATTAGATGAAATTAATCATAAATGCATGTATGTAGTCATTTTATTAAATGCAGTAATAGGGATCATAAAAGAATGTAGATTTGATTAATGGAATATATTCAGTTATCGATAGCACAATTAAGTATGCATGGAAAGTATTCATTAGTTTATGATGAAGTTAAAGTACGTTATGGAACTAGATGCATGGCATGTGTTTAATGTAAGATTGAACATAATGAATGGTTAAAATTTATTGGATGAACTTAGTCATGTTATCCATAGCTTTAACTCTAATGGATGGACCTTATTGTGTCATCTATATATTTTAACCTTAATGGATAAACTCAGCATGTAATCTAATTTTAACTTTAATAGGTGAATTTCCTCATGTTAGCTACCTCTTCAACCATAATGGATGAATGCATCCTATTATCTATAATTTTAATTTACTGAACAAATTATATCTTTGTTTAAAGTAATAACATGAAATTAAGTTAACCTGCTTAATTGGATCAAATGTCATGAGTTGAGTTAGATGTTAATTAAGTAATCACGTTGGGAAACTCCTTAGGTATTGCTTAGTCCTCTATTGTGTTATCTGAGCTTTTGATAACTCATTGTATCATTATGTTGTGTCTTATTTTTTTTTTAATTATTTGCACTACATTCGTGTGTTTTAGCTTTATCCCTTCGGGGTTTCTTGGCGGGGCATTATAAACTGTTCCTTCACCCAATGAAGAGAACCCTGCACTGGTGGATTAAGCCTTTAATATGGCTAAGGGGAGCTTAATGGTAAATCCACCTCCGGACCCCTTGAGATAAATGAGCGGTAAAAGAATTTTGAAGCATGAAAATTTGGTAACCTTTATGTCAATATGTTATCAACCGGTTTTCTCCTTGAGCCGTGAAATTAGGGCTTGTAACCCTAACAAGTGAGCATTTTATGCAATAGGTAAAAAGGATAAAAGCGAGTTTTTACTTTGTCATTTTTATCCTCATGCATTCGAGGAAAGATTTTTGAGCACTTGTAGAGTCTAGAAAATATTGTTGGTTGATAATTGTCAAAATTGCATTGTGATTTGCAATCAAACTGATTTGAAGGTTGAAGTAGATCGAACTGGTGTGCACTTGGGCATTCAACCGGTAAACAGGGCAATGTGTGCGAAATAAGGTATTTCTTTGAAAATCCTACTTCGAATCTTGTTCATCTGAAATGGCATCATCTTCAAAGTCTGTAGAAAGGTTAGTGATTACATCTGAGCCAATGGAAGTTGTAGAGGCGGAACAAATTGTGTCGTATAATGCATTATCACAAGTTCCCAATGGATTTTTGGTTAAAGGATATTTGTTGAGTTATATTGATTGTAAGATAGAGGATCTAGGATCACTATACATTTACACTTAGTTAAAATCCCTCTGTGATGAGAATGGAAAGATTCAGATAGAGTATGCTAGTGTTTTCGAGAAGGGTTTTCATTACTCCACTTATTTTCTAGAAGATTTTGAGGAAGAGCATATCAGAATTATTTTGAGTCGAGTTCATGGTGAGGACATGTACTTAGAGAGAACTCACACAATTACCAAGGAATCCATTTAGGCTGTAACTGGTTATTTCTCAACTAGTGAAGTACTTGAGCTCAAGCGAATTTCAAAAGAAATGGTATTCTCTAACCGGTTCAACATCTGACAAACATGCTTTTTTTGTTAACAATATCAGAGACTCAACTGTGAAACTAGTAGCAATGGTGATAGGCTACTGAGTATTTTACTCCAGTAGACTAAATAGTGTTCCATCAACAGCAGTACACACAGCTTACAGGATGATAGCTAAAAATGCAGATTATGATCTTTCTGAGGCTATTAGAAGACAATTATTTCTAAATATGCAATCTATCAAGAAGGACAATAGTCTAAAGTTCAAATATGGACAACTATTGGTTGGGTTATTATTTTATTTTTGAAATTTGCTACCAGGAATAGGAGATATTGAATGGTAAAAAGACCTATCGGTATCTGCACAGATCAAGAACAACATCAAGGTTGTAAAGAATACTTTTCCTGCTGCTATGAATAAGTATTTCAATGAGTTTCAGAAGAAGATGAGCATGAGAATGAGATTGTCTGAAGATGTGGAAGACATTTTGCAAAAGACATTGTTTTTACAGTTACCACTGATTATTGTTTGATGCAAGCAATTGAGTCAAGAAAAGAAGAAATGAAAGATATGAGCTATGAGGTGAACCATGACTTACTGGTTGGTTATGCTAATAACCTATTAGCATCTCCTAAAGATAAAAGGAAGGCAAAACTATATATTGTGATATTTCAGGATGCACAAGCCAAAACCAGTATTGCTCCTGCCACAAGTGGGAAAAGAAAGAAAAAGAAAATTGATGAAGCACCTCTGATGATGAAGAATACAAGGCTGACTTAGAGTATCCAAACCAAAAAGGAACCAGCACCTAAATTCTATACAAAGAAGAAGAATGTATCAAAGAAGAGAGGTTGAAAACTAATTCTCCAAGAAGAATCTGAGGGTACTAATACTGAAGAAGAACCTAAGAAGATGAAAGCTACCGATAGAGTAGCAAAGTCAGTAAAGGAAGTGCCAAAGGCAATTGTGCCCATTGATATCTCAACTTTCAAGCCTGATACCCATTTTGAAAGAACAATGAAGGCATTAGAGAGGAACATATTTGACAATGTCAAAGAGCATTTTGTTTCTTTCACTAAATATGAGAAGAAGCAAATCATTCAACAGATAATAAATCATTTGTGTCATTACAGTATATTACCATATGATCTTGAAAAGGATATCTCAAATTCTTTGTACACTATTCTTTTAAATAAATAGGAGGAAGCTATGAAATAGGAAAAAGAAACTATTGATGAGATATTTGTACAATATTATTCCAATTTGTCTATGGATGAAATAAGTGCTTTAGTTGATCAGTACAAAAGTCAACTTTCTTTCAAAGTAAGGAGATTGAAGCTACTTAATGGAAAGAGGGAAATTATTGAGACTGAGATGCATCAGGGAGCCTGTGAAATCAAATAGATGGAAGAGCTCATCCAATCCTCTAAGAATGAGGAAGATGTTGTTATTCGACCAGAAATGGATGAAGAAGAGATTGTTCAAGCTGATGAGGTCTATCCTGTCAAGAAGAAGAATGACACCTTTATTCATGTTATTGATGATGTTCAGGATACAGTTGATCTATCTGGAGACAACACTGCACCAGATATGGAGCCTCTTGAAATCACTGATATATAGGGTACTTTAGTTGAGCAATTGACAACTCAACCGAAAGTGAAGAATCCACCGGAAACAAAACAACCGGAGAAACCCCAATCTCCATCGGTCTTGCAAGATACTCAAAAGGAGTCTATGGAAAATATTGTCACACCGACTTCTGAAAAGGAAATAGAGAAAAATCAAGAGAAAGCAATCATTAAGGTTACATCCTCTGAATCGGTAAAGCCATTAGTCACTCCACAGACTGATGAGGATGATGATGATTCATTAGGCATTTCAGGGCCTATCAATGTTGACAACATGAGTGCATCTGAAATGATGAAGATTGCAAGTGTTATGCAATCTAGAGTGCATAAGAAGAGACTTAAAGAGCAAAGGGTTGATGCTGAAACAATTCAGAATGCAGTAGATATTCTATCTAGTCTACTACCAGAAACTTCTATAGCACATCTAACATCCCCTACTAGAATACTTGGTTAGTTGGTTACTGACGCATCTAATCAAATGAAGTCACTTGAAGAAGCAATGCAAACCTTTGCTGAGAAAAATCACAAGAAGAAGTATGGGGAGAAACTTGCAAAGGATATTGATACTGGTAAAATGGCTCTATCACATAATAAAGCTTTATTGGGAAAAGTTATTGAAACAGGAGGAAAGTATCTTGCTTCTACCTCTAATGTTTCATTCTATTATTCTGATATCACAAAAAGACAAATAGAAATAGTGCAAGAGCTAGAAAGGATATGCAATACATATGTTCCTCTTCAGGACTCTATATTTGCTTTTAGCAAATCTGAAGATGAATTGCACAATAGGTTGGATACTTATGATCATGAGAAGGCAAAGAGACTTTGGTCTCTAAAGGAACTCAAGAGTCTGCTCACATCACAAGTGGACATACTACAGAGAGACTACTCAAATGCAGAAGCTATCTTAGCAACTCCAGAAACCTGTACACTGGATTTGATGGAAGAGTTCCATACACAGCTTATGTCTACACTAGAGTACTCTGAGAACATGCTAGCGACATGGACAAATGCCATATCACAATTGAAGGAGAACTTTAATGTTATTTTCATGAGACTAGCGAATGCATGAATCAGTTTTTGTTGTTGTATATGTTGAACACTTTGATACAAATTCTCTCTCTCTCTCTCTCTCTCTCTCTCTCTCTCTCTCTATATATATATATATATATATATATATCTCTCTCTATATATATATATATCTTTTTCAATTTGACATTGTTGTCAAAGGGGCAATAGAAATATGTATGTGTGTTTTTGAAAAAAAAATTAATGTATGCATTAAGGGGGAGCATGTTTATATGTGTAAATTTTTTGTTGTATGCACACTTAGCGGTATTACTGTAAAATTTTCTAAGTGTTGCCATCAATGCCAAAGGGGGAGATTGTTGGCTTGATGATGATTGTAATGTATTCATCATATGTTGTCATTGATGAAACACATACACACATATATGTTTATATTGTCTACCGGTGTAACTTCAAGTTGTTTATACTACAACTGATATGCTAGAGGTTATACTAAGAGGTTTATCTCTAACCGGTACTTTGTGATAACCGGTATATGTTTAGAAGGCAACCAGTGGATACACATTAGTCGGCATCAAGATGAAGATCAAGCAGAGATCACCTCAGGAGATTCAAAGATAACGGTTTATATATTTAACTCCAACCAGTATTGATTGTTCCAACAATATTCGTTGATTTTGTGATGAGTTACCAGAAATTGTGATGAGTTATCCCACCAACAAATTTTGGCGATATTTTTATGATGAGTTATGATCACCTAACCAGATACACTACACCTACGAAATTGTGTTATGATTTCTTTAGGCCGACATGAAATCTTAATGTCTATATATTGACATCACAATGAATTATTTCATATGAGAAAAAAAGGTGATATGTTGTGTGCAAGAGACAAAAAGAGTTAAGTTGCAGAGTATGCAGAAGAGTGGTTGTCAATATGTTTAGAAGGATCTGATCAAGCAAGTATTATGTTACTCAAACAGATCAAACCAATCCTATTGTTTTCTAACAATCACAATAGAATTCAAATCCCCTAACTGAGTAAGCTCTCACAATCTTCTTTGTACAAATCCTCTAACAAGGTGATCCATAGTTTGGATTCAGAAATCCTCCACCGAAGTTACTCCTAATAGGGTACTGCCTTTCACAGGGTATAAGCTTCTAATCAAACTTTGGGATCTCTAACAAGATTTGCTCCTAGCATAGCACTTTGTAGACCCTAACTGGTCAGTTATCTATTACTGCAAATAGTTAACTTGTGAGTTCCATCTCACCGTGGTTTTTACCTATTTGGTTTTTCCAAGTACAAACACTTGTGTTATGGTGAATGTTTTACTTATTGTGGATGTTGTTATATAATTTTGGATCGCATGCATTGTGTTTAAATTTTTTGTTAAGTTCATCTACCGGTTAGTGTTTGAAGTAGTTTTATATTTGGTGTCACTGATTCACCCCCCCCCCCCCCCCCCTCTTAGTGCTTTTCAAGTCCATTGGGATTTTGGATGAACATAAGTTGTTAGTAAGTGAACAGTGTTTGATAAAATTGAAAATTCAGAATTGTCATAATGAAGTTTTGTGTGATATTATGCCTATGGATATTTGTCATTTTTTGTTGGCAAGACCTTGGCAGTTTGATAGATAGGCAATATATAATGGGAGGAAGAATACATACACTATTGTGGCCAATGAGATGAAGAAAACCTTGCTACCTTTGGAGGAACCTTTGAAGAGTGAAGTCTGTATGATTACGAGAATCTGTTTAGTAGATGAAAGGAAATTCATGGATGGACTGAGACATGAGAATGTATGTTTTTCCTTAATTCCTAAGAAGACTGAGAGACCGGAACCGGAAGGAGAACACTCGGGAGAGATAAGAGATTTGCTAGCAGAATATGAGGACATCATTTCAGATAATGTACTTGATGGATTGCCACCTATTAGAAGTATTAGTCATTGCATGGACTTGGTTCCCAGAGCTAGTTTGCCTAACAAAGCTGCACACCGGTTGACACTAGCAGAAAATGAAGAATCGAATAGACAAGTGTAGGAGTTGTTGAAGAAAGATTTGATTAGGGAAAGTCTGAGCCCTTATATAGTACTAGTAGTATATGAACCTAAGAAGAATGGATAATGGAGGATCTGTACCGATTCAAGAGCAATAAACAAGATCATAGTGAAATACCAATTTCCTTTCCCTAGGATGGATGACATAACGGACTTTTTGAGTGGATAAAAATACTTTACAAAGATAGATTTGAAGAGTGGATATCATCGGATCAGGATTAGAGAAGGTGATGAGTGGAAGACAACATTTATGATAAATGAAGGACTATATGAATGGTTGGTGATGCCTTTTGGATTAACTAATGCACCGAGCATTTTCATGAGGCTGATGAATGAGGTATTGAAGAAATTCTTGGGTAAGTTTGTTATTGTGTATTTGGATGACATTTTGATTTTTAGTATAACAAAAGAGGAGCATTTGTTGCAGTTAAGACAAGTTTTGCAGAGGTTGAGAGAATAAAAGTTGTTGATCTATATCAAGAAGTGTACTTTCATGAAGGATGAGTTAGTCTATTTCGGATTTGTGATATCTGAGGATGGTTTGAAGATGGACCCTAAGAAATTGAAAGCCATTGTTGAGTGGCCTACACCAGAAAGCATTGGAGAGGTAAGATCATTTCATGGATTGGCTAGTTTTTACCGAAGTTTATCAGAAATTTCAATTCAGTTTGTAACCCCTATGATTGAGACCATGAGAGGAGATTAGAAGGAATTCAAGTGGACCATCGAAGAAAACAAAATTTTTGAATTGTTGAAGTAGAAAGTGACTAAGAAGCCTATGTTGGCTTTACTGGATTTCAGTAAGGTATTTCAAGTGGATCGTGATGCAAGTGGAACATCAATAGGAGTAGTTTTGAGTCAAGAAGGCAAAGCAGTAGTATATTTCAGTGATAAATTGAATGATGCCCAGAAGAGATATTCAGTGTATGATAAGGAATTGTATGCCATAGTTCAAGCCTTGAAGAAGTGGAGACACTACTTGTTACCTAAGGAGTTTGTGTTGTATACAAATCATCAAGCTTTGCAGTATTTGAACAGTCGGAGTAAATTGAATCAGAGACATATGAGATGGGTAGAATTATTGCAGAGTTACACCTTTGTGTTGAAGCATAGAAGTGGGAAATCTAACAAAGTTCTTGATGCATTAAGTAGGATAAGGAATTTGTTGACAAAGATGAGAGTGACAGTATTAGGTTTTGAAGATTTGAAGACCTTGTATGATGAAGACCAGGATTTTGTAGAACCTTGGAAAGCATGTAGAGAACCGGTTATGGTTGATAGGAGCAAATGGTTGGATTATTTCATTCAGGATGGGATGTTATTCAAGGGAGTCCAGTTATGCATACCTAAGAGTTCCATGAGAGAGAACCTAATCAAAGAGAAACATAGTGGAGGTTTAGCCGGACATTTTGGTATTGATAAAACAGTTGCATTGGTGAATAAGCAGTACTTTTGGCCCCAAATTTATAAATATGTTAAGAGGTATGTGCAAAGTTGTAGAGTTTGTCAAGTTGCAAAAGGTAGTAGTCAGAATGTGGGATTATATAAACCTTTGACGGTATCGGTAAGACCTTGGGAGGATATAAGTATGGATTTTGTACTTGGATTTCCTAAGACACTGCGAGGCAATGATTCTATATTTGTGGTAGTGGATAGACTTTCAAAGATGGCTCATTTCATACCTTGTAAGAAGACAACAGATGCATTATATGTAGCAAACGTATTTTTCAAAGAAGTGGTGAGATTTCATGAACTACCTAAGGGCATAGTTTCAGACAGAAATACTAAGTTTGTTGGCTATTTTTGGAGAACACTTTGGAAGAAGATGAAGATAGATTTGAAGTTCAATTCTACTTTTCATCCATAGATTGATGGACAGACATAAGTAGTTAATCGGAGTTTGGGAAACTTGTTGAGATGTTTAGTGGGAGATAAAATCAGAAGTTGGGATTTGATCCTTGCACAAGAAGAGTTTGCCTATAACAATTCAATGAATAGAAGTACCGAAAAAACACCTTTTGAGATTGTTACTAGAGTGCATCATAGAGAAATAGCAGAATTGAGAGACATTAGCAGTCAAGACCGGAAGAGTTCAGAAGCAGAAGAATTTGCAGATCACATGGTAGCATTGCATATTCAGGTTAAACAACATTTGGAAGACATGAACAACAAATATAAGGAGAAGGAAGATGAGAAGAGGAGACATAAAGAATTTAAAGTTGGCGATGAAGTGATGGTATACTTGAGAAAAGAGAGATTCTCAGTTGGAACTTATAATAAGTTGCAAATGAATAAGTTTGGACCCTATAAGATTGTTAGGAAGTTCAGTCTTGGAAATGCATATGAAGTAGGGCTATCAAATAGTCTAAGTATTTCACCTATATTCAACATTGCAGATCTTCATGAGTACCATGAACCAAAATTCAGTGAGGACAGTGTTGCAGACCTTGAGAAACAATTGCCCTGGAAGAAGCCAGATCAGATTGAAGATATTTTGGATAGTAGGATTGGGCGTAGTACCCGAAATAGTCAGTACAAAGAATATCTTGTGAAGTAAAAGAACAAACTAGTCGAAGATTCATCTTGGATTTATCAAAAAAAGGTAGACCGCCTTGGTTTCTCTCTAGCCCCAGCAAAGGGAGAGGCTCACTTTTTATTAACCCTGAGTGTCTAATGTAGGAGCATCCCTAGTTTACAGCAATCTTGCATCAACTAAAAACATTTTCTTTTTTGTTTTGTTTTCTGTTTGCTGTTTCAATTTTCCCATTTGTGTGTCCTAGTTTTGGCTCACTGGATCATGTGGAGTTGGATTTTACTTGAATACTTGATCATCTTTCTTTCTTTCAAATCACATCTCATTTGGATCACTTACCGATAAGATATCGCTACCGATTTCCATGACAGTTTCTTGTTACTGATTGTTCCTTTGTTATCGGTTGCCTGAGACCTATTCTAGTGATCTACCGGAACCCATTCTGAAGCTTGCAGATCCTTGAGAGTTGATCCCAATGTTTCTTGGTGTGTGGCTTACCTTCTTTGTTTCATCCTTTGGATTTTTTAGAGGAATCTCTTGGCAGAGGCCAACCTTATTCATTTTTGCACATTAGATCTTGTTCTTCGGGTTTTGATCCTTTTGGACCAACTAGATCCTTTGGGTCGATATATATATTTGCAATCATGCTTTAGAATGTAATAAATTAGAATCAATCATAGTATCAGATAGATAGGTTGTGCCTAGAAGATATATCTTTCAATTCAAGGTCCCGGTTGTGACCTATTCTACCAGGCCTGTGTACCGGTATGTTGTAACCTGGTTGTTACTGGTTGGATGTAATCAAATTTCATGCAATAAAACTATCTATTCTGCATTGCCTCCATCATATATGTGTGTTTTTGTTGTGTTTAATCTTGCTGACCAGTCTGGATTGATCTCCTTGAGGTCCCTCCTCACTGGTGACTGCCTCAACTCTTCTAGAGTACGTCGGTGAGGAGCCATCCCTATTAGAATATTACAAAGACACTATCAGGTGCCACCTGGTTAAGGGATTTCTTCAAGGACTATTAGAACCTTTACCCAGTTAGATGTAGCCTTATTAAAGGACTTAGGATCATCAATTAAGATGTCACCCGGTTAAGGGATTTTACAAAGGGACCTATTAAATTCCACCCAAGCGATTTAAATGTTGTATTTATTAGAAAACAACAAAGAGAATGATATGCTATAATAGCTACTCTTAGCTTAATCAGATCCAATTGAATCTCTTTGTTTTGACCACAAGTTACAATTGCTCTTCACTCTACTCATGCTCTGCATTTCACTTGCTCTGCACTCTATTGGTGCTTTGTATTTCACTTTCTTCGCACTCTACTGGTGCTATGCATTCTTTCTCTACTCTTTACACTATCCGATCTTTGCACACTCTCTTCACCACTTTGCTATTTACTTAGCAGTTCTGCACTCTTCTCACCTTGTTGGATCGCCTCTCTGTAAAATTGCACTTAGCAATTTTACAATCAAACTTTTTTATTTTTGCCAAAAACCTTTATACCATATTTTTCCAACACAACTCTTGTTTCCTAAATGAGTTTACACCTAACTGTAAAGACCACCATAATTTCAAAATAACATAATTCACAAAATTCACATAATTAATAATAAATCATTGCCACATGTCTAGATATACAAGATTAGAGACAAGAAATTACATAAGCTGACAAAAAGATAAGCATAAGGAAACATATACATTTACACTAAACCACAAGATGAAAAACATTAAATGTACAAGGACCAAATCATGATGACCACCCTGACAAGAACTTTCGACATCTGTAGATCCTTCAAACACATCATGGGCGAGAACAATGTCGGAGTGTGTTTCCACCCTACCATGAAGTAGTTACACTTCCCCAGAATCTTTTGTGACATAAAAGATACCCAGCCCAGCATGAGGAAGACTAACAATGTGATACTGACAAGAGTAATGGAATTGTGCGACTAACATGATATATCTATATTCTACACTAATGTAACGATTTCATGACACACAAGATGCATATAATGCACATACAAAGACATGATCAACAATCCTTTCTTAACTATCCAAAAATCATTTCCAAGATCTTAGTTCCATCTCAAACACAAAGAAAAACAAGAATGCATATATCACACATATGGAGTCAAAGCAACAATCTTTTCCTATCTATCTAAAAATCACTTCAAATCTCATACCCATATCATTTATTTGAGTGGTAATCATAAGATAAATTTGTCTCAAATATGGAGAAACACAAGATTTACACATACTTAAGTGTACAAAAGATTCTAGAGCACATAAGAGCATACAATAACATTGATATATCCACATGTCCACTTATCAAGGTTATAATAGTGTATATGAAAGCTTTATTCCATGGAGTATTTTAAGGTTTGAAATCAAATTCTATCTCAATTAATTATAAAAGATAAACAATGCCATAATCAGAGTCATTAATAAATATTTGCACACAGAAGAAAGGTTAGTCTGTATAATGATAATGCATTTGAAAACCTAATCAAGATAATCATTTGCATATTGATAATATAATGGGAGTCCATAACCATAACTACATGTGATTCTAATAATTCAACTAAAATAATCAAGATACCGTTAATCTAATTTGGTTCTACAACTTCATTATTACATACGTTCAATGTTCCAAGTGTTTGTAGGTGATACTCTTAGTAAATCTTCAAAAATGGTTTCAAAGTTTCTGAATTTTAATAGAAGTTGGCTGGTTGACTCATGTATTACTTATTTGATGTACTCCTGAATTATCACATCTTAGTCTAAAACAATAATCATAAGTACTTTATTTAGACCAAGAAGGTTTACTTGACGTATTTAGTCGAATATGCATTATTTTCAAATCGATGTCCAAATTCTTGATGATTATATTAATCATGCGTCGAATGAATGCTCCACTTATCATTGCCCACTTCCGTTTCCAGTTTTCTTCTCAAAAAAATAAAACACCTTATTTTTAGAAGAATGGAGTTTCATTTTCAGAACATAAGCTTTTTTTTACGGTCAACCTTAAGTTTGACTTATTAATAGAAACAAAATAAAAAAGAGTCGATTCACCTCTTTATTTAATCTCCCCATGAACTAAATATTTTTCACTTTCTCCTACGTGGAAGAAGCTCTCCTACTTTTAAGGCTAAGTCTCTTATTTAAATGTTTTCCTTCCCTTATTAATATCAAGGACTTTCCATGGGCTAGTTTTAGATTGAGTTCTCCTTTAAAAGTTACTTCATGTTAAGTTTCTAAATTAAGCCTTCTTTCTTTAAAGCTCACGTGGGCTTTTCTTCTCTTTAAACTTTAAATATAGTTTTCTTTCAATTATTTTTTTTAAGACATGAGCCTTAAAAAGCATGTAATTGGTTTGTTATTATTATTATTATTTTTCTTTAAAATAAATATATATTTTTAACGAATAAGTTTTTTTTTTTTAATCGGTAATTGGTCAAAGCCTGATTTGACTGGAGCTATGAACCAGTGGGGACACAGTAGGGGGCCCCATCCCCATTACATATCTTCGATTGACCCCAAGACCTTCCCCATCCTATGGAAAGCCAAGAGTCACAACTTAGAATTCCACTTCAGATGTCCCTATTGGGAATTGAACTTGGGTCTCCATACTAAGAACCCAATGTTTTAACCAGTTAAGCTCAACCCCTTGAACTTAATGAATAAGTATTTTATTTTTAATAAAACATATACTTTAACTATAATATATTTCTATTTTTATTATTTTTTTCATTTAAAATTTATTACAAATATATATATATATATATATATATATATATATATATATATATATATATATATATATATATATTACAATATTATTAATATAATTTATTATCTTATTATATTTGAGATTTAAAGGAAAACTCAAAACATAATTAATTAAAATACTAAAATCATGCAATAATAAATTATATTTCATAATTAAATAAATATACAATTAATTTAAGTATTAAATAATATCTATGGAAATAATAAGGGACGTGACACTAACACTCGGTAGATTTGAAATTTAAATCTTCCCAAATCTTCCCACAATTTCTCTGCACACTCTCCATCATTCACGCCAGCAACTCATCCTTATCTGCCACCACAACTCATAATTTCACCAACCTCTGGGTCGTGTTCTATCTTTTTAATACGAACCGGAAAATCCGCACAAATCTCCCCTTAACTGGTTGTTAACTACTATAGACTTCACTAGCAGTTTGTTTGATGATATCTCATCCTAACTGACTCACCTTTGGTCATCACATCCAACTTACCAGTCACTACTTTGAGATTCTCATTGAATATCATCTTTCAACATGTATAATCTGTTCACCAGTGTAACTCTTCACCTTTTGCCACCAGTCACTAATCATCAATCAAACTGCCCACCTATTTGTCCAAAGTGTTTCAGTCATACATAAGACTAATAAACTTCAATCTGAGTCACCTCTTAGGACCGCATCATCATTTCAACTGCTTGTTTAAGAAACTGATCTCAACACCTATTGGATGCTTGATTGACTGGTCAGCTACTCTTCTTATCCTTCAACCGATTAGTCTTTGACCAACACATTGCTTACGTGTGTCAATAATGCATATTAAGGAAGCACTAAATCCTCCATATTGTTTGTAGCCATGAGTAAACCATTGAGGTTTACCACAACTCCTTGCCTATGAGCTTGGCCTTATTCACCGGTAAGTGTTGGTCATCAATGACAATACTAACTGATGAACCGGTTGTGCCAACACCATCAGTTATGCCAACAGATCCCTATTTATACTAAGGCATTTTCATTAGTATTTTTTATGATTCAAAGGATTAAAAGGTAGTCATCCCACATGAGGATCGTATCTTCAATGCTAATGGCTTCCTTTCCTTCACTTGACAACATTCCAAGGAGCATTGTCAATTTATCTTTAATGGCATAGTACAATCCCATCATCTTATGATTCACTTCCTGTCCTTGTCAGTCAATCTCTTGTCTCTTACAACTGCAATAAAGGAGTCACCACTCAAGAATGCCATGCCCTATGAAAATGTGGATTGTAGGCTAGTAGATGGTGTACTTGAATCATTGGCCCCATTATTTAACTAATGTATTTCTTTAACTCCCTTATTTTTGCTCTCAATTCTTCCTTTGGATCTTCTTATTTGTCCAATCTATCGAAGACTATGCCCATGACTTGCTGAAGAGAATGTTTCTCTCCTTCCTTATTCTTCTCACCCAAATCTATCTCCTATATTTGGTAGTCTTGTGCCTCCATTTCATTTTCAATCCTATCAGCCAATACTAAAATAATTTGGGCCTTTTGATGGCTAGAGGCATTGATGGTAACAATTGATAGCTTGTGGGATTTCTTCTTTGTCTGTGGAGTTCTAAATGCTTGCTCCAATATTGTGAGGTTGTCTTTGTCAATTTCTTTATACCTCATTTTCCTTCAAAGGTTCTTGTTAACCATATCATGGTACTACTAGACATAAATTTAGACGTATTTTTTCCCTCTTGTTCTTGTTGTACATTTATTTGGAGTTGATTCTCAAGCACCTTTCCCTCTCCTTTATCAACCATTTGTTCATTCTCATTACCTCCCATCTCACCATGATGCCCTTTTTCTATATTATATCCTTCATCATGAGATGGGGGAGCTTATTTTTTAATTTCTTGATATATTTCTTGTTCATTCTCTTGGTCTTGATCCCTAGGAAGCTCATCTACATGATATTCTTCAAGAGCTTCTTCTTCATAACCATCTCTTGGGAGTTCCTCTTCTTAATGTTCTTATATGGTAAGAGGAGGATCATGTTTTTGTTTATTATCTTCTTCATTAGTACCTCCCCCTCCCATCATGGAGGGGGGAGCTTATTCACTTTCCTTATTCAATGCATCTATGTCTAATTCTATATGAGCAGCCCATGCATCAGCATCCTTTTCTATTTCTTTAATTTCCACATTCAACTGTGGAAAGTCTAGTACTTGTGTGTCACCCTCAGGGACTCTATCTTCAATTGCAAGTTCTTTTGATTCTTTTGGTTCTTCCCTTGCATGAGCTTCTAGAATATAATTTCTCCTAACTTCCTCTTGATCATCATCCTTAATGTGAATGGTATCTTTTTGTTCAACTGTTTCTTTCTTAAACACATTGATTGAGGAAGAAGGTGGTGTAACCTCTCCTTCATCTATTGAAATATGTTGTGGAGGAGGAGTTGCCTTTATGGCTTGAGTAGAAGGGGAAACTTGTTCTTGTGCAGTTGAGGTTTCTATGTTTGTTCTCTTCTCTCTTTGTTGTTGTTTCCCTTCCTCTTCTATTTCCTCCTTAGACCAATATATGGACATTCTTATTTGTGGTGGTATTTTCTTCAATCTTTTGCAAACCCTTGGACTATCCTTAAGGACCTCCTTAGTCTTTTTCTTAGACTAACAGACCTAGTCCTTTTATGGATTGAGGATGTGGAAGTAGTAGGAGGAATCTCCTTCCTTTTCTTGGTCTCCTCTACACTTACAAAAGGAATATTTTAAGTTTCGTACCAAATTTCAATTGCCTATGTACCTTCAATGGATTTTTCTTAGTGAATGCTCAGGCATGGCCCATTGGTTGATTCAAATGAGGTGGACTCTTTGAAGTAGCACTATTTTTTACCCTTAGACATGTTTTCTTTCTCTTATTAGGGCTTTCCTTCAACCTGCAGGATGGGAAGAATACTATAAGGATGGTTAATCCATTCATTAGTACAGTATTTAACATCTCAAGCTTATTGTTTCATATCCTTTGGCTCTATTAAGTCCATGTCCATATTATCAATACGAATGTCAAAAATCCTTTTCTAGTTGTATATCAGGTGCAACCTATTCTTGCTATCCTTTCTCTAAGCATTATTTGGGATTGACATATTCTCTGCTTTGCTTGCCAAATCTAAGTCCAACCTGCAATGATCCCTTATCATTACTTCATGACCATCTACACAATTATTCTAGTGATCTTTAATGCCTAGCACATGTTTGAAATGGAATCCTATCAACTTGTTGAATGTACCAATGGGATCAAATTTTCTTATTTCTATTTCTAGGGGCTTCAAAGAAAACTCTAATAGTTTAGCTTCTACATTCTTGGTTGCCTTCATTTCCAAGTAAGAATGAGAAGAAACTCTTATTGGTAATTGAAAGAAAGGATTATTTTTGTTTGCCACAAGCTTGTGGTAATCACCCACCTATCAACAAAGCTCTAAGACAATTAATCTATCACATCGATTGCAAAGTAGCTTGTTTAGGGATAGAGTGTAGCCTACTACTCTGATGTATGTGAAGGTCCTAAATTCAATGAACTAGCTCCCAAACCTTTGGATCTTAGTAGTAGCATCCAGTGATAATCTCTTAGCAAAATCTCCTTCTAGAGTCATTATAGCAAACAAAAAAAATTCATTGACCGTATAGTGGTCCTTTGTACTTATCTCCAAAGTTGGTTGAGGGTAATTCTTATACACTTACATGCTTGGATTGGTGAGTGACTCTCTCTTCTTCAATCTGGGGTAAGTGTCCTAGGTAGATTGTAAGTATACTAGGTATGATTTCATATAGAATATGGGATCATTCTTCACCCAAACTAGTTGGCCATCCAGGTTGCCACTTATCATTCTTCCCCAATCCATGAACCTGTTTCTAGTTGTAATGGTCTTTATGAATAGGCACATCCATGGAATGAGCTCCTTATCATTTGGTAAATCAACCACTCTACTCAATAGAGTAACATAATCCTTTGCATTTATATGCAAGTACACTCTCTAGATTACCTTGATGTATTCTAGTTGCTGACTCTTTCTCAACTTCTCAAATAATTGATAATTAGTATATGCCATTGGATCCTTTTCACTCTCATAGTATTTCTCCCCATGGTTAATTGTGACTTTGGTATAATGATTGTGTCTTGGGATACGAAATGTTGCTTCAATTGCGTCAGGAGAGATATCTAGAATGATTTCCCCTAATGGGTCATAAACTCTCCTTTCATCTAACTTGTAGTTCATGGTGTAGGCTAACACTAGCTCTAGAGATTACTGTAAAATAGGAAATCCGGTAGCTTAGACAAATCCAAATCACACCCAGGATGTATTAAAAATTATCCTTCCATATGGGTTCGACATTCTTTTAAAGAAATAAATTGCATGTCTATATGTCCCAAGTCAGTATTGATGACCTTCCTGGCAACTGATACAAACTTATAACTTTAGCTACTCATTAAACTTTTATTGGAAATTCAAACAAAGCTAAATTTAACATACTAACTATAGTGTCATGAAATTGCAACCCTTGCAATTGTCAACCACATTAGGGTCCGCATGCATGCAATTTGAATCCCTAAGCTTGATCGTAGATCAGAGACTTTCTCGACGCCTGAGAACCGCATCTTGCTTGCCCTCTGCACTGCCTGAACTGCATCATGTCCTGCAAAAGAGGGCAAGATAGGGGTGTGGCGCCCCTATCCCCTGCCACATTTTGAGGCAGGACCATTTTCAAATGTGCTTTGGAGGTTGCACATTGAGAAGACTCCCCCAGTGTCGGCCTGCGATGGAAAATTAGTCAATTAAACCTAATTGACGAGTATATAATTTGCATTTGTCCTCTTATTTGCATAAAATGGGATGAATGGGAAGTTTACATGAGATCAAGCATTCAAGAGCATTCAAGCATTCTTTTCCAGCATTGAGCATTCTCAAGTCTCCCTTCAAGGCTAGGTGTTGCATTCAAGTCAAGGATTTAACCATTGAAGATGAGATTCATTCCAAAATTCAATTCCACACAAGAAAATCTACCTGTATTCTATTGGCAACCTCCCTTGAGCTGACTTACATTTTAGTCTTTCATTTACATTTTCTTGCAAGCACTTTCTTTCATCATTTGGTTAATTCCAAAATTGGGGTTTGACCTAAAGGTAAACCCCCAATCCCAACACCTTTCCCTCACTTTTTGTGTATAGGTGTTGGCATTTGGCATTATAACAGACAAGGAAAGATTGTTGGCATTTCAATAAGGATATTGAGAAGGTTGTTGATGATTATGGATATAACTGATTAAGGATGTTTATTGTCTTAATATTATTATTTTGTCATTGATGTCAAGAAATTGATTTTCTAACTCAGTATGATGTTGCCATATCTTGAGAAGTATGATTTGATGAGTATAAAGATGTCAGTAAAAGACACAAAAAGAATATGATGAATAAGGGGAGAAATAACTTATTCAATGGGCAACTATTACCGAGCTAGACAATGATGAGATCATGATGATGAGATTGTTTTGATATCCTACATATGTTATTGATTGAAAGGTTAATACTATACTATGTTACCGAACAAAGAACCTAGTCGGTAAACCCTAAGGTTATCACTATCGGTTAATGAAGGTAGAATGTCTACCGAGTGAAGTTTAGTATTTATCGAGTTGCAACCGAGTAATAACAGAATACATTAAATGATTACATACATTATTTAATGAAGGAAGCTGATGAGCTGGCTATGATTAAATGATTGGTATGTCGTGAATGAAGTTTGTTAAAGAATCTTTGGCAAAGGAAAATCGGCAGGAAGATCTACAACTTAGATTGAACCGCAAATACCCTAGCACAAGTTCCAAGAAATGTATGCAAGTTCCAAGGCAGGGTAAAACATTTTCAAATCGAAGGATACATTGAACCTGGACAAAGTTTGAAGATCTGATGGCTATGATTGATCATGGGAAATGTGATCAAGGAGATTAAGCGGTTGGCGAATTGTTTATAAATAGGGAACTGTTGATAAACAATGAATGCGGGCAAGTGTATGCACAGGGATGCTACATAGTGATTACCGAGCACAGAAGCTTGGAGATCTGTTTTGAATAACAGAGCATAGAGCCCAGCAGATGAACAAGATTAGTTCTATGTCTATATTGTATTGAGCAAATAAGAATCTTCTTTAGCATTTTAGATGTGAAGTTGCAGATAGATTTTTATTACTGTTATTTAGTGAAGTAACAGAAAATCTCTTAACCGAGTGGACTTAACAGTCTTATTTGTAAAACCCTCTAGCAAGGTGACATTCTGATTGAGTGTTTAAAATCCTTTAACAAGGTGAAGATCCTAACAGATTTGAGGGAAATCCCTTAACCAGGTCACATCTAGCAATGTGTTTTGTAATCTTTAACAGGATTTGCTTTTAACCGAGCATACTCTAGAAGAGTATATTTCTTAGTGGGTCTGAAATCCCACAATGGTTTTTCCCTATTTGGGTTTCCACGTTAAATCTGGTGTTATGAGTGTTATGATGTTTATATGCTTTTGAGTTTGCATGTTTAGCAGTTTCAGTTATATTACTGAAGTATATGTTACTGAGGTTGAATCCGATGTTTTTATGAAAGATTAAGTTTGTATGATTCACCCCCCCCCTCTCATCTTATTAGATTGACATATGTACTTATCTTTAAGTATCAAAACTATCAGTTAATTCCAAAATTGGGGTTTGACCTGAACGTAAACCCCCAATCCCCACACCTTTCCCTCTCTTTTTTTGTATAGGTTGTAGGTGCACAATTGTACTTTCATATTCGAGCTCCATTTGCAACGACAAAAAAACCCTTTTTCGTTTCATGGATTTTTCGAAGGACCGTGTACATTCCTACAACAGTCCGGGCAACTTTTTCCCAAATTCGCAGGATGACTTCATTTCAATAGATTATTGCCAAATCCAGGTGCACAACTTCATCCTATGCTTCTATCTTGAGTCAGATCTTTGTCACTTTTACACTTGATCATAAGTACACAATTCAATCAATTCAAATCTCAAAGAGGGGATTCACTTACCATCACTCAAAATTCAATCTCTTTCTCTAGAGGTTGAATCTAGTGCATTTTCCTCGCTCTTCTAATGTAATGTGGAAAATATGTTTGAAGAGAAATCTGAAGTGAAACTTTTATCTCTCCTTGGATGGAATAAAAGCTTTCCTCTTGATATCTCCATCATTCACCTTTTCCCAACATCACATTTTGGTGAACCCAACGTCTTACATGCTTTATTCTAAAAATCATTGCATATTTTTCATTTGCAAGTTTAATTTTTCTGCAGACTTAGTGGTTAATTTATTCAAAACCCTATTTTTTAAAATTGAAATTGAGCTTGTGTTTTGCAAAAATTGTTTTTTATTGTCTTAGATCTTAAAATTGTTTTGTTTGTCAAATTCAATTTCTTCATTGTCTTGTTCAATTTGAAAATCAAAATCACAAAATTAAGTGGTTAATTGTCAAAACCCTAATTTAAAAAAATAATCTTGAAATTGTGCAAAAATTGAATGTCCATTTAATTCTCAGATTTGTGATTGTTTTCAAACTTATCTCTTGTCCTACAATTCAAATTTTCAATTTCCCTCCTTTTTCAAAATTCAAAATTTTAAAATTAAGTGGTTAGGTCAAAAAACCCTAATTTTTAAATTTCATTGGATTTTGGGTGAAATTTCAATCAATTTCATTCAAATTTAGATTCCTAAACATTTTTCAAGGTGTCCCTATCCATTAGGTGTGACCTTTTCAAATTTGCAATTCAAATCCTCTTTTTCTTCAAAACCCTAATAAGGTCCTATTTCCACATTTGAACCTTCATTTCGCCTATCTCAAAATCATGAAATTTGCCAATTTTAGGGGGTTAGCTTTAAAATCATCGTAATATTCATCTCTAAAAATTTCAAAAAAAGTTGGTCAGACCATGTGCGTTCCCACCACGGTCCTCAATTTTTTTCCTGAAATTTTGGGAGATTTTTATGACTATAATTAATAGCCTAAATCCAAAAGATTAGTTGATTTTGTCGATTTTTTATCCCTCTAACATCAAAAATATCTCCAAAACTCAACATTTACAATTTCAAGAAAATTTTCAAAATTAAAAAGTTAATTATAATCTGTCATGATTTTAAAAATTTTGATTTTAAAATTAAGTGGTATTCCCTTGGCCCTAATTTTAAAATTCCAATTTCCTTTCAATTTTGGAAATTGTGTCATCCTCTTCTTCCAACAAAGTTCAAATTGTTCAAAGGCCTCCCAAGGTTTAATTACTGAGATGGAACATAATTTGGGTGACTTTTTTAATGAGGATAATGCTAATTCTTAACATCCTAATCAGGTCCCTATCTATCAAATTAATGAATCTCATGATGAAGAAGAAGCTTTGACTAAAGTTTCTATAGAACAACTTTCAAAATTGGACAATCAATTTGATAACATTAAACAATGGATGTCCCAAGAGTACCCTAATAGTGAAGCTCTTCCATGAATTGAAGGCCTTAAACACATGATTCAAAGTGATAAGAATGGAATTGATATATTGCATGGCATTTCTCATATTGTTAATTCTTATGTCATGCCTATCATGAGTTGTGCTGAGAACTTAGGTTGTTCACAACCTTCAAATCAAATCAAATCTTCTATTCCTTTGACCATTTCAATGGCTAGTGTTTCTAATTTCACTTCAAACAGAATGGCTACATCAACTCAAAATGTCATTCCTACAACCATTGGTCATGGGGGTAATCCCTCTTCTTCATTCAATCCCCCATCTTTACCTATGTCTTCCATAAGTCTTCCTATTATCCCTCAACCAATCAAGTTCAATTCTTCCTTCAAGGCTAGTTGTTGCATTCAAGTCAAGGATTCAACCATTGAAGAGAAGATTCATTCCAACATTCAATTCCACACAAGAAAATCTACCTACATTCTATCAGCAACCTCCCTTGAGGTGACTTACATTTCATTCTTTCATTTACATTTACTTGCAAGTACTCTCTTTCATCATTTGGTTAATTCCAAAATTGGGGTTTGACCCGAAGGCAAACCCCCAATCCCAATACATTTCCCTCTCTTTTATATGTGTAGGTTGCAAGTGTGCAGTTGTACTTTTGGATTCAGGATCCATTTACAAAGGCGGAAAAACCCTTTTCCTTTCACGAATTTTTTGAAGGACCATGTACATTTCCACCACAGTTCGGGCAACTTTTTCCCAAATTCGCAGGGTGACTTCATTTCGACAGATTATTGCCAAATCCAGGTGCATAGCTTCATCCTATGCTTCTATCTTGAGTTATAATCAAATCTTTGTCACTTTTACACTTGATCATAAGTACACAATTCAATCAATTCAAATCTCAATCTCAGGAGAGGGGATTCACTTACCGTCACTCAAAATTCAATATCTTTCTCTAGAGGATGAATCTAGTGTATTTTCCTCCCTCTTCTAATGTAATGTGAAAAATGTGTTTGAAGAGAAATCCGTAGTGAAACTTTTATCTCTCCTCAGAGGGAAGAAAAGCTTTCCTTTCGATATCTCCATCATTCACCTTTTTCCAATATCACACTAACTAACTAACTACTTAATTATTCAACCCTTTGAAACTAATAATGAAAATAACTATCTATATTGAGAAAAATAAATCCCCCTTTTCAAGGATTAGGGGTGTGGCATCCTCGATCTGCACTTGAAGCCATTGCCTGAGGTGTTTGAGAGGTCAGGGGTGCCATCCCTTGATGCATTACTCAAGCATACCCTATTGGCATTTGATTGAACCAGTAAAGGATTGATTGGTGAATGTGATGAAGAGATTGAGATTCATGTTTGATGACTAAGTCTTGTGTTTTCATTGATGACAACAATTTTTTCGTAGTCATCTAAGTCTTGGAAGCCAACCGGTAAGGTATAACCACTACAAAAGAGAGTTTAACAGAGAACCGGTAATTAGGACTCTAACCAGTAATTATGACTCTAACCAGTAAACAAGAACAGAGTTGCATTCTTATGATATGATGAATCAATACGGATTCAATCAACTACTGAGAGGGGGAAATGAATCAATAGATAGAAAATAAAATAAACTTTCATCAAACTTAAACCCAACTCATAAATCAATCATTGAACTAATCGGTTTAAACATTGTACCATAAACTGCAACTGCACTGTCAAGCTTACTGGTTGACAAAGATATCAATATAACAGTGTAATAGATCTAAAACTCACATAACATTTAACCAAAACATCAAACCACTTTACTAACATTAGTATTAGCACATTTCAAATCACTTCCAGTCATCTAAACATATCTAAGTGGCTTTATCGGTTAAATATATCAAAACTTATAACCACAAAATCATTCACCACTTGACACAATGATTTTTCGATGTGAAAACCCAAATGGGAAAAACCACGGTGGGGATGAATACCCATGAGTATTATGAACTCATCTAAAGTTCACCCTATTAGGAGCCAAGCCTTGTTAGAAGCTTTACAAAAATTTCCTATTAAGAATAGATCAAGTTAAGGACCACCCTATTAAGGGATTGACTACAATACCCTGTTAAAGGTAGTACCATGTTAGGAGTAACCTCGATAGAGGATTTCAAATCCAAACTAATGGATCACCTGGTTAGAGGATTTAGAAAGCACCAAGCATGTTAAAGCTTACCCGATTAAGGGATTTAACTATTGTAATTGTTAGAAAACAACAAGGTCTTTTCTAATCTGGTAATAGCACTACTTTGCTTGATCATATCCTTTTATGCTCCTATCTACCTTCAAAACATTTTGCAGACACTCCTTCTAGTTCGGCAATCAATTAAACTACCACAATTAACCAAATTGCCAACACTATTACAAAACAACTCATCGACCTTAAAAACAATACAATAGGTCGATAACACATCACAAAACCTAAGATCTCATAGAGATTACAAACATATCAGTTCAAACATGATCATTGGATTACACAGTGTAGTCACATAAATCTATCCACTTAATTAAATGAATATTTAATATTTATTCGATTATTTAACCATCAATTAATAATTAATTAAATTAATATATTTAATTAATTCATCTTAACTCTCTTCTCCTATTAATTAAATAAATTATTCAATTTATTTGATTTAATTTACTTAACAAATTCAGACCATTAATTAAATAAATAAATCATATTTATTTAATTAAATATTCTCTCACATTTAAATAAATTAATATTTATTTAAATCCCCCAAAATCCCACCTCTCACATTTAAATAAATTAACATTTATTTAAATCACCTTTATCCTCCACCCACTTGTATTTTCCTACAAATGCAAGTTGCACAATTATTTTAAATAAATTATTTATTTAAATCACCTTTATCCTCCACCAACTTGTATTTTCCTACAAATGCAAGTTGCACAACTATTTTAAATAAATAATTTATTTAAATCACCTTTATCCTCCACCCACTTGCATTTTCCTACAAATGCAAGTTGCACAACTATTTTAAATAAATTATTTATTTAAAATCCTATTTATCCTCACCCACTTGAAACCTTTAATGGTTTCTCTTAAAGTCATCAAACTTAATGGCTTCCTTCTAGAGTCTTCTCAAACCTTTAATGGTTTCCCTTAAAGTCTTCAAACTTAATGGCTTCCCTTGAAGTCTTCTTAAGACTTTAATGGTTTCCCTTAAAGTCTTCAAATTTAATGGCTTCATTTTAGAGTCTTCTCAAACCTTTAATGGTTTCCCTTAAAGTCTTCAAGCATTTAATGTTTTATCTTCCTTTTTCTCATTTAAATAAATTAATATTTATTTGAATATTTATCCAAATGCAAATTACACCATTTAATTGAAATAAATGATTTTATTTTAATTGAAAATACCAAAATTCCTCCCACTTGCATTTTCTTACAAAATCCACTTGCATGCCTAAACCCTTCCTAATTAACCTAATCCATCCCCTAAATATTGTCACATTCCTAAGAAAATTGGAGTCACTTCTCAAAGACTCCAAAGTCTTTGAAAAGCAATTAATACTTTGTGTGTTCAACAAATTAACCTCTAAAGTCTTCCAAACCACTTATGGCTCTTACATGACCATTAATGGTTAATTCCACTTGCACCCATGGTTAAGGACTTTGACCCCTAACTTAACCCTCATGTAACCCATGTGTCTCTTCAAAGAATTTATTTCTTTGACTAGGGTAACCATCATGTCCCCTCAAGCATTTAAATGCTCCTTATCTCTCCTCTAAAGCCTCTTCATAGTGACACTTGTCAACATGGGATTGGGTTGAAAGTCTCACATGGATTGAATATCTTTCAATCCTAACCCTTGTTAAGATTGCTCAATCTTAACCCTTCATTTCCCCATTTCTTCTATAAATAGAACCCTTCTCCTCAAGCAAAGAGGAAGCATTAGAGTATTGTTGTTATGCTGGTATTAGCATAGAGCTTTTTCATAGCATCACTATCTACACTTGCATGGCATTTGTTTATCATATTCAACCATCTTGAATCTCCATATGGCATCCATGGCTAGTGCTAAAAGCTGAGAGCTACACTCATTTGGGACTTGGAGTGGGGAGAAACAAGGGAGAAGCATCAAAAGGCATCATGGAAGCATCTTAGGGAGGCTCTTCTCCTTTCTTTTATTTTGTTAAACTTCTTTCATGCTTTTTGAAATCTCTTTTTGATATGTTTGGAATGGTTTTTAGTTCTTTGTTTTGTTTTTATGGTTGAAACTAACTTATTAACATTGAACTTTGTTGTTGCCTTGTCCCCATTTCCATGACATCTAGACCTTCCTTTGTCGTACAATTTATTGTTGGGAAGACCTTGGATACATGCCATGCAAGCCGTTCCATCTACCTACCATCAATGTATCAAGTTCCCACATAACAGTGTAGAGATCACAATCCTGGGCGATGCAAATCCCTTTGCATATTGCCATAATATCAACCATCAACCAGAGATTACCATTCCTAATAATAGAGAAGCCATTTCCTCCACATCATATATAAGTCTTGCCTCTCTTACCAGTTCGAACACCACTATACCAAAGCAAGAAAAGCTTACGATGAAAATAGCAGAGGAAGGTCTTGGGGAATACAACTTGAGTCAACTCTTTTTGTGTGGGACAAATGCCCACTTCTCCTAGAACACATGGTAAACCACAGTAGTTACTCCAACAACCACTAATCACGCCAACATGTACTTTGACGCCTTTCATCCTTGGAAAGAGTCAAGAAGAAGAAACCCAAGATGAGGACTTAGCGGAATGGATCTATAAAGATCCCATCACCACTGATATACCATGAGTTAGGCTTCCCACAGATCAATATGGCAAAGGTCTTCTCATTATGCAAAGAATGGGGTATGATGGTTAGAGTGCTTTTGGATATTGTAAACAAGGACGACATGAACCTCTGCTGCCGAAATTAAAGCCCAAAGGTAATACTGGCCTAGGCTTTGAAAAAGAGATCTTTTCTAAACTCAAATTCAAAGGAAAACCCAGCAAACCATTATGTCAGCCTCTTGCAAAGAGGACACCTTTTATTATCAAAGCAACATCAAACACCATCGCAACTGCCCCACTGAGGCTTAGAATCCCAACACAACCATCACCAATGCCAATCCTCCCACCAATCAAACCAGTAATCCCATTAGCAGCAGCAATAACATCAATAGCACCATTAGCAGTAGCAACTGTATCAGAACTGCAACAACATCTATGGCACCAATAGTTCCAGCAAAAGCAACTGAGTCAACACTATCGATACTCCCTGTATTCGATTCCTTAATCCCCATCGACCTTCCTACAACACCGATCACTACAAAGGTACATCAACCAATCACACCTACAGTATTTAACTCAAAGGACATCCCATTATGGTATAGTAATCCGATGCTGGAAAGTGACTCAAAGACTGATTCACATGAGTGGGAATTTAATTTTGTCCAGCTTAATACTTTAGATGAGGAAGACACATCACTACCTCCACCACGCAAAGACATCCCTGTTTACAGAGAAGCACAGGTAAAGACCTCTTGGGTTCCTGAGCGGGAAACATCTTCCACAAGCCCTACGTCTCATCCTATGCCTAATTCTGATAGGGAGAGTACCATCAACGACCTTCACCACAGCATCTTAACCCTCTCTGAAACATCTAATGCACTTAACCTAATCGATGAAGTAATGCCCATTATCCACCCTGAACTCATCGAATGGAACCAACCAAATCCCCCATGTCTTGACTTCTTCCAAAATGATGAGGCCATCATTGACTTTTTGGAATTAAGGGATAACCTACCAAGTGGGGATCACAAAGCTACATTCGCCATAGAACTAAATAGCACAACATACTTCAGGGCAGATGCCAAACCTTTCAGCTGCAAAAATATAACAATAAAACATGGATCTTCAAGTGAAAACCACACCGTGGCACTATTTGATTCAACAAAAGTAAAAAGAAAGAGCGTATCCAACGGTGAAAACCTCTCTGAGGTGCCTGAGGATGAAGGGTTTGACATTCTCCCTGCTAGTACACAACAGGAACAATCAACGATTCTCATCAAGGAAACCAAAGAATACAATGTGGGGACTCCTGAAAATCCTCACCTCATACATTTGGCATCTCTTCTCACTCCAGAAGAACAGCCTAAATTTATCGAATTCTTCCAGAAGCGCCAGATTAACTTTGCATGGTCATATGCAGACATGCCTAGGCTTGATCCTGATTTAGTCATGCATCACCTCACCGTAGCAGAAGGAGCCAAACCTGTCAAGCAGAAGCTTCATAAGATGCATCGTCAGATTGCAGTGCTAGTCAAAACAGAACTTAAGAAACTCCTAGATGTTAGTTTCATTAGACCAATTGATTATGCAGAATGGATCTCCAACATTGTGCCTATCGGCAAACCAAAAGGGGGCATTCGCATTTGTACTGACTTCAGAGATCTGAATAAGGCATGTCCTAAAGATGACTTCCCCCTACCAAATATCGACATCATAGTAGATCTGACAGCAGGACATGCCATGCTTTCACTCATGGATGGCTTTTCAGGATACAATCAGATAAAGATCGCACCAAAGGATCAACATAAGACAACCTTCACATGTCCATGGGGCACATATTGTTGGAATGTAATGCCTTTCGGTCTAAAGAATGCAGGAGTGACCTATCAACGAGCAATGACCACCATCTTCCATGACATGATGCATACTATGATGGAAGATTATGTTGATGACTTACTAGAAAAATCACTCACCAGAGAAGGACATCTCAACATATTAGATAAAATCTTTGATAGACTGGAACAATACCATGTTCGACTCAACCCAAAGAAATGTGTCTTTGGAGTAACCTTCGGGAAGCTTCTAGGATACATTGTCTCAAGCAAAGGTATTGAGGTCGACCCAGCAAAGGTAAAAGCAATCATGGACATGCCACCACCAAAGAATATCAGTCAGCTAAGGACATTACAAGGGTGGCTTCAATCCATCTGAAGATTCATTGCACAATTGGCTGATAAGTGTCACCCATTCACACACCTGCTACACAAGAACATCCGCTTTCAATGGGATGCCAGATGCCAACAAGCCTTCCAGATGCTCAAAGACTATCTCATGAATACACCATTGCTAATCCCACCAGATCCAAGTAGGCCTCTACTACTCTATATATTAGCAACAAGTACACCATTGGGTGTACTACTGGCACAACACAATGCAAAAGGGAAAGAGTGCACTGTTTACTACATCTCTCGCACACTGGCTGGCTATGAACTCAATTACACACCTATTGAGTGAGCTTGCCTAGCAGTAATCTTGGCAGCCACTAAACTGAGGCACTATCTGTTAACACACAAGGTACAACTCATTGCAAAGACTGATCCACTCAAGTATTTACTTAGCAAAGCAGCATTGACAAGCCACTTGGCCGAATGGGTGATGATTCTAAGTGAATTTGACATCGAGTATGTAGATCGTAAAGCTATCAAAGGTCAAGTTATTGCAGATCAGTTGGCTGATGCACCACTCATAGGCGATCATCCTCTCATTTCCAATTTTCCCGATGAAGAGATATTCATGATCACAACAACACAACCATGGAAGCTATACTTTGATGGTTCATACACTAGACATGGCTCAGGGGCAAGCATTCTATTTATCACACCTCAAGGTGACAGCATCCTGAAGTCTTACAGGCTCACATTTCCATGCACTAATAACATAGCAAAGTATGAAGCCTTGATCATAGGACTCAGGCTGGCCGTACAATGGAAATTACAAGAACTACAAGTATATGGCGACTCCCAACTGGTCATTCGACAAGCAACTAATGAATATCAGACCAAGGATGACAAACTCATGCCATACAAAAACATGGTGGACAAATTAAAGGCATCATCTACTATTGTCACCTTTGAGTAGATACCAAGAGATCAGAATCGAACTGCTGACGCCATGGCTACCATCACATCTCTCCTAGATCTTCCATAGAATTCAACATGCTACGAGTTCTTGGTAGAACAGCTTTGGATCCCCACTTATGATATCCCCGAATCCGAGATGATATGTCACCTTGTCGGTTCTGAATCCCCATGGTACGGTGAATTCTACACCTATCTTTGCGATCACACCCTTCCTCCCAACCAATCAAATAACCAATGTAAAACCTTCATTCGCCAAACCGCTCGATATACCATTATTGCTGAAACCCTATACCGACGCAGTCTTGATGGTACTCTTCTTCAATGTCTGGAACAAGATGAGATAACAAGGGCCTTGGAAGAGGTACATGAAGGAATTTGTGGGACTCACTCAAGTGGTCCGTCACTAGCCAAGAAACTCCTGTGCAATGGATACTATTGGCCATCTATGGAAAAAGACTCCTACTACTTTGTAAGAAAATGCAAGAAATGTCAAGTTCATGGAGACCTGATACATGCACCAGCACAGGAATTGCAACCAATCACGACACCATGGCCTTTTTGTCAATGGGGACTTGACCTTGTGGGTAAAATCCATCCTTCTTCATCCAACGGCCACAAATTCATTATTACTGCCACCGAATATTTCACAGAGTGGATCAAAGCTGTTCCACTTACCCAAGTCACTGGCAAGCAGATCGTGTCATTCATCCTCAATTACATCATCTGTCAGTATGGTGTACCCATGTCCATCATCACAGATAACGGGCTTCCTTTCAAATATCAAGATGTCCATGAGCTCTGTGAGAAGTTTCACATCCAACACCGCTTTTCCACCCCTTATTACCCACAAGGTAATGGTTAGGCCAAAGCATCAAACAAAAACATAATGAGAATCCTTAAGAAGACAGTCAATGATGTTGGTCGTGATTGGCATGTTCAACTGAATCCAACACTATGAGCATATCGAATTAGCATTTGAACCCCTACAGGCGCAACTCCTTACTCACTGGTCTATGGTGCGGAAGCTATCTTACCTATTGAGGTCGAAATACCATCCCTACGAGTTTCCTTACATAACCTCATTGATGACGAAGCCTATAGAGTATCCCATCTTTAGGACTTAGAGTTACTTGATGAGAAGTGACACGCTGCATACAACCATCTCAAAGCCTATCAGCAGCGCATGAGTAGAAGCTACAATCACCGAGTTAGACCTCGTACATTTGAGGTAGATGATCTTGTTCTCCGAGAAAATCCTCGTAACCAACCAAACAGAGAACATCAAGGAAAGTTTGAATCAAATTGGCTGGGTCCATATGTTGTCACTGTTGTATTTGGGTCTGGGGCATATCAGTTGGCTACTTTAGAAGGAGAACCATTAACAGATCCAATCAACAGCATGCACCTCAAACGGTTTTACACATAAGTTGCACAGAGCATCAGGCTCCCATATATACTGGCAAAAATACCAAAAACATCCAGATAAATGACCTAAAGAAAATACAAAAACAACAAAAAAGTAAAAAAAAAAAATCATGCATCCAAACGATGAACAACCACTCCGGTGGCACCTTGGGTAAGTGCGATGGTGAAAACTTGGCAAACAGGTGCCACTCGTAAAAGACTATGGCTCCATTGTCTTTCAAACTTGTTGCAATCACATCTACTTCATACATACATCCATCCATCCATCAACCATGGCTTGTTATAAATCTACAAATCCAAGAAAGTACTACATGCATCCTGCATCCCGCTTTTTTATAGTCATGTCTAAACTAGGGGCAATTCCCTTAAACTATTCATGGAAGTGGATTCTACATTGTCTTGTGATTCATTAAAGTTCTTCATTTAAAACTATCTCACAAAATCCACAAACATTCAAAACAATTCAAAATCCAAAAACATCCAAAACACTTCAAAATCCAAAAACATTCAAAACAATTCAAAATCCAAAAACATCAAAAAACATCGAAAATCACACAAAAACATGGCAACACATTGTACATATTCGTCTGCGCAGATACCAAACAAGCATTGAAAAAATCCTCGCACAATGATCACTTCTCAAATTGACCAAAACAATCGACATCAACAATCAAACTGTCTTCAACAAGGATGCATCCTTCCTTACCAAAACAAAGACAAAATGACATTTTCTTTGACAAGAAAATTGTGTTAAGCTATCAAATACTTGGTTGATTTGTGAAGTAATTCATTCGTTTATATATCAGGTTCCTACAACATTGTTTGTGTATCTTCGGCGCATTATTTCGATGAAGTTCTGGGGAATGTACTAATGTTGTCTACATGGGAAGTTCACTAAGCTACATGATCATAGGCAAAAATATAGTCATAGGTCACTACGGCTTGCTAACTACAGTGTATACCTCGACCATATGAGCATGAAACATTACCAAGGATCCATATTCTTTATTCTTTATGTATATATTGTTTGTTTGCAGGTACAATGCTCTTTCTTTGGTTCCTCCTACCTCATCCAAACTGGATAAAGGTTTTATCTCTTATTACGGTATGCACTTGTCTCAGGATATGATCAGCCTAAGATCAAGGAGGACGATCCAAGTCACGCATGAAAGGAGATAATCCTTGTCTGTTCCGCAAGCAATACTCAGGTCAACTTGATCCATTATATCAAGTTGCTTGTATTAACTTCCTATATCAAATCCATGTAAGAAATACTCTGGTCATCTTGAATCATTATGTCAAGTTGCTTGTATTTTCTTACAACATTTTAAAGCTCAATGATGAAAAATAAAGCACTATGGATCATCATTTCATCTCATCTGTATATATTGCATTCCGTTGCATTCCATCCTTCCATACATTCATAAATAGATGCATATCATGCACACATAGTAATGACAATGGGTGCATACTCTATTTTCCTCTTCTTCCATAGGAATGAGTCATAGGTTCTCCATTTCTTCTATCTAACATCAAACCCCCCCTCACCCTCCCCATCTCGATAATCAGCATCACATACCCTACATCATTTCCCAATCAAGCCATGTTCATCACCATCCATCTCTAAATAGGAGGGATTTTGTTCCCTATTCTAAGTCACTCAATAAGCCAAGCAAGTTACTCTCTCTACACAGGTACCTCGACTCACGCACACCTAGACTATCAACAGATACTCTGATCAAGTATCTTTGGGTCTCAACAGGTAATCGATTATGGTAATCCTAGACTACATCAGTCATTTATCATAATGGCCTAGTCTCAACGGGGCTGCCATGATTCCCCACAACCATCCATCACATGCACACACTATCAATTGATCAACCGATCAAACACAATCACATCAGACAATTACATCAATTGTCTAAGTCTCAACGAGTATTTTGCTTCCTATACCTTGACTTCATCGGGCAATTACATCAATTGTCCAAGTCACATCAGGTCACTTTGATTCACTTACTCAAACTTTATCCTGTCTAAGCGACCAACTGCCATCAACTGTCACGCTTTGACTCGACCAGGGCAATTTAACCAATTGCACCAGATTGTCCAACCATTTTGATCAATTATATAGCATCATTCAAAAGCACAACACCACATTTGCACCGTATCTCCTGCATAACCTACGGGTACTCACTGGCTTGCCATTTCTCCGTATTCACTCTATTTTTCTTCCATTCTTTCACCATTGTTGCTAATTTCTTCTATTCTACCTCCCCTCCACTTCTCATTCTTTTTTGAGAGATCGCCCAATTTTTTGAAATTTTTTGGCCCATCTCTCGAGGGGGCATACCACCCACTAAATTAACATTTATGGGGCATATTTCTTCACACCTTTTTTTTTTTCTTCAAAACGATGCGATAAAACCACATTGTTTCAAAGAGGGGCAAATGTAGTCACATAAATATGTCCACTTAATTAAATGAATATTTAATATTTATTTGATTATTTAACCATCAATTAATGATTAATTAAATTAATATATTTAATCAATTCATCTTAACCCTCTTCTCCTATTAATTAAATAAATTATTCAATTTATTTGATTTAATTCACTTAACAAATTCAGACCATTAATTAAATAAATAAATCATATTTATTTAATTAAATATTCTCTCACATTTAAATAAATTAATATTTATTTAAATCCCCCAAAATCTCGCCTCTCACATTTAAATAAATTAACATTTATTTAAATCACCTTTATCCTCCACCCACTTGTATTTTCCTACAAATGCAAGTTGCACAACTATTTTAAATAAATCATTTATTTAAATCACCTTTATCCTCCACCACCTTGTATTTTCCTACAAATGCAAGTTGCACAACTATTTTAAATAAATCATTTATTTAAATCACCTTTATCCTCCACCCACTTGCATTTTCCTACAAATGCAAATTGCACAACTATTTTAAATAAAAAAATTATTTATTTAAAATCTTATTTATCCTCACCCACTTGAAACCTTTAATGGTTTCCCTTAAAGTCTTCAAACTTAATGGCTTCCTTCTAGAGTCTTTTCAAACCTTTAATGGTTTCCCTTAAAGTCTTCAAATTTAATGGCTTCCTTCTAGAGTCTTCTCAAACCTTTAATGGTTTCCCTTAAAGTCTTAAAATTTAATGGCTTCATTTTAGAGTCTTCTCAAACCTTTAATGGTTTCCCTTAAAGTCTTCAAGCATTTAATGTTTTATCTTCCTTTTTCTCATTTAAATAAATTAATATTTATTTGAATATTTATCCAAATGCAAATTACACCATTTAATTGAAATAAATGATTTTATTTTAATTGAAAATACCAAAATTCATCCCACTTGCATGCCTAAACCCTTCCTAATTAACCTAATCCGTCCCCTAAATATTGTCACATTCCTAAGAAAATTGGAGTCATTTGTCAAAGACTCCAAAGTCTTTGAAAAGCAATTAATGCTTTGTGTGTTCAACAAATTAACCTCTAAAGTCTTCCAAACCACTTATGGCTCTTACATGACCATTAATGGTTAATTCCACTTGCACCCATGGTTAAAGACTTTGACCCCTAACTTAACCCTCATGTAACCCATGTGTCTCTTCAAAGCATTTATTTCTTTAACTAGGGTAACCATCATGTCCCCTCAAGCATTTAATGCTCCTTATCTCTCCTCTCAAGCCTCCTCATAGTGACACTTGTCAACATGGGATTGGGTTGAAAGTCTCACATGGATTGAATATCTTTCAATCCTAACCCTTGTTAAGATTGCTCAATCTTAACCCTTCATTTCCCCATTTCTTCTATAAATAGAACCCTTCTCCTCAAGCAAAGAGGAAGCATTAGAGTATTGTTGTTATACTGGTATTAGCATAGAGCTTTTTCATAGCATCACTATCTACACTTGCATAGCATTTGCTTATCATATTCAACCATCTTGAATCTCCATATGGCATCCATGGCTAGTGCTAAAAGCTGAGAGCTACACTCATTTGGGACTTGGAGAGGGGAGAAACAAGGGAGAAGCATCAAAAGGCATCATGGAAGCATCTTAGGGAGGCTCTTCTCCTTTCTTTTATTTTGTTAAACTTCTTTCATGCTTTTTGAAATCTCTTTTGATATGTTTGGAATGGTTTTTAGTTCTTTGTTTTGTTTTTATGGTTGAAACTAACTTATTAACATTGAACTTTGTTGTTGCCTTGTCCCCATTTCCATGACATCACATAGCAATCAGTAGCACATTGTTCAAGACAACTTCAACCGCTTCTGGATCACCGAGCATTGGATCTTGTAACTCATCGTGTGTTATTCACTTCATGCTATGCATTTGTTCATTCCCAAGATAAATAGTTATCTCTACAGGCCAAAACCACTTTGAAACTCATCACGTGCATCATGCATACATGGCATCTCCATCTTCGATCACCATTTGATCATAGATCAACACAACTGATTCACCAAGCTCCATCGGTTAGGGTTAGGCATATTAACAGGTTAGGTTTATCAGTTGATCTCTCTACTTAAATAGTAATACTGATTTCCTTCACTACTAAACTATCGGTTGCATTACTGCATCACTACCGGTTGCAATACAACTCCAATATAGTTTTCTATTGACATCAATGACAACATTATAGTACATCAATGCAATCTTCATGCAATGCCAAAACATTCATACAACCGGTACAAATGATTAATGAAGAGTTGGATGATGTAGTTTTAAAACAATGATGGAGATAGGAATTTGGAGATATGTTCATGACCGCATTGGCAGATTCAACCGAACAAGTGAGATTTGATGTACAGAGAAGGCATTCTGATGAAGACTTAACCGGTAGTGATAAAGTGACTTAAATCGGTAAATCGGCATAGGTTATGTTTTATTTTTGGTTTGTTATGTCGGTGGCCGACATAAGTTCGGCTTGCAATGCTAGTTTGTCTAGACTCATTGAACCTAGGAACTTGTTCCAAGGTTGTAGCTGACTAAGTTGTTGTCTATAAAAAATGTGATGTTATGAGATAGACATGTGTATGTTGATGAGATCGAAGGCGAATATTGAGATTCTGATTGTGCGGTGATTAGTGAAGCTTTGTATTGATGTGTTGTTGAAGTATTGAAGATCTAAAGTAGATCTTATCAAACATAGAGGTGTTATATGAAGATCATTTGAACTGTTGTTATCCTAATAGTTATAGCAACAAAATCCCCTGACTGAGTAGGTCCTGACAGGCCTTAATTTGTAAATCCCCTAACAGGGCAGCTCTATATCAAAGTCTTAAATCCTCTTGTGAGGTTGATCCTAACAAGTCAAAGCTCCTAACAGGGCTCATCATTTAAATACCTTAACCATGTGACTGCTAACCAGGTCTACTCCTAAAAGGGCATATTTGTAAGACATAAACCGGTCAAGATTTCTTTTCTGTAGATAGTGAATCTTGTGGGTATTAACTCCCACCATGGTTTTTCCCTTTTGGGTTTCCACGTATAAATCTCTTGTGTTATGTGGAATTTGTTTTATTGGGCATTAACTTATGTGGTGATATTCCCCTTATGCTTGTTAAGTTTTAAGTTGTTTAAGTTGGTGATCAAATTCATATTATTTTTGTTTGCACTGATTCACCCCCCCCTCCCAGTGCCTTATAAGTTTATCAATTGGTATAAGAGCCAAACCTCTTTTAGGCTTAACTGCTTGAGGAGGATTCCTAAGGTAGACATGAGGGATGTGAGTTATAGAGAGACATCTAATAAACTTGCAGAAACTAAGGAAGCCCTAGAAACATTGAGAGGCAAGTATAAAGCTTCACTTGCTAAGAGAAGGGAGCTAACCGAATAACTATTGGAGGTTTCTAAGAGTAGTTCTTCTGATGAAACAAACATAGGTACATTGGCTAATGAAGTGAAGAAATTGAATGATGAGAATACTAAAATGAGGAGAGAGATAGAAGCCCTAACCATCCAAATGATTCAGGAACTTGAAGCAAGGAGGGCAGCAGAAGACAAGATCAAAGAGAAATAACATGAGATCTTTAAGATAAATAAAAAAAAGGCGCTCTATATGCACATTGGCATGAGGAAAAAGAAGCAAAAGAAGAGATAGAGATAGAATTAGATATGGAGATGTCTCTTAGAGAGACTCTTATGAAAAGGAATGAAGACCTTACACAAGAACTTGTTGATGCTAATGAGAAGCTTGCAAAGTTTAACAAAAGTTATACCATGCTTGATGAACAGATTCAATCACAAAGGATGAATGATGACACAACTGGATTGGGATACAATAAATTTGAGAAAGGTGAGTCCTCTAGTACTAAGGACAACATGAATGAAGGTAAATGTTTGCCTAAGATTCAAAAACCCACCAATAAGAAATCCTATAAGCCTGTTTGTTTCAATTGTCATAAACCAAGACATACTGCTAATGTTTGTAGAAGCAGATTTCATGTTACTAATGGTTATAGACATATCAAGGATATAAGCCTAGAACCTTTAATGGTTATTGTTACACTTGTAACATGCATGGACATAGAAGAGTTGAGTGCAAGTATGGAGTAAATAATCTGGCACCTCACATGAGTCAGAGGTCTAGTGGTGGTTGGCAAATAACCTTTAATGACCGAAGAAGTCCTAACTGGCAGAAACTTTATGCTAACTGGTCTAGTCCCTATGAGATGGAAAAAAAGATGAATGTGGTTTGCACATCTATCATAACTACGGTCATGTAGCTATGAACTATAGAAGAAGGACTGGTAGAGGCAATGCTAGAACTTGGAGAGAATCTAGTATGGCTTGTTATCATTGTCATAAACCAGGACATATTGCAAAGTTTTGCAGAGCTAAGGTGAACCAACTAGTGAATCAATTTGTTGACCAAAAAGGGAAGATGAAAGTTTATGTGGAGGAGACCAGAGCTGAAATGAACATAATCTAGAAAGAGAAGGATGATGAGAAAACCAAAGACAAACCATCTAAAGATCCTATTTCTTCACCTAGTGTGGAGAACCCTTCACCGAAAAACTAAGTTGTTAAAAAGATTAGGGGGAGCTTAATGTTAGATCTAATTCAGAACCCCCTGAAGGACCCTAAGGTATGTTAAATCTGCATACTTTGATGCATTATGATATTGTGAAGTGATTTTATGATCAAACCGGTAGGTTTGATGTGTTATGAGAATTGGTAATATGTTGGAAGATATTGTAGGGTTTTACCGGTAATGACATTAAATGCGATAGATAATGGGCAAATAAAAGGAACTTTTTAGAATATCATTTGTCACATTGCATTCTTGTGGGTACTCAAAGAGCGAATAGAGCAGAGTGGAGTTTGTGTTTGCAACATTGATAGAGATTTGAAGTGATCTAGTGTGATTTGCGATCGACAATTGGTGAGAAAGCTTTGTTGGTGTTTGGAACCCTAGTGCAGAAGTGGTAAAAATTATTTATCCAAAAATCTTGTTATTTGCTTATCTTTTTGAATCATTGAAGATGGACACCCCACATCTAATTGATGTTATCAATAGACCTTGTCCTCAATTTAAGAGGCACCTGTTTAAGTCTGAGGCAATTGATCCTGTTGGAGCCCTATCTGGAGTTCCTTATGGTGTCTTACATGTTGAAGATGTTAGATCGTTTTATAATTGCAAACTGGAGGATCTTGGTATTGCTGCTATTTTTTATCAATATAAAACATTGTGTTATAAGAATGGAGTGATAAAGGGACAGTTCAAAAGGTTTAGAGAAAGGGTTTCACCATGCCTTATTTGACAATGAACTTGTGAGATATGTGCTTAGCATAATTCATGACTAGTTTATGTGGCTCGATCGACCACATAAGATTTCTAAGGAAGATATTCACGCAATCACCAGATTTTGTACCACCGGTGAGGTCCCTATACTTAGATCCATTCCTAAGAATGATTTCAAAAATTTAATAGGTTCTAAATGGGATGTCAGAGCAATTATGTTGAATAATATCAATGATCTGATAGTTAAATATGCCTAAATGGTTATCAGTTACCAGATCTATTACTCTAGCAGGATGAACAACATCCCTACTACTGCTATCCACACTGCTCACCAGATGATAAAAGAGGGTCTTGACTATGACTTTTTAGAGGCATTCAGGAGTCAACTGATGTTGAACCTAGAATCCATCAAGAAGGATAAGAGGTTAAGGTTCAAATTTGATCAATTAATTCTTGGTTTATTCTTTTATTTTCATTAACGTTTCCCCAATATTGGTGATATCCAATGGATAGATGGCACTCCAACATTGGTACAAATGAATAATAGCATAAGAATGCTTGGTAATGGTTTTGATAAGATTGCATGAGGATATTTTAAAGATTTTAAAAAGAAAATGCATGCAAGGGAAAGGATATCGACAGAGGTTCTCAACCAGTATGAAAACACAATTTTCTTTCCGGTTGATACAAATACTTGCATGATGGAGGCAGTTGAGCCCCAGACTAAATAGGTTATGAACATGGGATATGAAGTGGACAAAGATCTTCTGATTGCATATGCTAATCATTTTCTTGCCCAACGAGTAGATACAATAGCAAAGCGTTTTGGCACTTACAAGGAGAAATCCCTTCAAGTGCATTCAAAACTTAACAGACTAGTAATTGCAAAGAAAGTTAGAAAAGAAGTAGAAGCATTTGCAGAGAAAGAAATATTCACAAAGGAAGCCATTTCTGAAGCAAGAAAAAAGCATGCTGATAAATAGGCCGGAACATCAAGTGCATCAACCGGTACCCCCATCAGTGTAAAGACAAGAGCTAGAAAGGAGAAAGTTGTAGAGAAAGAAAAACCAGTAGTTGTTAAGAAGGAGAACCAATAGCAACAAAGAAGGAGAAACCATCAAAGATTCAATTTTGGAGAAAAGCTAAGATTGTTGAACCACCTACTGCACCGGTTAAGACTGGTAAAAGGAAAAAGCAACAAGCACAAAAACTGGTAGATGGTGATGAATAAGAGACTAAGTCCAAAGGAGAAAAGAAAGCCTTAAGGGCCAACAAAAAAAGGTCTAAGGGTGTTGGTACTTCAACTGTGAAATCTTCAAAGAAACCGGTAACCAAGCTCACACCTCTTAAAAATTTAATAATAAACATTAATGAGTATGGTTTATTAACTGCGTGAAGAAACTCTATGATAAGTTTAGTGAAGATGAACAAAGGCAGATTGAGGATGCAATTGAATACATGATGAATAAATACAGCAAGGCCCTTATTGAATTGCAAGGGAAAAATCCAAATTCATTGTATAATATAATTGATGCTAGATGGCAGGCAACCATGAAACAAGATAGAAAATACATTGAATATTTTCTGAAAAACTTGCAACTTGAAGCTATTGAGGAAGAGCTAGATGGAATTTTTGCTAAGGTAAAGTCATCTTTTAGGTCGAAGAAAAGGTTAACAAGACTATTAATTGGTGCGACCCAATCAGTCCATGAGGAGACTGAACAAATTTTCAAGAAGGTACTAGGTCTAATTCCGGATGAAGAGGAAGAAGTTAAGGAAGATGAACCAAAAAGGTTTGAGGCTGAAGATCTTCCTGAAGGAGTCAAGATAACTAATTTTGAGCCTGAAGAAATAGTGATGGAAGATAAATCGGTGAACACAGAAACTAAACCTGTGAATATCCCTGATGATGTTGATCCTACTGACAATGTAGATGTATAGGATGTTGATGTTCAAATGTCTAAGCAACATGAACAGGAACAGGGACAGGAAGAAAAGAAGGATGAGGAGCCACTGGTAGTAACTCAAACTATTGATACAAAGTCCCCACCAGTACAGGAAAATGAAAAGGATAAGGAAAATGAAAACAAAGAGGAAGTGATAGAAGATAAGCCTGAAGATGCAGAGAAGAAGACAGAAGAAAAAGAAAAGGAAAAGGAAGAGGAGAAAATTGAAGACAAAGAGGAAACAAAGGAGAAGAAGTCAGAGAACACTGAACCTAAAGTGACACCTTTGTCACTTGATTCTAAAAAGAAAATTGTAGATGAAGATGATGATGATTCTATAAGCATCAAAGGACCACCAGACATGGACAATTTGAGCTTAACTGAGTTGATGGAGATTGCAATTTCCATGCAATCCCGGCCCAAGAAGAAGAGGATGAAAGAACAACAGAAGGAGGTAGAGACAATAAGAAATGTTGTTGAGATTTTTTCTAGTCTCCTACCGGAGACTTATATAAATATTTTTGCTACTCCTATTGATAAGCTTGGACAACTTGTTTCTGATGTCGAAGAGAAAATGAAATATTTTGAGGATGCAACTTATATCAGTATTGAGAAAGATTACAAGAAGAAGAGAATAGAGCACTTAATGACTAAAATTGATAAAGGGAAAGTTGCTCTTACTATCAATAGGGACTAATTGAAAAAATTGACTTATGCAATTTTGATGTAACATGTATTTATCTTTCATCTTTTTACTTCTTTGTTTGGCATTTGTTGTCAAAGGGGCAGTAGTAGTTGAAGGGTCAATCAAAATTTTGTTGTATTCATAATTGGGAGTAGTAGTATGTCTTTTAATTTTTTAATAGCATGAAATTGCCAAGGGGGAGTATATGTCATGAAATCAATTTTTGTATTGCACACGTAGTTGACAAAAATTTTCCTAAGTGTTGCCATCAATGCCAAAGGGGGAGAATGTTGGCATTTGACTGAACTGGTAAAGGATTGATTGGTGAATGTGATGAAGAGATTGAGATTCATGTTTGATGACTAAGTATTGTGTTGTCGTTGATGGAAACAATGTTTTTGTAGTCATCTAAGTCTTGGAAGCCAACTGATAAGGTATAACTGGTACAGAAGATAGTTTAATAGAGAACCAGTAATTAGGACTCCAACTGGTAAACAAGAACAGAGTTGCATTCATGCAACCGGTATAGGAGATTGATGGAGAGTTGGATTATGCAGTTTTAAAGAAATGATGGAGATAGGTATTTGGAGCTATGTTCGTGACCACATTGGCAGGTTCAATCGGACAAGAGAGATTTGAAGTACACAGCAGGCATTCTGATGAACACTTAACCAGTAGTGATAAAGTCACTTAAATCGATAAACCAGCATAGGTTTTGTTTTATTTTTGGTTTATTATGTTGGTGGCCAACATAAGTTCGGCATGCAATGTTAGTTTGTCTAGGTTCATTGAACCTAGGAACTTGTTCCAAGGTTGTAGGCAACTAAGTTGTTGTCTATAAAAAATGTGATGAGTTATGAGATAGACATGCATATGTTGATGAGATCAAAGGCAAATATTGAGATTCTTATTGTGTGGTGATTAGTGAAGCTCTCTATTGATGTGTTGTTGAAGTATTGAGGATCTAAAGTGGATCTTATCAGACACAGAGGTGTTATATGAAGATCATTTGAATTGTTTTTATCCTAATAGTTACAGCAGCAAAATCCCCTAACTCGGTAGGTCCTGACAGGCCTTAATTGTAAATCCCCTAATAGGGTAGCTCTATATCAAATTCTTAAATCCTCTTGCGAGGTTTACCCTAACAGGTCAAAGCTCCTAATAGGGCTCATCATTTAAATCCCTTCATCAGGTGACTCATAACTGGGTCTACTCCTAACATGGCATATTTGTAAGACCTTAACCGGCCAAGATTTCTATTCTGCAGATAGTGAATCTTGTGGGTATTAAATCCCATCATTGTTTTTCCCTTTTGGGTTTCCACGTATAAATATCTTGTGTTATGTGGAATTTTTTTTATTGGGCATTAACTTATGTTGTGATATTCCTCTTATGATTGTTAAGTTTTAAGTTGTTTAAGTTGGTCATCAGATTCATATTGCTTTTGCTTGCACTGATTCACCCCCCCTCTCAGTGCCTTATAAGTTTATCATACCCTTTAGGGGTCAAGCATGTCATACCCTTGACACATTTTGGGTATCAAGGATGTGACATCATTGATGCTCGATGCCAAAGGGAGTCATAAGATCAAGGATCGATGGATGTGACATCCTTGATCCATTTTGGCTCTACATATTTGTAGGACCCCGTGAGCTGATAAGTATTCATTAGCTTTAGGCTATGGGTAATAACTTCTAATTTTAACCATCTGGATTTTTCATTTAATCTTCAAGTTTTATTTTTTAGTTTTGTCTTATGTTCATACATTTGAAACCCTAGGTTTAAACAAACTTGGAGGACAAAGGTATTATCTACTCAGATGCATATTTTATACATTGCAAAAAACCCTAGCTAGGTCAAATTAGCATTGCAAGACCTCATGAATGAATGAGGCATGCACAAGTATGAGGAACATGTCGCGCCAAAAAAGATAATTGCTAACACACCTTCCTCATACTATGGAAGGATGAGGAGTGAAACTACCACAGGGATACACCAAGGAAACAAAGAAAAAGACATGAAAAATGGTGCATAGGTTGGTAAGAGAACTTCCTAACAAGAACACAAAAAAACCAAAAGGAAACACAAGCCAAAAACTACGAAAAAAAAAAATGGCACCAAACCCTACCTCTGACCTCCCAAAGGATAACCCCAAAGCCAAAATACACTAGTAAATAGCCCTTGGAGTGACTTGACCTCACTCATGCATGAAAAAACTCTAATATCATTCAAATATTAAGAAGAGAGATCGAGTGCAACAAAACAGGTAAAACAAAGTGCACAAAATGAGCTTCAACTTTGGCTTTTATAGGACTCAAGTGCATTAAATGTACCTAGAGGTGGTTGGTAAGGATCACAACCCCTTTTGAGGGACAAGGGTATTGGATATGCATAGAGATATGCATACCCAACACCCCCAATGCTTGATCCTCAAAAGGGGGACATTCGAGGTCTAGGATACTACATCCCCGACACCTAAAGATCAACATAAGAGAAACCAATGGGGATCAAGGGTTTCGGCTACTTAGCCCTTCAAAGGAATGAGAAACACCCAACCCTACTATCTGAAGAACTGACAAGGGCAAAACAAAATAGGGGAAGGAAAAAGGAAAAAGAGAGAAACAAACACTTGTAAGAGAAAAGAAGAGAGAAGAAAAAAATAAGAAACAAAAACAAAACGAAAAAGGGGATCCCCACTTGCTCAAACAAGAAAGCGAATCATGAGATATGAAGGCACAATAGTAATATTTATTACAACTTTGAAACCACAAGTAATATATGCCTAGAGGACATATGTTAATAAATTATTCTATTAAAGATATTATGGAAGCTTTCTAATTACCTCATGCTCTAAGGTTATAAAAATAAAACTTCATGATAGCTTGAAATATTTTAATGAGGGTCTACATAAATACCTAAGTTAATGGTGAGAGGTAATTTTTAGACAAAGATAAGATATATGATCACACTTTTGATTAATATCATGGGGTCACCAACAACATCCACCCTATCGTCAAGGATATTTAGATTCATATTTATTATCCTAAAATATCAGTCAAACATAGAATAATATAATCTCATTAGTGATAACCCACATGATCAATTGACCAAGGTACACACAAGGAAGAGATTCTAATGACCTTATACCTTGTATACTTTCTAGTGAGTATGTTTGTATTCTTTGGCCTAAATAGCATGAGCATAATTAAAGCAACTCCTAGATAAGTAAAGGTTTGTGATTATTATCCCACTTGACACTAAGGGAAATAAAAAAATTAGGAGGGTAAATGAAAATTTATTATTGTTTCTCATTAGAAATATGGACGGTTATTCGAACAAAAGGTTATTTGTAGAGGCAACAAATGTAATTATCAAGAAAGGTAATTGGTCCATCCAATTTTGGAGTTCACTTATATTATAGTAGGAGAATTCAATGAGGCGCCTTTTAGATTGCCAAGTTTTATAGTGATGAGATAATACTATAGAATTGACCAAGAAACTATGTTAAGCATATAAGTACTTGTTAAAGAATAATAGGGTTGGAGTTCAATTTTCAATCATAATAGGAGCCTATGCCTATGATACCTATAAGGAATTTTTAGCACCCACCAACAAACCCCAGGGAAACTTGCTACAACTAGATCCAAAAAGAGTGGAATAATTTTTAAGTTTTTTTACTAAAAAGGTTACATCTAATTCAATCTAGACATTAGTTTATGATTTAGTTCAATAGTTTAAAATCTAGCGTTAAGTGTTTATATGTTGCTTCATACATTACTTACTAACATAAGTGAAGTCATGTTTACAAGGTTTAATGGCTTACATGGTTTCATAATTTCCCTAGGGTATTGATATCACTACTAGACCTACACCATTTATGGATCTATAATCAATAAATTTAGTTTACCATTTCATATTAGTTCACTTATATGATCCTAATAATTTATCCTTACCAAGGAACACAACTACAAATGCATGTATGCATATTCACCCATATCATACACTTCTCATAATATGCTACTACTATTGTCCACTATCCAATGCATCAACCCACAAGCATGCTCATTAACCTACGTATGCAACTTACATGTTCATAATGCTATTTATGCAACGTGAGTTTTATGGCAGCCATAGCACAATTATATGAATTCTCATTTATCTCTTAATGATATCTATGTAATAAGTTTCATTATAATTTTCAGCCTTAGTGTTATTCTAGTTTCCAAGAATTCAACTACATCTCCAATGATCTTGTGGTTCCCATGCTTTATCATTGGTAGTTTAAGTTTTTTGTTTAATGCAATTGTCCATATCATTGATCTCATAACTATATGCTAACATCCACTTAATTTAAATCCATATTCTCATGAAGATATTGAAGGTACAAGCATTAATTCATTTCCATTGCTAAAGATATAACATGGAGAAAGTGATAACATCCATTTTCCATTGCATTGAAATCACATCTACGCATCTACTATCTAACATTTAATTACCACATAAATAATGGTATTATTGATTTAACTAATTGACAAAATAATTTTGAATTAGCATGACAAATCATTCATGTTCTATGAATCCAATTTAAGGAAATACATGACTAACAAATGATAATACACTACCAATATGAGTATACCCTTTTTCTTCTTCTTTCTACTTACATTTTGATTAACTTATATTATTTCCTTTTCAATGTACAATTTAAAGTAAATCATGGATACAGTGTTGATTGCTTTTACATAGTGATACAATCATGAGTTCAACTCACTTCTTATACAATATTCTTAATTTAATACATGATAAAAGTTTCTCTATCATAGGGTGACCAATACATGAATCTGCTCCAAGGGTTCAAGGTCAACATGAAGAAAACTCCAAGTTCACATACGAAGACAACACCAAAGAAGAGGGAAAAACCCCAATGGCAAAAAGCTCCAACCACCCGACAAATGTAGAACCTACAAGGAACCACCCCCCAAGCTAGGAGATGTCTCTAGGTCCCAACCCACACACTAAACCAAGGTTGATGCTTTACCAAACGAACTATCACCAAAAAACCTCCATACACAAAACCATGCTCCAAGCAAACAAGAGAGAACAAGAGGTTCCAAAGGCCGATAAAACATCATAGCAAGAATACAAAAATAAGAAAAGGAATCACATGTACAAGGGAGTGTCATCACATGCCAACCAAGAACAAGACACTTGCCTATGGCATGTAGAGCCATCGACCTTGAGAGAAAAAACAAGGGAGATTAGCTTACCATTTCCATGGTCTTCCCATGCTCAACCTAAAACATCCACCCTAGGATTGAGTCATGAGGCACTGATAAGTTATTATCTTGTTAAATTATCTAACTACACATACCCATTCATCAATTAGTTATTACTTGATTAAAATATGGTAAACCCCCTTACACTCGAAAGGCCTAGACTTCACGCATCCTTACAAGGAACCTCGTGAAAGTCCATCTCTCGTGACCCTCAAATATCGTAAAGGAGCCCACTCCCTCTACATGGATCCGGAAACAATAAAACAAGAGGCTCTTACACAAGAAAAAATTGAACACAATGTCAACAATGCCAAACCATAACATACACATACCTAAAAATTGAACAACGACACATGTGAAAGAACGAGCCTCTTAACCAAAGAAATATGACCAACTCATGATACCACTACACTAAAACATATCAACATCACGAGGTCTTCACAATCGCTACCACAAAATCAGCAATATGTTTATTTCCTTCTCATGGAAAAATCATCATGAGGGCATATCAAAATGGGCAAGTAAATCTCATGATACACAAGTAGAAACAAAAACTCACATTAACCATTGGTTTTAAATCAAATGACACAAACAGCTTACGGATGCAAAGCATAAACTAAAGAGACTCTTGATTGGGAAAGGTTGACTTAATGGCCAATCCACAAATACAATGACATACTCACATATATATAAGCTTATATGTATATCCATTATCATTTAATATTACCAAATTACATAACAACAATAATAACAATAAGGCCATCGATATAGCATCGTATTACAATAATACTAATATTATTATTTCGCTCAAATATCATCTAGTTTATTGACATTATATTATTAGTTAAATACTCAAATGCTTTAATCTAATTAAAATCCATTAACTTAATATTTATTGATTGTATGTGTGTGTGTGTGTGTGTGTGTGTTTGCATTAAATATTAATTGGCTTATATATATATATATATATATATATAATCAAACAATTTAGTTTGTTTCTTACTTTGCTTTACCTTAATTGAATTCAATTTAATTTTTGGTAAAAGTGATGTCTTAGCCCAAGTGGGAATAACAGTCTTTTTTCCACATGTCTATAGAGTTTTTATAAATAGAAACATCTCTAAAAAAGAGATTTAGAAATGTCATAATTTGTAAAACGAATCGCACTCCTTCATATACATCGGGGGTCCATTGATGAAAAGGAACTAGGGAAAGCTTGAATGCAATTCCTACCGTTATAGATAGAAGTGCAATCCAAATTCCTGGTGAAATTGGTAGACACGCTGCTCTTAGGAAGCAGTGCTAGAGCATCTCGGTTCGAATCCGAGTGGCGGATATATATATATATATTGTTTTTTTTTGTTTTATAAAAAAATTAAAATAAAATAACTTTTCTTGGTCCTGGCTGCACCCCCCACCACATAAGTGGTGGTGGTGGCTCAGCATGTCTGCGGTGGGGAGAGGGTGCGTACAACACACCCCACACTGTGGCGGTGTTGCACAACATCTCCATGATGTGGAGGGTGCTGCAGCACCCACCCCACACTGTGGGGAAAGTGTTGCCCCAACACCACCATAACATGGGTGGTGTCATAGCACCACTCCATGTTGTGGGTGGTGTTGGCAACACCTACCCCCAGCACGGGGTTACCATCTATGTCGCCCCCCTCTCACAAAACTTTTTTTTTTCCTATTTAAATTTTGTTTGTGAAAGTAAAAGAATGACAGCTATAGCAGGGGGGGGAGAAAGAGAGATGGGATCTCTTAACACACCCAGAATGAAGAAGGCAGCCCCAAATCAAAAAAGAAATTGATTTATATCAAGGAATTAACAGAAATATAAATTAATAGTATAATTCCAAACAAGACAATATTTCTCAATCAAAATCCATGTTTCCTTCCACACAACCCAGTCAAAGTTTTACTCTCAACTGAGAATCAAAATGAGGGTTTTCTTTTTTTTTTGTTTCCTCTTCAAAAGCATTTTGAAATCACAATTTTTTATTGCAAATGTAAAACTCATTTGAATGCAACAAAAATTGAACATGTAGAGGGTGAAACTGAGATTTTCCTCTCTAGATTTTAATTTCAGCTCATGGAAGAAAAGAGATAACATGGGAAGACCAGAACCCTACCTCTTCTTGAAGAGAATGGTAAAAGGGAAGTTTGGGCAGCAACCAATCCACTGACAGCAAAACTTCAATAGCTCTTCAATCTCTTCAAATTTTCCAGCAATCTTCTTCTCCAAACCACCAATAAGATAGCTTTATTGTTATGAAGAAATGGCCCCTGGTGCGGCCTACAAACAATTCCAACTTTGTCGTTGGTCACTACCCCGAGTACTTCCCAAGCACCCAATCACAAGTTCCTACCCCTATATCTGTGACTACTCTTGAAGCATTGGTATAGATCACGTTCCACCTCACCCCTGGGTATAGCTTCACACTTAGGCTCCAAATCCACAAAGACCCTATCTCCTTTGGAACTCAACATGGTGCACCATGGACTCTCTCATGAGCCCACGACAGCTTCCCAGTACACAAATCAGACCCCCTTCTTAAACGGGGACTCCAAGTCACACTGCTTTGGGCCCATGGCCTATGCCTACATGACTTCGCCGGTGAACCCGATTCCCTGTACATCCCGTGCACAATAACTAGCCCCATTCAAACACCTAGTCTGAGTCCCTCAGATTGACAAAACACCTTGCACTCCTACTTGGGCACCAATCTCTTCACTCCATGATTCAATCCAATTTCCTTGGTCGCTGAACTCTCCTTCAACTCGACTGTGCTCCCAGAAAAACTCAGCTATGGACCATGTCCTCTTTTCGATAATGCAACTCATCAATCTTTGTCACCCTCTTGGACTCACCTCATGGCTTGGCTCAACATGAGTGCACTTTTGGAACCCTGTCCCTATTGCCACATTCGACCCCCACTCTAGGGCCTTGAGATCCCAGACCTCAATGCAAATCCCGCTTCAGGTAACCTAGGTGCGTGCCCAGCACATCACCCCACTTGTTCCACAAGACACATGGAATTATGTCTCTGCAACTCAACCTACATAGCTCGCCCAACTCTCAAGCTCCAACATTCCAACATCAATAGCCCAATGTACGACCATCCCCTTTACAATATCTTGGGTACTCTACTTCCCCAACTAGGACAATCCATTGCATGATCGTCCTCCTCGCATGGGCCTAGGTACTCTACTTCCCTAGTCCTCGGGTCATAGACAACTCCCCAGAAGTCATCCCCAACATTGGCTCAACTACTCCGCTTCACTGAGATAGGGACCTTGAGTATACATCCACCAATAAACCTCACCATCTAATGATAAGGTGGGGCTACTCTACTTCATCCCTAATGTCCATGTAAAACCTCTATCTCCCTAAGACTAGAGGGCAAGGTTACTCTTCTTCACCCCTAGGAGGAGGTGTCTGCCTCAGACCACCTGGGTGTGCTCCTATCACTCGGCTATTCTTTCAACCGACCCCCATATATAATTTTTTCGTCCAATTCTCCCACAACTGTAGCTTGGCATTAACCATTTGTCAATCACCACAACTTCCACCTGCTAAGAATAATAAGGGACTTACAACCCCAAAAGCCTACTGATCTCCCTGAGATAGTAGCCCCTTACATCTATCATGGGGCTAGACCAACCTGTAGCCCAAACAAGCTTTTTCCTTCCAAAGGAGGTCCAACCTCATGCAACACTGGCAAACCTTACTCATGACTTCCATTGCGGACAAAGTCCTTTCTTTCTCCCAGACTACGCCATCCCTTTTCAAGTGTCCACCACCTAACCACATTAACACACACCCATGCAGAATAGAAGTGCATGCTAACCCTCTCACAGGTCTCCTTCATCCTGATGCTCCTAGCACTCCCTTCAAGTCTCCAACTCTACTCTAGCACTGTCTTGTCACATCATCCTTGTACCCTTGGTACAAGCTTACAGGTCTCCTCTATGTCTTTGTCTTTTGAGTCCCCCATAAGACCCTGACTACTAACACTTACCCCATCTGGAACTCCTTAAGTCCTCTCGCTCCAACTCTACACACTCCCTAAACATGCCCAGTACTCTCACAGCACTAGCGCCCCATGTTGGCCTCCCTCAGCTCCTTAGAACCCTTAAGCACCAAAAATATCTCATGGGACGACTAGACTCCCTAAGCTAGCTTAATGTCTATCCATCTCCACACAATGAATACAACACTGAGGCAATAAGATAGCTTTATTGTTATGAAGAAATGGCCCCTGGCCTAGTCTACAAACAATTCCAACTTTGTCATTGGTCACTACCCCGAGTACTTCCCAAGCACCTGATCACAAGTTCCTGCCCCTAGATCTACGACTACTCTTGAAGCATTGGTATAGATTGTGTTGCACCTTGCCCCTGGCTGTAGCTTGACACCTAGGCTACAAATCCACAAAGACCCTATCTCCTTTGGAACTCAACCTGGTGCACCATGGACTCTCTCATGAGCCCGCAATGGCTTACCCAATACACAACTCAGACCCCCTTCCTGAACGGTGACTCCAAGTCACACTGCTTTGGGCCCATGGCCTATGCCTACATGACTTCACTGGTGAACTTGGTTCCCTATACATCCTGTGCACAATAACCAGCTCCATGCAAACACCCAGTCTAAGTCCCTCAGACTGACAAAACACCTTGCACTCCTACTTGGTCACCAAGCTCTTTTCTCCATGATCCAATCTAATGTCCTTGGTCGCTGAACTCTCCTTCAACTTAGCTATGCTCCTAGAACAACTCATCTATGGACCATGTCCTCTTTTCATTCATCCAACTCATCCATCTTTGTCACCCTCTTTTAATCGCCTCATGTCTCGGCTCAACATGAGTGCACTTTCAAAACCCTGTCCCTATTGCCACATTCGACCCCCACTCTAGGGCCTTGAGATCCCAGACCTCAATGTAAACCCCACTTCAAGTAACCTAGGTGCGTGCCTAGCACATCACCCCACTTGTTCCACAAGACAGATAGACTTCTGGCTCTGCAACTCAACCCACATAGCTCTCCCAACTCTCAAGCTCCAACATTCTGACATCGATAGCCCATTCTATGCCCATCCCCTTTACAAGATCTTGGGTACTCCACTTCCCCAACCAAGACAATCCATTGCATGATTGTCCTCCTCGCAAGGGCCTAGGTACTCTACTTCCCTAGTCCTTGGGTCATAGACAACTCCCCATAAGTCATCCCCAACATTGGCTCAGCTACTCCACTTCACTGAGATAGGGACCTTGAGTATACATCCACCAGTAAACCTCACCATCTAATGATAAGGTGGGGTTACTCTACTTCACCCATAATATCCATGTAAAACCTCTATCTCCCTGAGACTAGAGGGTAGGTTACTTTTCTTCACCCCTAGGAGAAGGTGTCTGCCTCAAACCACCTGGGTGTGCTCCTGGCACTCAACTATTCTTTCAACCGGCCCCCATATATAAGTTTTTCATCCAATTCTCCCACAACTGTAGCTTGGCATTAACCATTTGTCAATCACCACAGCTTCCACCTGCTGAGAATAACAAGGGACTTACAACCCCATAAGCCTATTGATCTCCCCAAGACAGCAGCCCCTTACATCCTCCCCGACTTAAAATAGGTGACATCCTCGGCGTCGGACCATTCAACCCGAGTCTCATCCTTCGCAACATTAGGACCTGTTAAAAGTGAACTTCGGATTTACCATGCCCTGCACTTGAATTATTTTTGTCCCTAACATACTCGACGCTGGCCATCATTCCCCATACTAGGCTTCCACTTGCATGAATCCCATCCATGGCTAACTCGCTGCGGCAAACCCCTGAGTCCAACTCACTGCCTTTGCACTAATCTTGTGAAGACACACTCTTGCCTCCAACTGATCTCTGCTGCTAGTCCTTGACTCAACAACATATTGCAATAACCCAGTCCTTGACTTCCACTGAGCTGACTACCCTTGTTTGAATATTTGTGAAACAACTCTATGATATTCAATTGCACCATGCCCCATACCGGCTTCTACATCTCCAAGACTCCATCGTTTGCACGGCAACACGACAGAACACCACAAACCATGCTCACCTCTCAACTCAGACACTAGTGCCATCCTCGACGACACCCTTGTCTTCCAACTTCAACTGCTCTCGGATTCAATCCTAGCATCCACTGAAAGACACGCCTACTACCAACCCTATTGTGAAAGCCCCTGGTATTTGGCCACCCTAAAGATACATACTCCACTGACCACAACACCCAACTGACTTCCCAAGTCGCACATTCAACTTTCAGCTCTCAACTTCCTTTTTGTAGTGCCATCTTGATTTCTTGTTGACTGACCTCAGTACACCCAACATCTTATCCTATCCCCAACAACTCAACCAAAGAACAACAACCAACATACTCCCACTGATCCACCTCTAGCTACACATGATCCTCCTGGTACTTGTCAACCACTTCCACCTCCTTGGTGTACTCTTGCAAACCCACACCTCATGAGTCTGCCTTGGTGTGCTTCTCTGAAGACGCCCATCTTGCATTGCATCCCACACAATCAGTCTGTCTACTTCAATCCACTGTGCTACTTTGTTTGACTGATGCACTATCCACAAAACGCCATGTGTCCTTGATGTTGCAACCCAAAGAAACTACCAACATCATTCAGTTGACCAACCTCTTATGCATAACGCATCTGCAATCCACATCCAATGTGGGCAAGGTACTCTCTCCTTCCCTTGAATTTCTCTGTGACTAGGTCCCAACTTTGGTTCCCAACCTTCAGACCTAACTTGCCACCAATTTCACACCTCAGATCATGTTCTGGACACAATCCTACATCTCATTGCATAAATCTTCCTAGGTGCACTTCCCTGAAGACATCCAACTCTTGTATTGCATCCTACACATTCACTACACTCACTTCCATCCATTGTGCCACTTTGCCTGACTGACGCATTGTCCACGGAACACCCTGCACCCTCGGTGCTGCAACCCAAACAAAACACTACATTTGTAAGCTAGCCAACCTCTTGTGCCCAATGCCTTTGCAAACCACATCTAATGTGGGCAAGGTACTACCTCTTTCCCTTGACTTCCTTTGTGACTTGGCTCCTCACTGGCTCTCAACAATCGGACCTACTTCGCCACCAATTTTGCACCTTAGATCATGTTCTGGACATAATCCTACACCACATTGGGAACAACCTTATGCCATCCCACAACCCAAATTGTTACACCTCGGGTCCATCCCAGATAAGACCTTACACCACATTGTACCTTACAGCTCCATCTTGATTTCACCTTGGACCCATCCTTGACAAGATCCTACACAACACTGCTCCTCGCAGCTCCTACCTCCTTTGACTAGTCTTACATGCCACTGCCCTTGGACACTGCCATATCAAATCTTGCGGCCCTGTCGACTACTTCCAGCATTGAACCTAGTTCAATACTGACTCACACCTTGCCTATTTCACTCCACCCGAACTACTAAGGCTCTTCCCGTGCAATATTTTCCCCACCAAGAGATCCTCTCTTGATCCCTTGTCGCTCCACTAGCATAGTCCCTTTCTGATGGAACTCAGCCCTAGGCGCGATCTCCAACCAACTAACTACCACTCATGGAACTCGGCCACGGACTTCATCATCCTTATCCCTACCTATGTTGGCCTCACATTTTTAGTGACCACGCCCTGCTAGCCACTTTGGTCTACCTATCCTCGACATTGCAAACCACAATCCGCCTTTGTAGTCTTCCTCACACCACTTGATAGCCCAGCTACCTCAGCTCATCTAATTGGCCCTACCAATTTTTATGCTTTGATACCAACTATCACGAGGCTAGACCGACCTGTAGCCTAGACAAGCTTTTTCCTTCCAAAGGAGGTCCAACCTCACGCGGCACTAGCAAACCTTACTCACGACTTCCATTGCGAACAAGTCCTTTCTTGCTCCCAAGAAAAAAACATATGAAGAGAAAAGAATCCCCAAAATAAAACCCTAGCTCTCTTTTTGTCCAAAAGAAAATGGAGTAATAATAAAAAAAATATTGAAATTTCCATATCACATTCTTTTATGGGATTTTAAAAACCATTTCCTAATCTATTAAAACAACTTACAAAATAAAAGATTGAATATTAAAATATAACAAGGTATAGTAAGTAAAATATTGTAATCTATTCTCTGTTAATCACTCAAATTACGTATATATATATATATATATATATATATATATATATATATATATATATACTTTATTTAAAAAATCAAACAAACTAATTCCATTAAATAATCGACTTCTGAACATTAACCAAAAAGAAATCAAATCAGTCATTAAATAAAGAATACAGTTAAAATAATCAAGGTAAATAGATAATTAAAGATTAAAATCGTTAAAGAACAATAAAGTCAATAACGCGAAATCAATGAACATTCAATAAATTAAATCGTCTTAAAATGTATATGGCCAAATAAAATCTCGAAATCTCAATATGAGCGTTAACCAAATTTTAAAAGCAAAAATTGTAAATAATTGAAAATCGTTAAATTTTAATAATTTTAAAATAACAAAATTACTAATGAGGTCATAACTAGTATCAAGTAACCACTCAAACACAGTCAATCATATGTCGTAATTAAATATGCTAAATAATAAATCAATCACTACTCAAAGAACTTAAATAAAATAGTTGAATAACCAGACTCACCATGCCACATACTCACAAATTACGACGACGATGATGACATGGCAAACTATCAAGACTGATAACAAGGACTCAACATCCAACCTAGACCTAGAGTGCGAGAACGTAACCAACGACATCTTTGAACCACATATTGTCATTGGGAAGAGGCACGCTCACACCTATCAAGCTAGGGGAGCTCGCACCCGGTAGCCCGGGAGGAATGAATGCCTTAGTACCTGCAGCCCTGCAACCACAAAATGATACATGTGCATATATATATGCATGTACATAACAAACAAGTGGAGGAATGTCACAATGGCACATCCTGCTCACAATGAGTGATGTGATGTTGATTCCCCCAAGCATACAGTCAAACAATAGTCATACAATGAGAAATACATCTTACATAAATCAAAATTAGGGTTAGTATGTCCATCTCATCATAAGCAATAATCAATGAAATCTATCCATCTAAGCATCAACATCACATAAATACATGTAGCAATGAGAGCATCATCATGATATCTAATCACATAAGGTCACAACGAAGAATGAGAAAAATCAATATTATCAGAAGTCACGAAGCATACAATATCTATCAATGATCACCAATGAGCACATATAAAAGCCAAAATACATCTATGCATCACATGAATCCAAGCAAGTCTATCATCTCCATCGCACAAAATAAATTGATAATCGAGTCTATCAAAATGGAATAAGAGTTTGCTCAAGTGTGGGCATTACAGAAGTTAAGTAGCGGAACAACTTCCTACAGTAACCTTGAGAGGAGGATAATGCAAAAACTTTTATAGATCGTCACAACAGTTATAGAAAAGAGCAATAGATATAATAACATTCAAACCATAACACTATTTTTTACGTGGGGAAAACCCTTTTGGGAGACAAACCCCACACTCCAAAAGCCACCGAATATATTATTTTGTAATCAAAAATAGATTACAATATGCTTGCAGAGAAAGCTCTTCATAGGAGTACCACTAATCAGAGATTCAGAGGTAACTCAATAGCTATAAGACTCTTACACACAACCTCTATCTCACACACCTCATATATAGGAGATACAATACAAGAAATTGTCAAATGCTATTACAAAACCATGGGCTAAAACCACCCAATAAGGTGTAGCCGACCTTATCTCCCTTCTAGATGCCCTATGACATGTTAAAACACACATCAACACATGTCCCTCCCTTTTACAACTCTTTTATGTGTCCGATACAAAATATATTTCCTATTTCAGGAGTACAAACTTTCGAAGACCATAACTTGTGAACCGTGTGTCCAATTGACAAACCATTTGAAGTTCTAGAAAGCTCGTGAAGTGCTCCATTGCCTCATAAATCGCTATGTCATTTATGCCCACTTTTGAGGGCGTTTTGGGGCCTCTAATGTCCTCAAAATCAAATTTAAACCTTTCATTGGACCCCTCCAAAATGGAAAATTTAATATCTTCAAAACTAGTTGTGATCTTGAGACATAACTTTACCAAAATTCTTATCTAGCCAACTAGAAGCTTCGGGGAGAATTTCACACCATTTCGTGCCCAAATAAAAACTTACTATAAATAGTGACCTTATGTAAATGCAAGGTTGAGACACCATTTTCCCAACAAATCTCCCACTTGTCAAACACCTTGCAAGAGAAAAGGGATTATCAACACAATAAATCAATTAATAGGGGCCATGAGGCCCATAGACTCTGAACACCATCCGAACTTCTCTAAGCTCACAGCCTTAGTTATAGCATCTGCAACATTCATCAAAGTTTCTACCTTAACCAGCTTCAACAATATCTTTGACAAAATGATACTAAACATCAATGTGCTTGATCCGGGCATGAAATGTCGGGTTCTTAGTTAGGTAGATCGTACTCTGACTATCACAATAAACTATCACGACTCCTTGTTTTATTCCAATGTTTGAACACAGTCTCTTAATTCTTTACAAGAATGAGTAGCTACCATATACTCTGCTTCAATAGTGGACAAAGAAACCATATCCTGTCACTTACTCATCCAACAAATTGCACCACCAAATAAAGTAAACACATAAGCACTAGTGGATCTTTTGCTATCAATATCACCTGCCTAGTCTAAATCCACATAACCATGAATATCAAGGGAAATCACATCTCCAACTGAATTACCATGATAATACAAAGAATACTATGAGGTACCCTTCAAATATCTAAAGACTCTTTTGACTGCATCCCAATGAACTCTACCAGGATTAGACATATATCTGGATAGAACTCCCACTGCTTGTGTAATGTCTAGTCTAGTATAGACCATAGCATACATCAAAATTCCAGTTGCACTTTGGTAAGGCACTCTGCTCATGTCTTCCATCTCTAATGGGGATGTAGGATAATCTGCAGTAGATAATTTCATTCCAACTGTAAAAGGAACACACAATGGTCTACAATCTTGCATGTTGAACCTCTGTAACATTGAATTCGCATACTTACTCTGGTCTAGCCATAGCTTTCTATTGACTCTATCTCTTCTAATTTCCATCCCAAGAATGTGTTTTGCTGCACCAAGATCTTTCATTTCAAATTTAGTAGCGAGCTGATACTTTAGTTTTGAAATCATAGATTTCCCTTTACCAATGAATTACATATCATCAACATACAATGCAATGTACAGGAAATGATCACTACCAGATTTATAATAAATACAATGATCTGATTTAGAATGCTCAAATCCCAAACTTAACACATATGTATCAAATTTCTGGTACTACATCTTAGGACTCTGTTTGAGGCCATACAAAGATTTATGTAGCATACAGACCAAATTACTTTTACCTTTTACCACATAGTGCTCTAGTTGTGTCATCTAATATCCTCCTCCAAATCACCATGAAGGAAAGCAATTTTCGCATCCATTTGCTCAACCTCTAAATCATAAGTACCAACAATAGAAAGAAAAAATCTAATGCACGTCATATTGACTACAGGAGAAAATATCTCACCATAATCAACACCCTCAACCTAAGAGTAGCCTTTTGCAACCAACCTTGCTTTATATTTCTCAATGCTTCCATCTGAACCAATCTTTTTCTTGAACACCCATTTGCAACCAACATACTTTCATCCTTCAGGCAATGGTACAAGATCCCATGTATCATTCTTTTTCAAAGCTGGCATTTCTTCTTCCATAGAAATCTTCTAGGATTTTGCATCATTCATACCTAATGCCTCTTCTACATATTTCAATCCATCCACATTAGTATTTAAAGCAAAATACATCTCCAATCGTCAGGTGAATACCTTTCAGGTAGTTGTCTATGTCTTGTAGACCTTCGAACAAGCTGAGTTGGAGGTTCTTCCTCCTCTTCTAAAGATTCAGAGATAGATGAGCTCTCCTAAACTTTTTGCCTATCCAGGGGTCTCGATTCAACTCTTTCAGGTGTAGAAGGAAATTGAATCACATCTTCCTTTTTAGTCTATTTTGGCTACAATGTAACAGAAGGAGACTTAATTTCTCTAAGAATAATACTTCTACTATGAATTACCTTTTGTGCAATAGGGTCTCAAAGCTTGTATCCTTTCACACCATAAATAAATCCGATGAAGATACATTTCATAGCCAAGTTCTCCAACTTTATTCACTTCTCCTTTGGCACATTAGCATATGCCTCACAACCAAAAACTCTAAGATGTCTCAATGAAGGCTTGTGACCCGACAATGTTTCCATGGGAATTTTATCAACAAGGGTTGATGTAGGAGACCTGTTAATTAGGTAGCAAGCAGTGGCAATAGCTTCAGCCCAAAACTTTTGTTCTAGACTAGTACCACTCAACATACTCTTAGCCTTCTCCATTAGTTTCCTTTTCATTCTTTCTACAACTCCATTCTGTTGTGGAGAATACAGAGCTGTCTTTTGTTTGTTAATACCACAGTCTTTACATAATCTATCAAAATCATTAGAACAAAATTAACCACCATTATCAGTCCTCAAACTTTTAATTTTCTTTCCAGTTTGCAACTCAACCATTGCTTTAAATTCTTTAAATCAACTGAAAACTTCAGATTTACTCTTTAGAAAATATACCCATATCCTTCTACTAAAATCATCAATAAATGAAATATAATTTGTGGATTTTCCAATCAAAGGAACATCTACATGACCAAACACATCAAAATGAATAAGATCCAAAACACCACAAGTTTTATGAGAACTCAAGTAAAACTGAACACGATTTTATTTTCCATAAATGCAATGCTCACATAAATCAAAGTCAAGATTACAAACATTCAAACCTTCAAAAAGGTTTTTATATTTCAAGGTCCTTAGACCCTTTTCTCCAATGTGGCCAAGCCTCTGGTGCCATTACATAGTCTTCTCTGCAGGTAAATTTTCTTCAGAAGAAAGAGCACCCTTAGGTACCCAAAAGCCATTTCCATTTGCTGAAGGTGAAACCCTCAAATCTTCCACAGATTTACTTTTTACAAAAGTTCTATTACACTCAATAGTGTATGCATCTAGCTTATACAAAGTGTCAAACCTGACACCTCTAGCAATTACCATAGAACCCTTAGTCATCTTGCATCATGCTTTAGAAAAGACTACCTGCACACCCACATCTATTAGTTTTCTCATAGATAACAGATTTCATTTTAAACCAAGGATATGTAGCCCACCATTAATCCTTCTTATTCTACCATTAGAAAACCTGATTCTAACTTTACCTCGACCAACAATGTCTAAAAGTGAATCATCATCCAAGTACACCTTACCTACATTAAATTATTCATATTCAAATTACCAATCTCTATTGGCAATCATATAAAAATATGCACCTGAGTCAATTAACTAGGCATCATTACCTGCATGAGTCACCAAAGCTGCAATAAATGCATCACCATCTTCCTTCTCAGACTCAGAATCAGAATCAATCTTCTTCTTTTTCTTCTTCTTTTCTTCTTTGCAGTCCTTATGGATATGACCTGGTTTACTGCAATTCCAACAAATGACTTTGGACTTTCCAAGAGATTTTGATCTCCCTCTCGATTTGGACTTATCACACTTCTCATTATTCTCTCCTTTCTCCTTAGGTCTTCCACGAATAGTTAGGGCTTCCTTCAAACTCTAGGATACCTTCCTTCACATCTCTTCACCAAGTAGGGAACCCACTAAATCTTTAGACTTCAAAACAACATAATTACTACTAATAACCATAACAAAAGAATCCCATGAATCAGGCAAAGAACAAAGCAAGATCTAGCATTTCTCCTCTTCGTTCATCTTAAAAACCGAAAGATACTAATTGAGCCATCAACATATCGACTACTTCCAGGTGGTCTGCAACTCGTCCACCCTCTTCCATCTTCAAGGAATACAATTTCTTCCTCAAGCAAATCTGATTTAATAAAGATTTCGCTTGATACATTTCACCAAACTTAGTCCATAGCTTCTTTGAAGTGTTTTCTTCATGGACATTGATCAGAATAGATTCTGCCAAGCACAGTCTACTTAGACCCTTGGCTTTCGATCCATAACATCATACTGAGCTACTGCAGTAGGATCTGAGGGCCTTTAGACATTGGCATCAACAACATCCCATAGATCTCGATCTATTAGAAGATCTTCCATCTTTAGCTTCCACATCTCAAAAAAATTTCCATTAAATTTATGTACCTCTATTTTCCCTAACGAACTTGCCATCTAAAAATTCCTATAACAAGATCAAAAAGTGTCTTCTGTATAAGCTCCCACTCAAATCTGGATTAGTTAAAAAAACCCAACAACCCACAACTAAAACCAAAGGTGATCAAGCTCTTATACCACTTGTATGGAAGTTAAGTAGTAGAACAAATTTCTACACTAACTTTGAGAGGAGGATAATGCAAAAACTTTTACAGATCATCACAACAGCTACAGAAAATACAAATACATATAATAGCATTCAAACCATAACACAGTGATTTACATGGGGAAAACCCTTTTGGGAGAAAACCCCCACACTCCAAAACCCACCCAATATATTATTCTGCAATCAAAAACAAATTACAATATACTTGCAAAGAAATCTCTTCACAGGAATACCATTAATTAGAGATTCATGGATAACTCAATAGCTATAAGACTCCTACACACAACCTCTATCTCACACACCTCATATATAGGAGATACAATACAAGAAATCATCAAACGGTATTACAAAACCATGGGCTAAAACCACCCAATAAGGTATAGCCGACCTTATCTCCCTTCTAGATTCCCTATGACATTTTAAAACACACATCAACACGTGTCCCTCCCTTTTACAGCTCATTTATGTGTCTGATACAAATTATATTTCCTATTTCAAGAGTACAAACTTTCAGAGGCCATAACTTGTGAACCGTGTGTCTGATTCACGAATTGTTTGAAGCATTGGAAATCTCATGAAGTGTTTTATTGCCTCGTAAATGGCTATGCCAAATTTTTAAGGTGTTTTGAAGCCTCTAAATTCCTCAAAATCAAATTTAAACCTTTCATTAGACCCCTCTAAAATGGAAAATTTAATAGCTTCAAAAATAGTTGTGATCATGCGACGTAACTTTATCGGAATGCTTATCTAGCCAACTAGAAGCTTTGGGGATAATTTCGCACCATTTCATGCCCAAATGAAAACTTACTATAAGTAGTAAGCTTATGTAAATGCAAGGTTGAGACACCATTTTCCCAACAATACCCTAAACCATGAAAAGAGGGTATTCCTTAACTAAAAGAGAAGAATCAATAATTTTATTGGTTCTCATTTGAAGCATGTATCTCACCTTGAGGATTACTTTGTATTGATGGGCATTAAGTGAGATATATTTCATACTTATGGCTATCATATTAAGGATTTTAAAATTGTAGAACTCCTACACCAATTATTGTTGGCAATTGACACTCATCTGGTGACTTCTGATGCCTAATTTATGGTCTAGGGTTGTCATTGATAGCAACTCTTCTTGGTGATTCGATCTGGCGATCATGATTCATCTTATCCATTAGCTAGAGTTAATCAGTAGGCAGTTAATTGGTAAAACAAGGTATTTCTCTAATGTTTTGGTCCGAAATGATTTCCGATGATTGTGATGTTTTTGGTGATTTTTTTTGTGATCTCAGTGATTGGGAAGACCCTTAGGAAGCATGTGATTATAATCTTTTGGTCCAGTGTTATGTTTTTCTCGAGATTGAAGATGATTTAGAGCTACACATTACACATCTTCAAGCTGACTTGAAGAAGATTTCTTTTGTGTTAAGACCAAATATATAAGATTGATTTGGCGATTGATTTTTTGGTGTGTTAGTGGTGTGGTGAGCTATTTTGGTGCAATTGAACGCAGTTTCATGTGCACATTTGCTTTCAGACCAACCGGTAGCTGACTAAGATAGAAATAGAGTATTCAACAAACCAAAGATAGACAGAGATTCAGTGCTTAACCGGAACTCATTTTTGCATAGTCGGATGCTAATTAAGAGTTCATTTCATTGTATTTTCTCATTGTAATCAAATTCTAAGTAAATGAGACTTCCTTGAAGGTTGTAGCCTTTCGGACAAATATATTTGAGCAATGAGCTCTAGGTAGTGAGCCTGAATGCAAGTTCATTCCCCATCTATGTAATATTTATGTACTCCTAGCCATAGTATATGAATATTGAGGGTTCCATCCCCACCGTGGTTTTTCCCTTTCGAGGTTTCCATGTAAAAACTATGGTGTTGTGGATTTGTGTATTCTTTGTTGCATGTTTATGTTATTTTATGTTATGCATTGCTAACCAGTGGATAAAGAATAAGTTTGAGGCTTTGATTTCTTGTAGATCATTGATTCACATGCCCCCTCTTAGTGATCTCTCATTCTAACAATTGGTATCAGAGCCTAGTTCCTCTGAGGAAGCTTAACCGCTAGAGGAAGACCTGGGAGATTGATTCTATGGATTCTAGTTTTCAGAGAAAGCTCAATGTGGCACTTGAGGATCTTGATGCAGCTAGAAATAAGGTATGTACCTTGAAGAAGAACCTGAATGTTGTTGATGAATTCATTAGTGAGCTATAGGATCAAGCAAATGTCTATAGAGAAAAGAGGAAGGAATTAATTGACAATTTGAAGGACAAAGAAGATCAAATCATGGAATATCACGACAAAGTTGATAAAGTTAACAAGCTATAGAGAGAGAGTGTTGCTTTGAAGAATGAGATGCAATCCATTATGATGAGACTGACTAAAGAAATTGAGGACCAGAAGAAGAATGAAGAGAATCTAGCACAATTATTAAAGGAAAGAGTTGATGAATGCTTCAGGCTTACCTATGAGAATGATCAGTTGAAGCTTGAGTTGACACAATCAAGGAATAATGGTCAAGAACTTGAAAGATAGATTGCTAAATTGAGGGATGAACTTGCTACTGCCAATGAATACAAAGACAAATTCAAATCTAGTTTAGCAAGGCTTGATGAGATGATGGAAAGTCAGAGACATGAAAAGGATATGTGAGCTCTATGATTTGAGAAAGGCGAATCCACTGGATCTGGACAAGGCAATGCTAAACTTGGTCAGAAGAAGAGCAAGAATCCTCCAGTAAGACAGCCTAATGCTTATAAATTTAATGTTAGATATTTTAATTGCAACAAATTTGGTCATATGGCTAGTCAGTGCAGAAGTAGGATGAATAATAGAATGATGAACAACATGAATAATGTTCCTACCTTTACCGGTCAGTGTTTCATATGTAAGAACTTTGGACACAAGTCAAATGTGTGTAGAGCAATAGTGAATAACCTTCAAAGAAAGAGATGTTATGCTTGTGAAATGTTTGGACACATCTCTAATTAGTGCAGGACAAGACCAAATCAGATGAACTTCAGACCTATGCAGAATAATGGTGTTTGTCGAGCATGCAACAAAACCGATCACATTGCAAAGTACTGCAAAAGCAAGAACAGTGCTCTGGTAGACAAGAACAAATCAGATAAGAAAGGAAAAGTGAAATTAGAAGAGATCAAGGAGAGGCATGAGAAGATGTGGGTGAGAAAGGATGAATCCAGAGCTAACAACAGGTTTGCACCTGAATCCAGTGCAGGATCTTCAACCGACAACTAGGGCTTTATGCCTTAGGGGGAGCTTTTCATACAGATTATAAGAACCCCCTCTTTGGTAGTCTGCAATCAATTCTGAAAGATTGAAGAAGGACTAAATCATATGTGGAGATGATATCTGAAAGTTTCTGAAGGATCTTGTGCTCTGGTATGAAATTTCATGAAGAACATGATAACTGGTTGTTGCATTTATTACAATGAAAAATTAGGTTTTCAAAGGATAAAAGTGCATCTCAAGACTTCATTTGTCACAATGTGATCAAGCAAGTAAGAGAAGAGGAGAGATAAAAGAAACTTGGTGATCTCAACAACAATTTCAGAAACTTCAAAGTGAATTTTAGTGCCCAGTTGTGAAGCAAGGTATCTATCTGTTCAAATTTTTAGTTTTTCGCAAACCCTAGGATTCGAAATGGCTTCAATTTCTGGTATTGTGACTCCTCTAGTGGTTGAAATTAAGGATAGGGCTCATCCAATATTTAAGAAATGTCCATTTAAATTGGTCGAGGATGATCTAGAAGGTGCATTCTCATCTGTGCCCTACGGCGTGCTGCACAATGAAGATATCAGGGCCTACATTCATTGCGACCTTGAAGAGCTTGGGAATGCACACATGTTGGACCTATACAACAAACATTTGGCTGATGGTTTGGGAAATCTCAAACCCAAATATAAGGTGTGCTGAAGCAGAAAGACAAACCCAAAAGAACCTATGTTGCAGTATCTTCAGTGGCCTCAGAAACTGAATCTAAGGAAGAGACAAAAAGAGCTAAGAAGAAGGGAGATTTTGTCAAACTAGTGAGAAAGCCTCAATCTGATGGAGCACAGTAAAGCAAAAAGAATAAGTCAGATCCTCCTCCTACTAGAAGATCCCAGAGAGGTAGACAGGTCAAAGTCAACTCGATGAAGACCTTGAGTCTGGCAACATACAAGGTAAGTACACAATCATTCTGCCACTATCAGCAGATCAATTGATAGATGAAATATTCGTGGATGGCAATTTAAAAAATATTGAAGCAAATTTTGAGCATTTTGATGATAGTGACCAAAGGAAAGTTGAGGAAGTTGTAGTATTATACTTACAGAATATTAGTAAGACATTAATTGAATTACAAAAAATCCATTCCAAAGGACTTGTATAGTTTAATAGATGCTAGAAGAATGAATGCAAGAAAAATTGATAGAGAAATGAAGGAGAGAGAGCAAGTAAATAGATTTACATGTATTACTCATAGTGAAGTTAATAGGTTAATTGAAGAGGCAAACAAAAAGGAATTCAAAATTAAGAACATAATCAACAGATTAGTGATTGGGAATGTAGAGGAGGTTAGGAAAGAGACAGAGAAAATATGGAAAAAGATTATTCAGAATGACCCTTTGTACAAAGATGCATTTAGACCATCTTAGCTAGAAGATAAGCAAGGTAATTCTAGAAGTCAAAAGGTTGAGACTCAGTCTAAAGATCAACCAGAAGACCAAGGTAATACCACAATTGATGTTGAGACCAGTGACAATCCTCCAGTGATAGATAGCTCTGCAGCCCATGTGATTCAATAGACCGATATTGGGGACAAGGGAGTGAATACGGATCTTGTGTTAGGAGAAGCTGAGGTAACTAAGGTGCACAAAGGTAAAGGCATAGTTGATCAGACAATTGCCACTTCTCTGGTTACAGGGATCTCGCCTCAAATTCCGATCAATCTTGATGGATCAATTGATCTTGGGAAGATGAATTAGGTCGAGAATCTTATGCTTGCTGCTATAGTGAAACCTCAAGCCAACCAAGATCTGGTGAAATTAGAGAATGAAGACAAAAAGATAATTTTGATGTCTATAGATGTTTTGTAAAAGGTGGCTTCCAATGTAAAGTTAGATTCAAATAACAGCCCCTCCGGTAAATTATTACAATTGATTAACAATGTAAATACCAATTTTGATTCTTTGGAGAAGACGGCTACTCAAAAAAAATTGGACAAGATTAAGGAAGCTAGAAAACAAACATTCCTGAAAATGATTGAAGATGATAGGGTAACACTAAATAAGAGACTACAGACTATTTTTGACACATTGTCAAAAACCGATAAATTGTATAAATCTTGCTTCATTTTCCTAAGTTCACTATTGATATTGATAAATAGATAGGAGTCAACCACAACAAGCTTGCTAGTATTTCTCAATCTTTTGACCCTATTGTAACATTAACCAGAAATATTGAAGGATAGATCATAGCCTTAAACGATCAGATCTCAAGTTTTGAGGAAAGTGGGTGAACTCTGGAACCTGATTGCCATTCAGTTAGATACTATTCTAAGTAATAAGGCAGACTGTATGAAAGAAATGACCTGGCCTGTACCATCATATTTGAGAGAATTAGAAATTCATGCTACTGTATTTAATGCATTTAGCACAATTTTGGTTAACCTAAAGAGTGGGTGGGAAACTCACCTGGGATTATTGAAGACTGTTTATGCTTACCTCTTCAAGTATTTGTAAAATGTTTGTCATCTGTATATCAATTTTGGGCAGCACCCCCTCTTTGGCATTGTTGTCAAAGGGAGAGAGAGATGAGGTGAAAAATGTATAGACTAATTGTGTATAGTTTGATGATGTAGATTTTTGGATTATTGATCTAAGGGGGAGCCTTAGAATTATTTTATTCTTTCATCTAGTGTACAAGTTTCAACACTTAGCCATTTTTCACAAGTATTGCCATCAATGCCAAAGGGGGATATTGTTGGCAATCGACACTCATCCGATGACTTTCAATGTCTGATTTATGGTCTAGGGTTGTCATTGATGGCAACTCTTCTTGTTGATTCAATCTGGTGGTCATGATTCATCTTATCTGGAAGCTAGAGTTAATCAGTAGGCAGTTAACCGCTAAAACAAGATATTTCTTTAATGTTTTGGTCCATAATGATTTCCAATTATTGTGGTATTTTTGGTGATTGTTTTTGTGATCTCGATGATTGGGAAGACCCTTAGGAAGTGTGTGATTATAATCTTTTGGTCTAGTGCTATATTTTGTTCGAGATTGAAGACAACTTGGAGCTACATGTTACACTTCTTGAAGCCAACTTGAAGAAGATTGTTTTTGTGTTAAGACCAGATATATAAGATCGATTTACGATTGACTTTCAGTGTGTTAGTGGTGTGGTGATCCATTTTGGTGCAATTGAGTGCAGTTTCACGTGCGAACTTTACTTTCAAACCAACTGGTAGTTGACTGAGACAGAAACAGAGTATTCAGCAGAGCAAAGACAGAAAGAGATTCAGTGCTTAACTGGAATTCATTCTTGCATAGGCAGATGCTAATTGAGAGTTCATTTCATTGCATTTTCTCATTGTAATCAAATTGTAATCAGTGAGACTTCCCTGAAGGTTGTAGCCTTCTAGGAAACTATATTTGAGCAGTGAGCTCTAGGCATTGAGCCTGAATGCAAGTGAATTCCCAATCTATGTAATATTTATGTACTCCTGGCCATATTATATGAATATTGTGGGTTCTAGCCCCACCGTGGTTTTTCCCTTTCCGGGTTTCCACGTAAAAATTTTGATGTTGTGGATTTGTGTATTCTTTGTTGCATGTTTATGTTCTTTTTTATTATGCATTGCTAATCGGTGGATAAATAATAAGTTTGAGGATTTGATTTCTGGTAGATCGCTGATTCACCCCCCCCCCCTCTCAGTGATCTTTGATTCTACCAATTATCTGATCATGAGAAGGTTTTAATGGATGTGTAAATTAAAAGAGGAATTTTCTAGCAACTCATTCCTCTTTTTTATGTTAGGAAAAGGCTATGTACATCTTACACAAGAAATAATTGTTCTAAATATGTAAAATAAGCATATACTTGTTGCATGTCTCTAGGAGGTGTTTTTAGCCATATTCAATATTTATGTTGCAAATATGGTGTTAGCATATTGTATTGTCATTGATGTCAAACCTCGGTGTGGTATGATGTCTTTGATTTTTGCACTTGTACGATGATATTGAAGTTCATGGTTGGATGTCATGCCTTGATTTTATGTTGCCTTGATTGAGGCTATGTAAGGTGGTTTTGTGTATATTTATTGTTAGAAAAAGTTGGAATCATGATTTCATATTAAGATGAGGGTTAGAATTTTTAAGATAAGGATTAGAAGGATGATGGTGAGTTGGATATTATATCATCATAAATTGTACTCACCTACAATTTTGTCGTCACCTAGGCCTCATTTTGGTGTTCCATCTTCCAAGGATTGATTGCAATGATAATTTCGCTCACACCACTTACGTATTGTGCCATTTTATCAATTTCCCAGTTTCACCCCATTTTAGAGTCCTAATTTCCAAAACTAGGGTGTCACGCCCTAGGCCTCTTAATTGGGCACCAATTTGCACCCCCAAATAGTCATCATGAATGAGCAATAATTTGGATACTACGTCGGCCTCTTGCAGAAATTTAATTTGACTTTTGACAATCAATTATAAAAGGTCTACCCTTTTCATTTCTAACCTAATGAATTGAAATCAATAGCTATACTCTAGAAAATTCAAGTGAGCAAGCAATCTGTCATTCATCAAGCATTGAAGATGGTATTCATAATCAATGTTTTATTAGGACATCCTACATAAAACCCTAATTGCTTTGTGTGGAGACAAATAAAACTTCATCAAGGTAAACATTATAGTTTTTAGCATTACATTTCAGATTCAGCCTTTTCCTCAAAAGGAAAGTACTTTATTTCAGTCTTTCATTACATTTGTCAATTCAATTTCTTGGTTAATTCTAAAACTAGGTTTTTACCTAAGGTAAACCCTTATTTCTAGCATATTTATCTTTATTTATATGTGCAGGAAACAGGTGTGGTGTTATACTCATGAAATTTGGCAGAGTCAATAGTGACGAATATGTTCATCTTTCATCGGTGGAAAATTCAAAGGACTAGGGCAGATTTGTGCTACCTGGTCTCGAAAAATCAGACTGGGCTTTTGGGAACAAGTTCAACACATCTTCTTTTGCCCAGATCCAAGTTTGTGGCTAAGTGGGGTATTTGTAGCTAACTGTTTATGTCAAATTGCTTCAATAATTCATTGTAATGACCGAATTTTCACAATCAATCCAATTCAACTTAAGAAAGAGGACTAATCATATCAATCTAGTTGAATCCAATCAAAATCTCGATCTCTTCCCCACAAGGATTGAGCCTAGATCTATTAGGTTCAACCCTCTTTCAATGTTGTGGTGTTAATTGGGCTATTTAGTACTTTTATTACCTTAAACCCTAATTCTCAATTTTTACCACATTACATTTTGGTGAACCAACATCTTGCATGCTTAATTCTGATTTATTGTCTTAGATATGATTTTTTATGCATTTTAAAATTCAAATTTGCACTCATAATTGTTATTTTTAATTGAATTTCATAAATTTTGAGGTTAAATTCACATACCCCTAATTTATTATTCTAAAATTAACTTGTGCATTGCATAATTTTTTTCAAGTGTATTTTTAGATCTGATTATTGCAATATGTTTTTGATTAAGATAAATGGGTTTCATAGGGACCAAAAACCTAAAGTCAGAGAGAGATACAAAAAATTAAACAGTTGCTAACTAGACCAAAAACAACAACAAAACAGCCATGGAAATAGGGGACACGCCCACACAACAAAAACCACTAACAGAAAAAACTAAAAACCACTAAACCAGAGATTGCATCAACTCTGAGTTCTTTTGCATCATACTCTTGTTGATTTCCTTGAGCTCTTCCATGATGAACCTAGAGGTACTCTTCTCTTGATTCTTGCTCCTCGTCCTCGTATAGGGGCCAGTAGTGACCTATGATCCCGTACCTTGCAAGTTTGGCTCCTGGATTTTCTTCTTATGTTTGGTGTTTGAGGGTGGGATAGTGGTGATGGGTTGGTCTCATTGATCCACAATCATCGCATTAACCTTTTTTAGACCCTCGGTGCTGCCATTCATGGATTCCCTACTAATATCAACCAAATTCCTAAGGATGCCCTTAATCTCTTCCAAGTTTATTTACAACTGACCAATCCTTGATTCATGATCCGTTTTCATGATCTTAACATATTTTGTAAGTATTTATGTCATTCGGATAAGCTTGTCAGTTTTGCTTGGCATGGGAGTCTCAGTAAAAGTGTCAATGATGCCCTTAATTCCTTCCTTCAGCATGTTGATCTCCTTGCTGACCCAAAGAAAGCAATTTTCATGACTTTTAACAAAAAATTTAAGGAGAATATCTAAATCAGAGTCTTTTTTAGTATCCCCCTATTTCCCTTATTCAACATTAATGGGGATGTCAAGCTTTATTTCCTTCTCCTTTCCCTTGGCTTCCTCTATTTTTCCTAATTTAAACTTTTTTCATATTCAGTGGGCCAGAACCTTGTAGATTAGGGTTAGGGATTTTATACTTACTGGCAGCCCATCTGGGTTGTTTGTTTCTTTTATTGCTTCCAATGCCAAGTGTAATATTTTGTGGGGGACCCTCCTCTTGAGAGGGATACTAGTCTGAATCTTTAGAGACATTGAGGTCCCGCCAGTCCATAGCCATACCAGACCCCTCTTCCTCCATCTAGGTTGGTCAAAGAATTAGGGGTTTTGACAACCAAGGAGGGTTTAACCCCATGCTCTTTGGCATATTCCATAATGAGCATGATTAACCCCTCATGCAAGACAAGGTTGTCACTATTTTTAGCGTGATTTGCAAGGCTATGTTCAAGAGAAGATAACAAGTAGAAGAGCAAAGAAATTCTTTTGTTATGCCAAAAATGATTCAATATCATAAAGTGGTAAGAGAAGATACTAGCATAATGACCATCAAGATTAATATACCTCATAATCACTTCAGCCACATCTACCCAAAGTGATTGCAGGTCCTTTATGATATAACTCTCATCAGCCATCTTTCACACCTTGTCTCTCTTGCTTTATTTGTCAAAGAAGAACGAAATGGTTTCTTCTGTCACCCTCCTCTCTCTATAAAACTTATTTCCATCCATCTGCAAGCCATTTATCTCCACAATGAAGGCTTCATCGATTATAAATTCTGCTCCAAAATCCATGAGGATACCTTTCTTCCAACCATTCACAAAATCCTCAATCATTTTTGGGACATTGTCATGAAGCCTCTTGAGATATGGCACAAGGCCCCCATCAGTAATCTCCATCCAAAAATCTTGTTCTTTTCCCATTTTTCATAGGAAGTGGGCTCCATTCTATTTTTATCACCTCCCATAAGCAATATACCATTGTAAAATAGGGTGTAAGCACCAAACCCAAACCAAGCGATGAAAAACCAGACACAAAAGAAAGCTCTAGAAACCCTAGTTTTGAAATTCAAACTCAAATCCCACAAAAGATCATTACTCATTTGGCAATTTGTCATCATTGTTGTGGGATGAATGGACAATATAATTAGTGTCCTTTCTTGTCAAATCACACAATTGTATCAGGAAAGTTTCCCTTCTTGTCCACCATCGTATGTCCACATAATCCACACCAATGTTCGCTAGGTGGTCCGTTGGCATGTTACCTTCCCGATAAATGTGGGAAATTTTGAATTCTTCCACTTTTGTAATCAAGATGTGGAACTCCTGAATTAAATGCTTGATAGTCCAGCTAGGCTCAGTATGTTTACTCACACATATGATGATGTTTAGTGAATCACTCTCAAGCCGCTATTTTTTGAACCCTTCTCTGATAGCCATGTTTAACCCTATGTAAGAATCTTTTGCCTTAGCAAAGTGGTTTGTCTAGGTGCCCAGTGGGAGTGCCACCACTGAAACAAGACTACCATTGTAGTTGCAAGCAACTCCCCCACAGCCAATCGGCCCATGATTACCTCTAGTCGCCCCATCAACATTGATTTTGATCCACCCACTTGGGGGAGGAACCCAAACAATATTATTTCTTTTCTTCTTTAACTTGAAAGTAGGTTTATAAATATCTCGGTTGATGTGCCATCTATTGATAATATCCCAGTCCTAAGGCAAAGTAGGAAAGGGGGGTCAAGCTTGCAAGATGGACAAGAAGAGATAAAGTTTTCCTTAATGGCATTCTAGATTCTTCAAGAAACATATAGAGAAAAGGACTCTTTGTCCCTGAAGATCCAGTTGTTTCTTTCTGTCTAAATCCCCTAGGCCAGATGGAGCAACATAAGGCACCATAACACTTTGAGAGAAGGAATATCTGAAGGGCAATTCCACTGGGACCAACAGTCCAAAAAGCTCCTGGGAAGGCACCACATGATTCCCCAGAGATCAAAAAAATGAGCCCAGATATATCTAGAAAAGGAGCAGTGGAGCAACAAGTGTGTAACATCTTCAGTGTCTTCCTTCCACAAAAAACATTTTTTAAGAATAGCCATACCCCTTTTGCACAAATTGTCAATGGAAAGAATCTTATTCTGCATAAAGAGCCAAAAGAAAATATTAATTTTAAGAATCAACGGCTTGTTCCAGATACTAGACCAGAAAGGGGCAGGAGCAAAGGATCTTGTCAACAGGTGGAAAGCATGAGACAGAGAAAAAACTCTTGAAGAGGAACCACACCACACCAAATTATCATCAATAGGAAAAGAGGTGATGTGAATATTAGCAAGCCATAATTGGAGGGGTTTCATGATGGGGTCCACACTGATAAGATTGATCCAATTACCCTCTCTGATATAATCAACAACCCAATAGCCAAACCTCTCCACATATCTCACTTTAAGTTGAGCTACCCAATGAAAGTCAATCAAAGGCCCATCACCAGCCCACCAATCATCCCAAAAAAGAATTTTCCTCCCATTTCCAAGGACCCATCTTGATCCTTTAAGAATAACATCTTTGGAGTTATGAAAATTTACCCAAAGATCAGATGCCGCCATAGGCAAATTGTAATCTTCTAAAACACTTTGGGCAGAGATATCATTGGCATGTGATGTTATAATCTAAAGGCATTTATTATTCAAAATCACAATTCAAATTGCTTAATTAAATGGTTAATCAATCATTGTTACAATAATTTATATTGTTTAATCATAATTTTCAATTTGTGCATTCAAATTTCCCTCCTTTGTGCATAAGTTTTGTTACCATTAGTCCTACATACAATATTCCCATGAGAAGTTGTAGAATTAAGGCTTCCCAAGGTTTAATTACTAAGGATATGGAGCCTCAATTGGATCACTTATTCCATGAGAATGTGGGTGTTTCCTCTAATCTAACTAATGACATCATGTATTCTCATTCTCTTCATAATTCTCATGATTTGAATGAATCACTAACTAGGGTTACTATTGACCAATTGGAAAAGATTGATAATGAATATGAAAATCTTCAACAATGGATGAGTCAATAATACCCAAAAAGTGAAGCGATCCCTTTGATTGAAGAATTAAAGAGAATGGTGCAAAGTGATAAAATTGGTGTTGATTTGTTGCGTGGTCTTGCTCATATTGTTGACACTAATATTATACCAATCAAAAGTTGTGCCAAAGTCCTTGGTTCCTCTCAACCCACTAGTCAAGCTAATCATTCCATTCTTATGCCTAATGTGCCTACATTTACATCTTCTATCATGGCTACTTCCACACAAAATGTTAATCCTACACATGTTACTCATGGGGGCAATCTCATTAATCAATATTCTTGCATAACTCCTCCTATTAGTCTTCCATTTGTATCCCAATCATCTCCCATACCAACATACCATAGTGTTCCACCTCCTTATTCTCAACCTCCACCTACATTTAACAATGTTACTCCTCCATTACAATCCAACATGTCCAATTTCAATCTATCCACTAAAGAAACCATCAATAATCTAGCCCAAACTATTACATCCCTACAACAACAATTGGCTTCCATTACTCAATCCAAGTTTAATGTGCCCAAATTTGATGTAGTAAGCTCATTATTTGATGATATTGTCTGTACGGTTCCCCCTAAACATATGGAAGTCCCTCAATTAGAGTTGTATAATGGAAAAGGTGACCCCTTGACTCATGTAAGGATATTTCAAACTTTGTATATGGAATTTTCTCATGGGTAAAGATTTATGGCTAAATTGTTTACCTGAACCTTTAGAGATAAATCTTTGCAATGGTATTGGTTTTTGTCTCCTTATTCTATTACATCATTTTAACAATTAGTTAATTATTTCATTAAACAATTTCAAAATAATATTGGTCCTAAAATTACTTTGATTGATTCGATTCATTGTAAGCAAGGAGTTAAAGAAAAAGTGATTGATTTCTGGTGCAGTCACCGGTTAGGAGGGATCTCAAAGAGATCAGCCCAAAAATGTCAGCAAGAGTAAACACAATGGAAACACAAGGACATGATGGAGGCAATGCAAAACAAATTGAATTATTTCATAAAAACTGATTACAACCGACCAGTAACAACCAAGTTATAGTAACCGGCTCATAGGCCTACTAAAACATGCTCAAAATAGAGAACAAGTCACAACCGGGACTTCAAACTTAAGATTTTTGCTTCTAGGTTATGTCTAACTCCTTAGATACATTCTAATTCTCTATTATAATGATTTCTACGATCCAAGGGGATTCGATTGGCCCAAAAGGGATCAAAACCCGAAGAACAAGACCTAACGTGTAAAAACCAACAAGGTCGGCCTTCGACCAAGAAAATCTAAAGGACAAAGTGAGAATCAAAGGGAAAGTCAACCACACACCAAGGAACAATGGAATCAACGCTCAAGGCTTTTCAAGCTATGGAAAGTATCTAGTAGATCACCAATGCAAATAGGTCCAGACAAGATTTTGAGAAATGTTTGACAATCATGTTTGAAGGTGTTTTGAACTTTGTTGGATGAAATACTCTTGTGTTTAACCTTGTTTTGAATCAATTTGTCTTGGTTTTGAAATGAGACACAACTCAACTTTTGACAAGTAAAGAAGACAAGATATTTTAACTTAGACTCAAGACAATCATGCTCATTCATACATTTCTTATGGATGGCAAGGGCAGTAGGTACTTGAGAGGTAGACTCATTATGAGATTCAAGGAGAATACATAGATGCTTGACCCCACGAGCTCCCCTCCACGGCACTCACTTCTCAGGGCAGCCAAGCATCAGTCCCCATGGAAATCTCCCCATGGAAAACTTAGTATCTCTTCCAAGTATCTAAACTTGTCCTTCTCAAGCAACTAGAAGGATTTTTGGCCTCTAAATACAAGGTGTTTAGTAAGGATTTTTGTTAAGCGTTACTCCTTGGTGTCACGCAAGTGTGATTGAGACATTAAGCCCACCAAGATACCAAACAAATGTAGTTGCACAAGCATGATTTAGACCGTGAGGCCCTACTTAGATGTTGATATGAGAAAGAGTTCAAGGGTCATCACTTCCCAAGTAACTGCAATTCCCACGTAACCCTTCCTTCAAAGCTTTCGCCCATCAGGTATTTATTTATAGTGAGTTAGAATGCCAAGGTACTCTGGTTGTCCTCACTTTGGGTCATTCCCTTCTCATGATTGTCACTTGCTTGCAAAAGAAAGCAAATGGTCGGGAAGGCAGGCCCTCTAAAGGCAACAAACAATCCGAGCCATGAGAATGGTATCGAAGATCTGGATTTATGATCACCCTAAGAAGGATGAGAGCATACTCTCCTACTCCAATGTCAAACTCAACAATCAAAGCAAACACACATTCATTCCATCCTACTTAGCAATCATACTAGGTGCCTAATTATGAACCACAAACACAAAAGTTCAGTTGAAATACAAGGCAACCTGCAAAATCGTCAAGTTAAAGTTTAATTTGTTTGGTCTTTGACTAGTGAACCTACATAAACTTTGTTAGTAGTTTCATTTTGTCTTTGCCATGCGTAATGCCAAGGTGCTGCACAAAGAATTAGTACCAAAGAAAAACCAAAATGCAGAAACAGAATGCAAAACAAAGTAATTTGCAATTAAAAAACACTGCTTTTTACCTCTGTTTCTGGCCTTACACAGGCGCAGAATGTCTTACACAGTCACAGAATGTAGTAATACAGGCACAAAATGCACTGACACAGGCGCAGAAGTCCTTGACACAGGTGCAGATTGCTTGACACAAGCACAGAACTCTCCTACACAGGCACAGAAGTGCCCAGTAACCCCTGAATTGCCCTGTTTCTTGGGTTTTTTCACCCGCAAATCAACTCAAAAGCACTCAAAAGCCTGGTTAGGGGGTTAGTTCACGTCGGGTTCACCAATTAATGTAGATAGGAAATTTGGAAATCATCAAAGCAATAGCAAATTGGACTAGTTCAATCACGAAAACTAAAATGTAGTGACAACAATCCTAAAAACATTCAATGAAAACATGAAAAAAAGACATTCAATATGAAATCTAAGCAAACCAAATGCAGATGTCTCCTTCATGTGGCTCCATTGTCCTTCTTTCTCCTTCAAATAGATTTGTTTTGTGTATCTCACCTACAAGTGCATACGCATGAGATGAAAGCAAGATTGACAAGATAGCATGACGGCATAAGGGTACTAGAAGCGTGATTGATTCGACTAGGTTTGATTGAAGAAATTCATCCAATTTATAGATGAATTGGAGAAAAGACAAGATTAGCATGAAAGTGATTTGAATGGAAATTCAAATCAGGAATAGCAAAATTATGACAAGTGTATGACAAATTGCTATGCAAGGATTTATGACAATTTATGACAATTTATGACAAATTGCTATGCAAGGATTATGACAAGAATTTGAAATAGAAATAGACATTTAGGAATTTAGGAAAAATAAGAAAATTAGGTAAATTAATTAATAATTTCTCATTCATTAATTAATTTACAAAAATAGGAGGAATTAATTAGCCAATTAAATAAACATTTAATTGTGACAAGAAGACTTAGGATAAATAAATAAATCATTTATCCTAAAGAGAAAATGGAGAGAAAATGACAAACAAGGTTAAATGAATAAATCATGAAACCATAGAAGATGAATTAGAAATGCAAGGACGACAATTAGGTCTTGACAAAAGATAATTGATATCGATTCGATTTGATCATGATTCTGACTGACAAAGGACCCATACTGATAAGTGATTTGATTGATAAATGCACCAATTGATGAGGAACAATGACTAATTGATCCAAATTGACATGATTGAGAAGGACGACGATCGATGACAAATTGATCGCAAGTGTAGGATTTTGCCAAGATCAAGGGCACAATGAAAAGCATAAAAGAGACAATAGAATGACAAGAACAAACTGTATTCTCATCAATATACAAATGATCAACTGGATTAACCAATACAATGAATAGAGGCCTACTTATATAGGCAAGGCCATATGGATGTATGAGCACACAAATATGACATGTGGCTCAATGAGAAACAAGGGTAGGTAATAAATACTAAGGGTGGGTAGGAGAAATAATATAATATTCCACAAGAGGTGGATGACCCACCGAATGTGGAGTGTAACAGCAAAATAAAACCACAAAAGGTGGAATTTCTCCTACAAGCTCTATCCCTAAGTGCACACTTCCTTAAGTGTCTCACATCCAAACTACGAAGAGATGCATTATCCTAAGTTAACTTAAGTAAGTGTAATAATATCCAAAATGAATATTTATTTACACTAACACCCCCCCTTAAGTGCAACTTAGGGGAATGAAGACTCAAGTCAACAATGCAAGATGGGTCCCGGCTACTAGGCCATGATAGGTACCCATGTACAATATGCAAATGCAAGCAAAACTATGCAATGCAATCTCTCACAAACGGAGAAAGGGAGAAAACCCAGTGGGAAAAAACTCCCCCCCAAAAGAGAGATGAATGTACAAAAAGGCTCTCAAAGAAGAAGGACAAAACCTCAAAGAGGAAAAAGTCCCCCCCATAAGAGAGGAAGGAGAAGTCAGTTGACCCCCCCTAATGACACATCCCGCACCCCCAAGAGAGCCCGCAACTGCTAGAACTTACTCTTGGTGAAAGGTTTGGTGAATATGTCAACAACCTGCTCTGCTGTAGGACAATACTGCAAATCAATGACCTGCTCCTGGATGAGCTCTCGGATATAGTGCATATGAATCTCGATGTGTTTGGTTCGCTGGTGCTGGACCAGGTTCTTCGAGATCACAATAGCACTCTAATTGTCGCAATGTAGAACTGTCAGTCGTGGAGTGGTGAAACCAAACTCTGTGAGAATCTGCTAGAGCCAAATGGTCTCAGTCGCTGCGTTAATAGTGCCTCGATACTCAACCTCAGTCGAAGAGAAAGCAATAGCATGTTGCTTCTTGCTCTTCCAACAAATGGGGCCTGAACCAAGGTGAAAACTGTAACCAGAAGTAGACTTACGATCAACTAGATCGCCAACCCAATCGGAGTCTGTGTAACCAACCAAACGAAGTCCTGTGCCTGCTGCATAGTGAATCCCATAGTGATGTGTACCTTGGATGTAATGAAGGATGCGTTTGGCGGCTTTCCAATGAAGCTCATGTGGATCCTGCATGAAGCGGGAAACCATGCCAACTGCAAATGAAATATCAGGGCGTGTATGAGTCAAGTAGATGAGACTACCCACAAGCTGACGATACAAAGTGGCATCAACTGGTGGAGAAGAACACTGAGCCTCAAGCTTGACTCCTGAAAGAAAGGGAGTCAGGGCAGGCTTACAATCAGCCATATGAAAGCGTGCAAGTAGATCAAGAGCATACTTGGGCTATGATAGTGTGATCCCGGAAGGTGACTGTGAAATCTCTATCCCGAGAAAGTAGTGCAAAAGACCCAAGTCAATCATAGCAAATCTGTCATGTAAAGCAGATTTGACCCTGCTAATGATGGATGAAGTACTCCCTGTAATGATCAAGTCATCAACATAGAGCACAAGTATCAAGTGAGAGTCATCCTGTCACAAAATGTAGACATTTTGATTAGAATGACACCTGGTGAACTCGACGGAGAGAAGAAAGGAATCCATCTTGGCGTACCAAGCCCTGGGGGCCTGTTTAAGGCCATAGAGAGATTTCCTTAGTGTGCAAACCAAGGAAGTATCCTGGATGAAACCCTATGGCTGCTCCATATAAATCTCCTCATCAAGATCACCATGAAGAAAAGCACTTTTCACATCCATCTAATGTACAGCCCAACCATGAGCTTGCAGCAATAGCAAGTGTCAAACGAATGGAGTTCATCTTGGCTACGGGTGCAAAGGTCTCAGTATAGTCAACACCTGCAACCTGCAAGAAACCTTTTGCAACAAGCCGAGCCTTATACTTATCCACACTACCATCCGCCGCAAACTTGGTCCGATAGATGCACTTACATCAAACCATCTTTCTCCCCTTAGGGAGATGGACTAAATCCCATGTGTTTTTCCTCATCAAGGAACTATACTCTTCCTCCATAGCTTGGTCCCACTCAAGAACCCCTGATGCTTCCCTGAATGTATGTGGATTGGAAGTGGTAGTAATGAATGCATGTGGAATATCCTGATGTTGTGATCGAGTTCTCCATGTATCTAAAGGATCCCCAACAAGAGAACCCGCGGACTCAAGTGTCTGTCGAGCCCAACGAGGCCTAGGTGGAGGTGGAGAACGAGGCTCCTCAACTGCAAGTGGACCCCGCGAGTCGGAGTTGAGGGAGTCTCATCATCTGAATCACTAACATCACTATCCACAATGGAGGAAGGTGGAGGAGGTAGAGAGACTAAGCTAGGAGAGCTTTCGTCAAAGTGAACACTCCTCTCAATGAATACCTCATGTGTCTCTAGATCCATCAATCTGTATGCCTTAACACCCTCGGGATATCCAACAAATATGCAAGGTTGACTTTGAGGTTCCAATGCCTTGCATTTCTGTGGAGGTATGCGAGCCCATGCTGGACACCCAAAGACTCTGAAATGTCTTACAATCGGTTTCCTACCAGTCCAAGCTTCAAAAGGAGTAATACCTTGTAAAGCCTTATGAGGAACCTGATTCTAGATCTGTGTGGCACAACTGATAGCCTCTACCCAAAAGGCGGGATCAAGAGAACGTGCATGTATCATACAACTAGCCATTTCTTTGAGAGTTCTATTCTTGCATTCTGCAACCCCGTTCTGCTGCAAAGTGTACGCTACAGAATGTTGAAGATCAATCCCCTCAAATGTACAAAAATCCTCAAGTCTCTTGTTCACATATTCCCTTCCATTATCTGTGCAAAGAATCTTGACCACTTTCCCTGATTCCTTCTCCACATGAGTCTTGAAGTCCTGAAATCTATCAAATACTTCACTCTTATGAATGAGAAAGTAAACCCAAGTGAAGCGGGAGTAGTCATCAATGAAGGTAAGAACATAGCGGGCCTTACTGAATGAAGGTGCTGGAAATGGACCTGCTACATCACTGTGAACAAGTTGAAGAACTTCCAAAGCTCTCCAAGTTTTTCCTTTATCAAACTTCTCTTCGGGATGCTTGCCCATGGAACAACCTGAACATACACCCTCTGAAAAACTGATTCGAGGTAGACTTGTGACCATGTCTTTAGTGCTTAGCTGCTAAAGATAGTGGTAGTTGAGGTGACCAAACTGCTCATGCCATAGCTTACTTTCTGAATTTGAATGAGTAAGCAAGGCCCTAGAAGGTGAACTTGGCATAAAGTGGGAGAATGAATAAAGCCTTGAGTTGTCATTGACTTGTCCCACTACTACCAAGGCATCATCATCAAGTTCCTTTACCACAACTGAATCTGGTGTAAACTCAACCTTTTTCCCATTCCCATAGTAAGTGATTTGGTAGATGGAGAGAAGGTTGGTAGACAAGTTAGGAACATAGAGAACATTCTCAAATGTTCCATCATCCATGTCAACTAAACCTTTCCCTTCAACCTCTACTTGTGTGTCATCACCTATGTAAATGTGAGGTACCTTGGATGGTTCCAATGAAGAAAACTGCTCCTTTGTAGAACCCATGTGATATGAGGCACCCGAGTCAAGTATCCATTGCTGTGAAGAACCTATTGTAGCCACAAATGCTTGCCCTTTTCCCTTAGACTGTGAGGAAGAGGAAGGAGTTGAATCCTTCTTTGTGTAGGTGGATGGCAAGTTGATGTTGTTTTTCTTGAGAAGATTGGTTAACTCATCAACTTGCTTTGTGTGGCATCGATGCTCATCATGACCATACTTTTTGCAATATGCACAAGTTGGTTTATCCTTCTTAGGTGGTGTCCCCTTCTTGGAAGAGGATGAAAAATCACCTTGTGATGGAGAGGATGATTGTCCTTTTTCCTGGTGTGGCTTAGACTTGGATTGCTTCTTCTTCTTGTTGGAATCTTTGCCTTGACTTCCTTGATTTCCTTGATTTGCTACCAAAGCCTTGGACTTTGAAGACTTGAGAAACCCCATGTTCAACAACTTAGATTTTTCCAATATCAACATTTCTGTGAAAGCATCAAATGAAGGCATAACATAAGAACTCCCCACTGTCAAACGATGAGTTTGGAAGCTAGATACAAATGTTGCATATTCTGGTGCAAGCTTATCCAACAAGTTGAAGATCAATTGAGCATCCTTTTTGTCAATTCCACAATCCTTTGGCTTTGCTCTTAGCTCATTTGCTTTGGTTACATAATCTTGGATTGTATCAAAACTCTTGGGTTCTAAGTTGGTGAGCTCATTGTCAATCTGATAGCCTTTGATTTCATCAACTTGTCCATACAATTTCTAAAACATATCCCAAGCCTCTTTAATTGTTTTACACTTCTCAATGTGAAAAATGAGGTCATCTGATACATACTTGCGTAAGGTTCCAAGAGCCATGCAATTCTTTGTGAGCCATTCTAATTGAGCAATTGGATTAGCCTTAGGATCAGGTGGTGCTATTATTGTTCCATCTATGTAGTGTGTGAGACCCTTTTCCATTAGTTTACTCCATACTTTAATTTTCCATGATGCATAATTATGTGGAGTTAATGGTGGAAACTTATTAGGATTCATTGCAACAAGAATGGAAAGAGCACAAAGAGAGGCACAATCACACAAGACACCCCCCCAAATTCACTCAATCAAAGAAACCCCCCCAAATGTGATGATTTGGCACTTTATAAGTAGTGCGTATACAATGGGCCACTTGCAAAAAATGGCAAAGTGGACTTCTGATTTACAATTTTACAACTGCCTCAATAAGGCCAAAAGAGTCTCAAACTGATAATGCAAGAGATCTAACTAAGATCCAAGCAATTTACAAGTACCTAATAGGCCAAATAAGACCAATATCTAAAAGTACAATTTTCACTCAAAATCTCTAAAATATGATCATAGATTCTAAAAGTAGATGAAAAAATAAGCATTTTCAAAAAAAATAGCACCTGAAAAGGAGGTCGTATGAGCTCAAACGAGGCCTTTGAAGTTGCAGAATTGAGGATTGGATAGGTACAGCTGAAAGAATCCAAAAATTCCAAAAACCTTGTGCATCAAAATTAGAAAATAACCACACCACTGCGAAGATCATGAAATTTTAGCCCATTTCAAAAAAAATTGCACAAAAAAAGGAGCAAAAATGAGCAAGATATGGCCTTCCAAAGTTGGACTGCAAAACTAAAAAGCCCAATGGAGAGGGGTCAAAAAAATTTCAAAAAAATGCTGATGTGGTGCTGACATCAGCAAGTCACTGTGTTAAATTTGACGGCCGTATGATCGCCACAAAAACTTCGCCTCCCTGCTGACTGGGCGTCCGTACTGTATGGACTGCTGACTGTGCAGGCCGTACGGATGACGTGGCACTGTACGGACGGGCTGTGTGGCGTAGTGACGTGGCAGTTCACTGGGCTGTCATACAGAGCTGATGTGGCGAAGCAGTTGACTATTTTCCCGTGGGCCAGTGGCCACCTGCCACGTGGTGGACGCGGTTGCCGCCCGGGTTAGGTGGTCTCCGGCGGTGGAGATGGTCGGAGCCGTGGGACAGGCTACGGCCGGTAGCTGGGAGGATGGGAGCTGCCGGAGCCGGTGGGCGGGGGAGGCGTCGGGAACCTGCAAGCACCGACGGTGGCAAATCTCGGCATGGGCGGCGGCGGGAGGACCTATACGGCGGCGGCGCGACGTTCGAAGCGGCGCTGCAAAACCTGCGACACGCAGGTACAATGTACGGGGGGGTCTACGGACCCCCAAACAAAAAACTTTTTTTTTTAATTTTTTTTTTTTGAAATTTTTCGAAATTTTTTTTTTGAAAAATTAAATTTTTTTTTTAAAATTTTTTTTTGAAATCCGTACTATATTAGCCAAAATGGGGAAAAAAAAATTTCTCACCAAAATAGGTCGACTTTATAGTCAAAATTTATAGAAACGGCCTCCTGGATTCAACAGTGATGTCCAAATCGCTGTATGACACCCCCAAAAAATGAAGATCCCCAAATCCGAAAATAGAAGCCTTCCATGATGTCTCCAAAAACCGATCAATGAAGCCCCAACAGCTCTGATACCATGTAGGATTTTGCCAAGATCAAGGGCACAATGAAAAGCATAAAAGAGACAATAGAATTACAAGAACAAACTGTATTCTCATCAATATACAAATGATCAACTGGATTAACCAATACAATGAATAGAGGCTTGCTTATATAGGCAAGGCCATATGGATGTATGAGCACACAAATATGGCATGTGGCTCAATGAGAAACAAGGGTAGGTAAGAAATACTAAGGGTGGGTAGGAGAAATAATATAATATTCCACAAGAGGTGGATGACCCACCGAATGTGGAGTGTAACAGCAAAATAAAACCACAAAAGGTGGAATTTCTCCTACAAGCTCTATCCCTAAGTGCACACTTCCCTAAGTGTCTCACATCCAAACTACGAAGAGATGCATTATCCTAAGTTAACTTAAGTGTAATAATATCCAAAATGAATATTTATTTACACCAATAGCAAGACGACAAGATTGAAAATAACAACGATCGATGACAAATTGATCGCAAAATGACAAGATTGAAAATGACAATGATTGATGACAAATCGATCGCAAGATGACAAGATTGAAAATGACAACAATCGATGACAAATCGATCACAAAATGACAAGATTGATAAGAGGACAACGATCGATGACAAATCAATCACAAAATGACAAGATTGATAAGAGGACAAAACCCTAATTAGGATTGATGATGTCCAAAATGATGACAAATGAACATGCACATTGATGCGACAGGATAAGATCGACCAAAATCATGACTGAAGATTGTTATCAACAAGACCAAATTCGAAAGTGAGACAAATGAAGAATGCAAAAGAAGGACTTAATGCTCGCAAATGATAAAGACCAAGTGCATAACATAGGAGAAATGTTAATACGATGCAAAAACCCTAAAATAAGGGAATGCGTAGATGTTAAATTATGACTCCGCAAGCGTTGACCATTTTTAGGTGTCTACATTTTGCCCCTCTTTGAGACAATGCGATTTTAAGCGTTGTTTCAAAGAACAATAATGAAAATGCCCCAGACAATAACAATGACATATGCATGCCCCCTCAAGGAATTGGCCGGAAACATCCAGAAAAGAGGCCAATTGATCGATAAGAATGATAGAAAATGATAGGATTGAACGGACTGCCAAGACTGATGGAGAAATGTTAGTAAGAAGAAATTAGACAAAGGACAGTTAGAGATGAAGAAAAACTTGCTTTCACAAATGCACAGAAGTAGGTGAGAACCTTTATTTAATGTAGCAAAATGGATGCAGAGCATCATGGCATTGAAGGCCAAAGCTGAAACGCTGCCCTTTTTGCAAAAGACAGACACATCGCACACAAAGAATGAGTGAAGCATCCTAAGGTGCATACATCAAGGGTCGAGGTATGTGCTGCGTTCACAAAGTGCACATACTTATCACAGACACCCAATGATATAGTTGCCCCAGTTTGTAACAAACATTCCACAAACAACAATCACAACAAAAAAAGAAGGGGACCATGAACCATCCCGGTCACTCTAAATCACACAGTGACATCATCGAGCAACATAGGAGCATGATCGAAGACAAAGATAAATCAATAAATGATAAGACTCACTAATTCAAACAAGTCAAACAAACATCTTGATCTTCATTGTCAAAAGTTGAAAGTGTTGATAGGACGATCATGTTGTCTGGTTTCAGGACATGTGGTACCCCATCTAAGACAGGACACAGTCTAGTTTCGAGTATACCACACCCTGTATAAGACCCATGATAGTAGTGACAAGGACAAATGATTTTGAGGTTGATTGATATGACAATTTTGATCAGTTTGAATGTCTGGTTTGATTGAAAAAGTTCATCTGTGAATGCGTGATTTGCAGTAGAGTGCAGTGTTTGATTGCATGTCGTTGGAGGTATTCTCAGTGAGCTATCTATGCACAAAGGGGATTTTTTTTGTTTTGCTTTTCGAGTTTTTACAATTTTTTTGTGTTCATTTTTTCAGGACTTTATTTGACTTTTTAGGGATTTTTTTTTCAGGACATTATTTGATTTTTTGGAGTTTTTTCAGGACATTATTCAATTTTTTTGTTTTTTTGGATTATTTCAGGACATTATTTGATTTTTATGATTTTTTTCAAGACATTTTTCAATTTTTTTTGGATTATTTCAGGACATTATTTGATTCGAAAGTTCCAGTGATTGATCATGACAAGGGGAACACACCCAATGCACATCAGAAAGACATATATAGAGACCAAGACCGAAACATATGCACAAGAAACCGGAGTATGCAAGACAATGATGTTGACCAATCACAGGCCTGGAACAGAACATTGGATCAGGACAAGGATAGACATGATAAACCTGCAGAGAGAAAGCATAGCTAGAGGTCGTGATAGATGACAGAGCAATGATTTTTTTACACATGGCACCTGTTTGCCAGGTTTTCACCATGGTACTTGCCTAAAGCGCCTGTTTGCCAGGTTTTCACTAAAGGACGAATTATTTTTCTTTACTTTTTTGTTCTTTTCTTTGTTTTTCACTTTTTTTTTTTTTTTCACTTTTTGATTTTTTTGTATTTTTTTCAAGATCATACTTGAAGAACTGCTGATAGAAAATTATGCCCAATACTTGCGAAGGTGCATGCTATTTACAGGATCTGACAAAGGTTCACCTTCTAGGGTGGCAAGCTGATATGCCCCTGAGCCATAGGTTGCAGTCACTATGAAAGGCCCAACCCAATTAGGTTCAAACTTGCCTTTGATGACATTAGTAGATTGTGCATTCTTGGGGTTTGCCTTTAAAACCAGATCTCCCACTTCGAAGTGTCGCCCTTTGACCTTCTTATTATAAGAGTGACGGAGACAGTTTTGATATGCTTGCAAATGTGTCAGGGTTGTCTGACTCTTCTCATCTAACATCTCAAGCTGATGCAACTGAGAGACTGTGCATTTCATCATCAATTAGATGTTGCAAGGAAACACGCAAAGAAGGAATCTCCACTTCCAAGGGTAAAATGGCTTCCGCACCATACACCAAGGAATAAGGTGTTGCGTCAGTAGGTGTGCGAATAGAAGTGTGATAAGCCCATAGTGCTAGATTCAACTGTACATGCCAATCTCGACCAGCATTATTGACAACCTTTTTTAGGATCTTGATAATGGTTTTATTTGATGCTTCGGCTTGACCATTACCCTGTGGATAGTATGGACTGGAGAAACGGTGTTGGATATGAAACTTTTCATAGAGTTCCTTGACATCTTTATTCTTGAAGGGATGGCCATTATCTGTGACTATGGCAAGGGGAACCCCATATCGGCATATGATATAATTCAGCAGGAATTTTGAAATTTGCACACCAGTGATATAGGTCATGGGGATAGCCTCGATCCATTTTGTAAAATACTCTGTGGCTATAATGATGAACGTGTGTCCATTTGCAGATGTCGGGTGAATCTTGCCAAGAAGATCCAATCCCCATTGAGAAAAGGGCCACGGAGATATGACAGAATGAAGCTCTTGGGCTGGTGCATGAATGTAATTTCCATGGATTTGGCATTTGTAGCACTTCTTAACAAAATCATGAACATCCTTTTCTAGAGTGGGCCAATAATACCCAGCATGAATCAACTTTTTGGCTAAGCTCAGACCATTGAAATGGCCCCCACATATACCATTGTGAACCTCGTGTAAGGCCGTTTGTGCTTCATCAAAATCCAAACACCTGAGGAGGGTATGGTCAAAGGTATGATGGTAAAGAGTATTGGCAATGATGACATATTTGGCTGTCTATCAAATGAAGGCTTGGAGTTGATTAGCGGAAAGGTTAGGTGGTAAGGTTTGAGATTTCAAATATTGATAGATGTCATTGTACCACAAGTAGTTAGGGCCAACAAGAACACACATCACATCTGCTGTCGGAATTTCAAAAGAAGGGACAAGCAACTATTCGACCAAAAATTCACATTTGTCCATATTGTGGGGCATATTCAACATGGAAGCAATCGTAGCCATCGCATTTGCTGACTTATTTTGAATTCTTGGAACTTGACTGAAATGGATAGCCGTGAATTTTGTCTTGAAGAAATCTACCATATGCTTGTAGGGAATAAGCTTTTCATCTTTTGTTTCGTAGTCATCATTCACTTGACGGATGACTAACTGAGAATCTCCATAGACTTGTAAATGTGTGATGTTCCAGTGGACCGCTACTCAGAGTCCTGTGATGAGAGCTTCATATTCTACAATGTTATTGGTACAATGGAAAGTTATTCTGTAGGATTTTGGAATAGCATCACCTTGAGGGTGGAAAAACAATATACCTGCTCCGGACCTGAATTTGGTATGGGATCCATCAAAGTATAACTTCCATTCATTAGAAGATGTAAGAGCAAAGACTGATTCATCCGAAAAATCGGTCAACATGGGATGATCATCATAAATAGGAGCCTCTACAAGTTGATCTGCTATGACTTGTCCTTTTATTGCCTTTCGCTCCATGTACTCAATATCAAACTCACTGAGGATCATCACCCACTTTGCTAGGCGACCTGTCAAAGCTGCCCTACTAAGCAAGTATTTCAAGGGATCAATTTTTGCAACTAGCAATGTCTGATGACTTAACATATAGTGTCGAAGCTTCTGCGTTGCAAAGACTACTACTAAACATCTTCGTTCAATAGTTGAATAATTCAACTCATAGCCCACTAATGTCCGGCTGATATAATAAATAGCTCACTCTTTACCGTTCTCATCCTGTTGGGCCAAGAGAACTCCTAGTGTTGTCTCAGTTCCAGAAATATACAATATAAATGGCTTTCCTTCTATAGGAGGCATTAGAATAGGCGGCGACAGCAAATAGTCCTTAAGAGCTTGAAATGTTGATTGACATTGCTCAATCCATTTAAAAGCAACTCCTTTATGCAATAAATGCTAGAATGGATGACATTTGTCTACCAATTGAGCTATAAAGTGGTAGATTGACTATAGCTTTCCTTGCAGACTTCTTAGTTGACGAAGATTGGAAGGAGGAGGCATATCCATTATTGCTTTAACCTTGGCAGGGTCGACTTCGATGCCTCTGTGAGAAACAATGTACCCTAGTAATTTGCCAGCTGTGACACCAAAGACACACTTCTTTGGATTGAGTCTGAGCTTGTAGGTCTCCATTCGGTCAAAGATTGGGCCCAGGATGGCTAGATGACTATCTCTTGTGACAGATTTGCATAATAAGTCATCAACATAGTCTTCCATCAAAGTATGCATGAAATCATGGAAAATTGTCATCATCGCTCTTTGATATGTTGCGCCAGCATTTTTAAGACCAAAGGGCATCACATTCCAATAGTAGATACCCCAAGCACAGGTGAATGCAGTCTTTGTTGTTCTTCAGGAGCAATGTGAATTTGGTTATAGCCGAAGAAACCATCCATTAATGAGAGCATCACATATCCAGCAGTCGTGTCAACTATGATGTCTATATTTGGTAGTGGAAAATCATCTTTAGGGCATGCTTTATTGAGATCCCTAAAAGCCGTACAGATTCTGATGCCCCCAGTTACCTTGCTAACTGGTACTAAATTTGAATCCAGTATGCATAATCAATGGGTCTAATAAAGCCCACATCTAGTAATTTTTTCAGTTCTACCTTGACCAAAAAAGCCACTTGGGGATGCATCTTTCTGAGTTTCTGTTTGACAGGCTTGGTATCTGCTTTTAATGGCAAGTGATGAAGGACTAATTCTGGATTAAGGCCAGGCATATCTGCATAGGACCATGCAAAACTGATCTTCTTCTCAAGAAAGAAATTGACAAAATCTATCTTTTCCTATTTTGATAAAGAATAAGCGAAATGAATGACCTTAGGGTTGTCAGGTGTACCCAAATTGATTTCTTTGGTCATTTCCACAAGCAACGTTGATTTACCCTGACTTGATAGGGGTATGTCCACTCTTCCACCTTTGTGCCCCTCAGAGAGGTTTTCACCCGCAAGTACGTCTTTTATTTTTACTTTTGTATGATCAGAGAGTGCCTTATGGTTTTCACTCAAAGACCTATCTTCTTGATTTTGTACTTTTTCTTTCCTTTTTTCATTTTGATGACTGGAAGATGGAGTTGACTCCCCAAAATATGTCGTGGAATCCAAATCAATAGCAAATCCTGCCTTATGATCTCCTTGTGGTATGCCTTCTCGTAGTCCCAGGAATTCTGCAATTGCTTTGTCATTTTGAAAATAGTCCAATGTGAGTGGTTCTTGTTGGTCCTGTTGGATAAGCTGGGGATAATGGAGGGGCATGTCATCATCAGGTTTAAGGAGAGAGAGGACTGAGATGGTAAAGATGTAAACATTTGTGGTATCACTGTCTGAATTGCTTGTATCTGATTTGGAGCTTGGGTCCCAAAATGACTCTATCTAGGCATTAGGACATGTTTTGGGAAAGGGAGTTATTTCCTATTTGTCTTCCATAGGAAAATCATCAAGGTCAAGGAAAACATTGTCAAGGGCATAGGAGCTAGAAGAAAAAGAACTCCACTCCCATTCATTGGAATCAATTTCGGGTCGGGTATCCTCAAGTGTTGTTTCATCATCAGAGTCACGCCCCTTTCTACACGTGGTCACTTTGGTAGACGAGGGTCCAATTCACAATGGTAAAAAACCTAACCCTACAGTTAGAGGTTGCATCTTGGGTATAATAGGTTCTAGCCTTCCTTTCTTGTCAGGGCCTAAGCCACTGCAGCCGTCATATCCTTTCTTTTGCAGCATAGTAAATCCTTTGCCGTACTGTTCCACTGGCAACCTGACAGGTGGTGTCTCGGTAGGGTCCTTATAAAGCCAGTCTATGATATCATCATCCAAAGTTTCTTTATCAAGTTCACCCCATCTTGTAAATGTAGTGGGGGCTGATACTGAATGACTATCTTAGGTTCTTTTTGCAACAAATGTGGTTTGCCATGTGATTTTGGAGATATTGGTAAATTCCCAATGAGGAATGTTTGAGCCATTGAATACTCTCTGCATCCTTGGTCCTGTATCTTCAATTTACCTTTGACAACTTCTAACAATTCATTAGGATCTACATAACTATGTGAGTGGGCCTCTCTATTAACTGGGACTTGCTGCTACGGGGAATCCTTTAGAGTAGCACAAAATTGAAATGGATTAGGATCTCTTGGAATTGTTATCTCAATTCCATTGTAAGGATATTTTAAACATTGATGATAAGTGGATGGAACTACTTTCATTGCGTGGATCCACGGATGGCCAAGAATCATATTGTAAGGGAGGTCGAGGTCTAGGACCTACAAGAAAGTGTTTTCTGTTACTAGACTGACTCTGATAGGCAATGTAATTATCCCTTTAGATGGGTGCTCAGCATCATCATATGCTTTGATTGTTATTCTTCTAGAAGAATCAATATCATTTTCTGTATAACCAAGACCAATGACCACTCTCAAGGTACAAATATTAAGACCCGTTCCACCTTTTATCTAGACTCGTCAGATTTTGCAATTATGGACAAAGACTTCAAGATGTAAAGGATCATTATGAGGGAGCTTATCAGGTGAAATATCGTTATCAAAAAATGCAACGTGTTGGGAAATAGCTAGATGTCCTATTCAGGCTTGAAACTGGTCAACATCAATGTCTGTCAGGACAGTGGACTCAATTAAAGCTTTATCTAGGACTGCACGATGCATAGGGGACATTTTCAACAACTCAAGGATCGATATTTGTGCAGGTGTCTTTCCCAGATGATCTAGGAGATTATACTGACTCGCAGGAGTTGGTTTGGGAAGAACTGTAGGAGCTCTTTTCAGGACTATTTTGGATCAACGAGTGGTGACTGCGCAAGAAGGATCTTGTCCCTTTATTCTTAGGGTGAAAACATACTCATTTGATGCTCGAAAACAATTGATGACATTGTTATAACCAGTGTTTGCATAATTTGTTGTTTGGGTAGAGTTTGAAGATGATGCTTTACCCTTGTCATGATCAAGCAAAGGAGTTTTGAAAATTGTATGATCAGTGTTAGAGGTTGCGTTGGGCGGATCTACCTCAATTACTCCTTGCTCTAACAAGTCTTGAATCATATGTTTCAATTGAAAACCTGATGCAGTTTTATGCCCTTTTGACCGATGGTATTCACAATAGGCATTATCATTCCACCAATGCGGCTTTACCAATGGTTCTGCCTTGATATCTGGTAACTTGATAAATTTTGCTTGTATTAATTGTTTCATTATTGACTCAATAGGCTCTCCCAATGGCGTAAATTGCCGAGGAGGCCCATCCCTCGATCGAAAAGATTTGCGTTGCTGATTTTGTGGCTAACCTTATTGTTGATTATATTGTTGAGTATATTGTTGAGTATGTTGTTGGTATTGCGGTTGTTGAGTAACATTACTCGCTGGTGTTTGATTTTGTTCCATAGTTGACATATTAGGAGCACTCAATTTCTTGATTGTGAATGGGGGTTGATTTGCATTCACCGCTCTTGCGTCAACAACTCCATCATTAATGACATTCTTGTTTTTGTACCAAAATCTATTTCTGTCCTCTGAGTTGTTTGTGTTATCACTGTCCTTGTTGAGCTTAATGATTCCCTTAGCTACAAGAGCAGTTTCAATGTTCATCCCTTTCTTAATGAGTTTCTCAATAGTACTGGGACTTTTCAATTTGAGTTCATACATCATTTCTGGGACCAAATTTTGGATAAACAAGTTCACTTGTTGTTCTTCAGGTATATCTAGGGAAGAACGACTATACAAGCTTCGCCATCGTTGCAAGAAAGTCACTAATGGTTCACCTTGCTTTTGCTTGGTGTTGCATAAATCTGACATGGTCACGTCACTGTCAATGTTGGATGCGAAGTGAGATATAAACTTTTGAGCCAATTCTGACCAAGTCTTTATATTTCTTGGCAGATGCGAATACCAATCCATGGCTTTTACCGTGAGACTTCGTGCAAATAAGCGCATTAAATATGTTTCCTCATAACTCACTTCATTACACGCCACAAAAAATGCTTGAATGTGATCTTTTGGATTGCCATTCCCTTTATATTTCTCAAAATTAGGTGCCTCAAAATGCTTAGGGAAGGGAGGCATGTATAAGCTCTTGTCAAAGGGATTAGGACATAAATCTTGATCTATGTACAACTTCTTTGTTCCTTTGGTTTCTAATGTGTCGACTTGTCGTTGCAACTTCTCAAGCTATTGCGCAATTGTATCAGATTTTGGAGGTCCATCATTAATCCTGGTGGGTACTCTTTGTCGATACATCGTGTTTCCGATCAGTTGTTGATGCTCTGAAATTATCATCTTTGGTGTCTCTGGCATATAATGTTCTTGGTACACCTCTTGTTGTTGTGGTTGTGTCATGCCTTGATATTGACCTTGTTGTTGTGCTTCTTGTGGTGGAATCATTGTTTGTAGCCTAGGTTGATATTGCAATTGAGGGTGTTGTTGATATTGCACAGGCATCAATTGCGGTTGTGAAGTATGATAGCCAATTTGTCTTGGCACATATTGAGGCACATGTTCTTGTTGATGTTGATGAATTAGAATTTGTTGACTTTGTGCCAATTGTTGTTGTCGTGGTGTAAATCCCATCATTTGCAAAAAACTTTGTTTGGGTGGTTTTTGTTGTTTCTCCTTAAGATGGGGTATGGCACTTGCATTAACTTGTTTTGTTGTTTGTCCAATCCATTGTGGTGGTTGCAAGTTTGCATTAACTTGTAATGGTGCAGAGGGCATTGCAACTTGTTTTCGAATGCGATATTGTTGTTGTTGAGCATTGTTTGTTTGCACATTTGATTGTACCTTTTGTGTATTACTCAATTGTTGCAACATTTGTTGTTGGTGCAAACCACTATCTATAGCTCTTTGTGTCGCCATTATCGAAGGATCTGTCACAATAGTCTGTATAACAGGTGCTTGAGTGTTTGGTAAATATATTGAACTTAGTGGGACATAGGAACTTTGTTGCATTGTAGAATTTTTTTGGACATTGGTGAGATCAGGCATTCCAGTCGTGAAGCTTTCTTGCATCTTAGATTTTGATCCAATTTTATGCATGTGAGGAACCACTTCTTGTTGAGGGACAGTTGTCAATATTTGTGTGGTCCTTGTTTGATCTTGTGTTACAGGTGTTGTGTTAAATAATGGATTATTTATTGTCTCAAATGGTGACTTTTGAGGAATAGTCACTGTCAATGCCTTTGAAGCACGTTTACTCATCAAGGTAGGTTGAGTTTCTTGTTGCACATGGTCTTCATTTGGATGTGGGGAGAAACTTAACAGCTCACTACCTTGTTGTTTTTGCACATTGATTTTCTCACTTGAGGAGGTCACATTACTCATCATGTCAAGATATTTTTGTGGGAACATCTTAAAGACCTTGTTCAAGAATTTATCCATCTTTTTCGTCAACTTTGGATCTTGAAGGAACATATCAACATCATCAGAGGCATCGGAATCTGATGAAGAATCTGGTAAAATATTTGGATTTGTTTCTTGTTGAATGCCTTGATCTTAACCAAATCCTTGTGAAAGAGTTTGTTCCTCATATAATGTTTGAGTTTGAATATCATGTTGCAGGTTCAATTGATTCCAATCAAAAGGTGCATTTCCCCTTAGTGTTGGTGGAACACTCCCATGTCCTGGTTTCATGGGTACAAATACTGGTTCATATAATGGAGGTGGTCCAAGTTGAACCATTCCATATGGTGGTAATGATGTGTTTGATGAACCTTCAATTTGTACTGTTTGACTAGTTTGAAACTATGAATTTGATATGTTGTCAATGGGTTGATACGTTGGTTCGCCCATCTTTTTAGATTTTGACCTTGTCTCAACAGGCATGTCACTATGCAAATGCAATATTCTTGGACTTTTTCAAGGATAATATATGATATGCAACTAAATGCAAACTAGATAGATGAAAATGCAATCTATGGCAAGAATGCAACCTATGTTTTTGTTTGTTTTTCAATATTTTGACAAACTTTTTGGAATGCAAATCTAAAAGAGACCCTTAGGAAATTGAAATGATGTCTAGACCTCAAGGGACAAAAGGACCAAGTGAAAAAAGGACAAAATGACAATGTCACCCCTATATGCTTGGATACTAAGCTAGGTTTGATGAAATGACATTGATGACAAAAGACAAAAGTTTGACAAGGTCTGGACTTCTTAACAATGACTTAGGGTTTATTCAAAGATTTGGATTACTCAAGTATGACAAAACCTAGTTTTGACACTATATGCAAAGGGATAATTGCTATGCAAATGACTCTAATATGATATGATAATGACTTAAGCTTAATGAAGGGACCTAGGGTATGCACATGCAAATGTATGACAATGTCAACCTAAGGTTGAATTATGAAATGGTATTACTCTAATGCAAGAGGACACATGCAAATGGATGACCCTTATTGATATGCAAAGGAGTATGACCTAGGTGAAACCTAACCTTGACAATGAACTTGCAAAATGCAAACCTAGGATGAACCTAAATCTAAGTGACATGAATGTTGAGACAAGATTTTGAGAAATGTTTGACAACCATGTTTGAAGGTGTTTTGAACTTTGTTGGATGAAATACTCTTGTGTTTAACCTTGTTTTGAATCAATTTGTCTTGGTTTTGAAATGAGACACAACTGAACTTTTGACAAGTAAAGAAGACAAGATATTTTAACTTAGACTCAAGACAATCATGCTCATTCACACATTTCTTATGGATGGCAAGGGCAGTAGGTACTTGAGAGGTAGACTCGTTATGAGATTCAAGGAGAATACATAGATGCTTGACCCCACGGGCTCCCCTCCACGGCACTCACTTTTCAGGGCAGCCAAGCATCAATCCCCATGGAAATCTCCCCATGGCAAACTTAGTATCTCTTCCAAGTATCCGAACATGTCCTTCTCAAGCAACTAGAAGGATTTTTGGCCTCTAAATACAAGGTGTTTAGTAAGGATTTTTGTTAAGTGTTACTCCTTGGTGTCACGCAAGCATGATTGAGACATTAAGCCCACCAAGATACCAAACAAATGTAGTCACGCAAGCACGATTTAGACTGTGAGGCCCTACTTAGATGTTGATATGAGAAAGAGTTCAAGGGTCATCACTTCCCAAGTAATTGCAATTCCCACGTAACCCTTCCTTCAAAGCTTTCGCCCATCAGGTATTTATTTATAGTGAGTTAGAATGCCAAGGTACTCTGGTTGTGCTCACTTTGGGTCATTCCCTTCTCACGATTGTCACTTTCTTGCAAAAGAAAGCAAATGGTCGGGAAGGTAGGCCCTCTAAAGGTAACAAACAATCCGAGCCATGAGAATGGTATCGAAGATCTGGATTTCTGATCACCCTAAGAAGGATGAGAGCATACTCTCCTACTCTAATGTCAAACTCAACAATCAAAGCAAACACACGTTCATTCCATCCTACTTAGCAATCATACTAGGTGCCCAATTATGAACCACAAACACAAAAGTTTGGTTGAAATACAAGGCAACCTGCAAAATCATCAAGTTAAAAGTTTGATTTGTTTGGTCTTTGACTAGCGAACCTGCATAAACTTTGTTAGTAGTTTCATTTTGTCTTTGCCATGCATAATACCAAGGTGTTGCACAAAGAATCAATACCAAATAAAAACCAAAATGCAGAAATAGAATGCAAAACAAAGTAATTTGCAAGTAAAAAACATTGCTTTTTACCTCTGTTTCTGGCCTTACACAGGCGTAGAATGTCTTACACAGGCACAAAATGCAGTAACACGGGCGTAGAATGCACTGACACAGGTGCAGATCCCTTTGACATAGGCACAGAAGTCCTTGACATAGGCACAGATTGCTTGACACGGGCGCAGAACTCTCCTACATAGGTGCAGAAGTGCCCAGAAACCCCTGAATTGCCCTGTTTCTTGGGTTTTTTCACCTACAAATCAACTCAAAAGAACTCAAAATCCTAGTTAGGGGGTTAGTTCACATCGGGTTCACCAATTAATGTAGATAGGAAATTTAGAAATCATCAAAGCAATAGCAAATTGGACTAGTTCAATCACGAAAACTAAAATGTAGTGACAACAATCCTAAAAACATTCAATGAAATCATGAAAACAAGACATTCAATTTGAAATCTAAGCAAACAAAATGTAGATGTCTCCTTCATGTGACTCCATTGTCCTTCTTTCTCCTTCAAATAGCTTTGTTTTGTGGATCTCACCTACAAGTGCATATGCATGAGATGAAAGCAAGATTGACAAGATAGCATGATGGCATAAGGGTACTAGAAGCGTGATTGAAGAAATTCATCCAATTTATAGATGAAGTGGAGATAAGACAAGATTAGCATGAAAGTGATTCGAATGGAAATTCAAATCAGGAATAGCAAAATTATGACAAGTGTATGACAAATTGCTATGCAAGGATTTATGACAATTTATGACAATTTATGACAAATTGCTATGCAAGGATTATGACAAGAATTTGAAATAGAAATAAACATTTAGGAATTTAGGAGAAATTAGAAAATTAGGTAAATTAATTAATAATTTCTCATTCATTAATTAATTTACAAAAATAGGAGGAATTAATTAGCCAATTAAATAAACATTTAATTGTGACAAGAAGACTTGGGTTAAATAAATAAATCATTTATCCTAAGGAGAAAATGGAGAGAAAATGACAAACAAGGTTAAATGAATAAATCATGAAACCCTAGAAGATGAATTAGAAATGCAAGGACGACAATTAGGTCTTGACAAAAGATAATTGATATCGATTCGATTTGATCATGATTCTGACTGACAAAGGACCCATACTGATAAGTGATTTGATTGATAAATGCGCTAATTGACAAGGAACAATGACTAATTGATCCAAATTGACATGATTGAGAAGGATGACGATCGATGATAAATTGATCGTAAGACGACAAGATTGAAAATAACAACGATCGATGACAAATCGATCACAAAACGACAAGATTGAAAATGACAATGATTGACAACAAATCGATCGCAAGACAACAAGATTGAAAATGACAACGATCGATGAAAAATCGATCGCAAAATGACAAGATTGATAAGAGGACAACGATCAATGACAAATCGATCGCAAAATGACAAGATTGATAAGAGGACAAAACCCTAATTAGGATTGACGATGTCCAAAATGATGACAAATGAACACGCACATTGATGCGACAGGATAAGATTGACCAAAATCATGACTGAAGATTGTTATCAACAAGACCAAATTCGAAAGCGAGACAAATGAAGAATGCAGAAGAAGGACTCGATGCTCACAAATGATAAAGACCAAGTGCATAACATAGGAGAAATGTTAATATGACGCAAAAACCCTAAAATAAGGCAATGCGCAGATGTTAAAGTATGACTCGGCAAGTGTTGACCATTTTTAGGTGTCTACAATTTCCAATTGGGAATCTTTCTTTTCTCAGATACACCATCACTTCATCACCAACTTCAAATTCCTTATGTCTTCTCTTCTCATCTTCTTTCTCCTTATACTTGTTTTTCATGTCCTCCAAATGTTGCTTAACTTGAATATGTAAGTCCTTCATGTGATCTGCAAACTCTTTTGCTTCTAAACTTCTCTGGTCTTCCCTGCTAATATCTCTTAATTTTGATATACCTCTAGGGTGTGGTCTAGTAACAATCTCTAAAGGCATCCTTATGGTACTCTTGTTTACTGAATTATTGTAGGCAAACTCTACTTGTGCAAGAATTAAATCCCAACTTCCGGTTTTGTCTCCAACTAAACATCTGAACAAATTTCCCAAGCTTCAGTTAACTACTTATGTCTGTCCATCAATTTGTGGGTGAAAAGTAGAACTGAACTTCAAATCTATCTTCATCTTTTTCCAAAGTGTTCTCCAAAAATAGCCAACAAACTTAGTGTCTCTGTCTGAAACTATGCTCTTAGGTAGTCCGTGTAATCTCACTACTTCCTTGAAAAATAAGTCTGCTACATGTAATGCATCTAATGTCTTCTTACACGGTATGAAATGAGCCATCTTCGAGAAAATATTCACTACCACAAATATAGAATCATTCCCTCTCTGTGTTTTAGGCAATCCAAGTATGAAATCCATACTTATATCCTCCCATGGTTTTACCATTACTGTCAAAGGTTTATACAACACATTCTTACTACTACCCATTGCAACTTGACAAACTCTACAACTTTGCACATATTTCCTAACATCCTTATGAATCTGGGGCCAAAAGTAATGCTCACTCACCAATGCTATTGTTTTGTCAACAACAAAGTGTCTGGATAATCTTCCACTATGTTTCTCCTTTATCAGATTCTCCCTCATAGAACTCTTAGGTATGCACAATTGTATTCCTCTGAATAACATCCAATCCTAAAAGAAGTAATCCAACCACTTGCTTCTATCTACTATAACCAGTTCTTTGCATGCTCTCCAAGGTTCTGCAAAATTCAAGTCATCATCATATAAGGTCTTCAATTCCTCAAATCCTAATACTGTTACTCTCATCTTTGTCAACAAATTCCTTCTCCTACTCAATGCATCAGCAACTTTTTATATTTCCCAGTTTTGTGCTTCAACACAAAGGTGTTACTCTGCAAAAATTCTACCCATCTTATATGTCTCTGACTCAACTTACTCTGACTGTTCAAATACAGCAAAGCTTGATGATCTGTATACAACACAAAATCCTTAGGCAATAGGTAATGTCTCCACTTCTTCAAGGCTTGAACTTTGGCATTAAATTCTTCATCATACACTAAATATCTCATATGGGCATCATTCAATTTCTCACTGAAATAAGCTCCTTCTCTCCCTTCCTGACTCAAGACTTCTCCTATTGTTGTTCCACTTGAAATACATTATTGAAATCCGGTAAAGCTAACACAGGCTACTCAGTCACTTTCCATTTCAACAATTCAAAACTTGTTTTCCTCCAATGGTCCACTTGAATTCCTTCCGATCTCCCCTCATTGTCTCAGTCATAGGGTTACAAACTGTACTAAAATTTCTAATGAACTTTTGGTAGAAACTAGCCAATCCATGAAATGATCTTACCTCTCCAATGCTTTCCAGGGTAGGCCACTCAAGAGCTTTTACTTTCTCACAGTCCATCTTCAAACCATCCTTAGACATCACAAATCCCAAATAGACTAATTCTTCCTTCATAAAAGTACACTTCTTAAGATTTATTAGAAACTTTTCTTCTCTCAGCCTCTGCAAAACTTGTCTCAAATGCAACAAATGCTCCCCTATTGTCTTACTGAAAATCAGAATGTCATCCAAATATACAATAACAAACTTACCCAAGAATTTCTTCAATACCTCATTCATCAACCTCATGAAAGTACTCGGTGCATTAGTTAACCCAAAAGGCATCACCAACCATTCATACAGTCCTTCATTTGTCTTCAATGTTGTCTTCCACTCATCTCCTTCTCTAATCATGATCTAATGATATCCACTCTTCAAGTCTATCTTTGTGAAGTATTTGGCTCCATTCAAATAGTCCATTATATCATCCATCCTAGGCAAAGGAAACTAGTATTTCACTGTGATCTTGTTTATTGCTCTAGAATCGGTACACATTCTCCATTCTCCATTCTTCTTAGGTGCTAATACTCTTGGTACTGCACAAGGGCTCACACTTTCTCTGATCAAACCTTTCTTCAACAACTCCTGCACTTGTCTATTCAACTCTTCATTCTCTCTCAGTGTCATCTGATTTTCAACTTTGTTATGCAAACTAGCTCTAGCAACCAGGTCCATACAATCATTGATACTTCTCACAGGTCGTAATCCATCAAGCACATTATCTTTAATGATGTCTTCATATTTTGTCAGCAAATATTTTATATCTTTCAGTTGTTCTTCTTCATGCTCCACATTCTCAGTCTTTTTAGGAACTAAGGCAAAACACACATTCTCGTGTCTCAATCCATCTAGGAATTTCCTTCCATCCGCCAAACAAATTCTAGCATTCGTACAGACTTCACTCTCCAAAGGTTCCTCCAAGGGCAACAAGGTTTGCTTCATCCAATTGGCCACAATAGTGTATGTATTTTTCCTCCCATCATGTATTGTCTGTCCATCAAACTGCCAAGGTCTACCCAACAAAAGGTGACAAATATCCATAGGCATAATATCACACAAGACTTTATCATGATAATTCCCAATTTTCAATTTCACCAAACATTGCTCACTTACTAACAACTTATGATCATCCTGAATCCATGATATCTGATAAGGCTCAGGGTATTTCAATCTTTCCAAATTCAACTTATTCACCATCTCTTTTGAAACAAGATTATCTGAACTACCACTATCTAGTAGCCATTTGGTTCTCTCCTCCGATAGAAATTTCTATCATCATTCTGGTATGAATTACCTTCTTTGCTCACTTTCTTGTCCTTGTTCTAATCTGTATAGGTTCCTCTACCTCTGGTATATCCTCTTCCTCCTTGAAATCTTCCTCCGGAAAATTTTCCACCTCTTTTCATGTCTTTTGTTTAGCTTCTCTTCTACCTTTAGTGCATAGTGGTAAGATTCTTCGACACTCGGCAATTTGATCAAATTGAGTTCATCTTGTATAGACACCCGCAATCCATTCAAATGTCTTGCAACTTGTCAAATTCATCATCAATGTGTCTGGATCTAATATTCAACTTGTAAAATGCCTCGGTGTACTCCTTCACACTAGATTCCTTCTGACTCAAATTCTGCAACTTCCAGAATAGATTTACTTGATAATCAACTAGCATAAATTTTGATTTCAACTTAGCAACCATCTAATCCCATGTCTTGATCTTCTCTTTACCTCTTTGTATATCAACCTGCAAATGCTCCCACCAAAGAGATGCATGAAACTAGGTATAGGCATATTTCACCTTCCTTTCTTCTGTTGTGTTTTCAAAATCAAAATATATCTCCATCTCTGAGATCCAATCCATCAATTCATTTGAATCCAACTTTCCATCATATTTCGGTGGGGTAAAATGAGGTTTAGTATTCGCCCTACTCAAAACCCTCAAAAACCTTTCCTCATCCGCATCAACTGCTGGTGGGTTTACTTGTTCTGTCGGGGCTTCTTCTCCTTCATCTTCACTTTCATCTTCAATATGTTGGCCTCTTCTATGGGTTGTCTCAACGACTTCCAATCGGGTCGCTATTCCTCGCAACATTTCTATCACAGCAGGGTCTACATTCCCACCTACTCCACCATTCCTATTTCCTCTGTGTGCCATCTTCACACTAGTCCTCTACAACTATAGGTTGGATCCATAGTCTGCCACCCTACAACAAAAATTTTAGGACAACACAATCTCTGAAACTAAAGCTCGCTCTACTACCACTTGATGCAGACACTGGCTAGAAGGGACCTCAAAGAGACTAGTCCAGACTGGTCAGCAAGAGTAAACACAATAGAAACATAAGGACATGATGGAGGCAATGCAGAATAGATTGAATTATATAATGAAAACTTATTACAACCAACCAGTAACAACTAGGTTACAGTAACCGGCTCACATGCCTGCTAAAACATGCTCAAAATACAAAACAGGTCACAACCGGGGACCTCAAACTTAAGATTTTTGCTTCTAGGTTTTTTCTAACTCCTTAGATACATTCTAATGCTCTATTACAATGATTTATACAATCCAAGGGGATTTGATTGGCCCAAAAGGGATCAAAACCTGAAGAACAAGACCTGACGTGTAAAAACCAACAAGGTCGGCCTCTGACAAAGAAAATCCTTTAGAAAATCTAAAAAATGAAGTGAAAATCAAAGGGAAGGTCAGCCACATGCCAAGGAACAATGAAATCAACGCACAGGGCTCTACAAGCTATGAAAAGGATCCAGTAGATCACCAATGCAAATAGGTCCAGGCAACTCGTAACAAAAAACTATCTCAGAAACCGATAGTGATAACTTGTCAAAAAATGATCCAAATGCTTCATGGTTTGGGAATAAGGAAGATGATCAAGTCTTCAAGCAAAATCTAGCTCCACAGGTTCTGGTGAGCCAAATCTAGGAAACACAGAAAGAAATGTTGAAACAGTAAACAAAAAGCAAAATAGAAAGAAAATATTTTTGGTTGATGCAAGATTGCCATGAACCGGGGATGCTCCTACGTCAATTTCATTGGTAGATATAACCATTCACATTCTCAAATTGCTTATCAAGTGCCTAATTATGATATTCAAAGAATTTTTATTATTCAGAGATAAAGGTTTGCAATGGTATTGTTCTATGTCTCCTTATTCTATTACATCATTTCCACAATTGGCTAATGCTTTCATTGAATAATTTTAAAATAATATCAATCCTAAAATTACTTTGATTGATTTGATTCATTGTAAGCAAGGATTTAAAGAAAAAGTGATTGATTTCATTGGTAGATATAAACATTTGCATTCTCAAATTGCTTATCAAGTACCTAATTATGATGTTCAAAGAATTTTTATTGCTAATTTACAAAAAAAACATTAGAGATAAACTTCTATTTTTTGTGTTTACTTACTTTATGCAATTGTGTGCGGTGCTTCATAATTATCAACTTCAAGTAATTCAATTTGAATCATCTCCTTCAACACTCAAGTGGTAGCCACAACATCAAGTGTGGCCCCATTATCCAGATACTTTAAAAAATAATTTACTCCTCTTTCTAAGTCTTTGCATAGTACAATGTTGAGGTTGATAAATGCTAATGTGTTGAAACTTCCTCCCATCAAGTCAATTGATACTTCTAAACCATTGCAATCCTATCATAACCCCAAAGCCTTTTGTCAATATCACTGTCAATTTGGCCATGATACTAAGAAATGTTATACATTAAGGAAAAAGATTTAAGACTGCATTGATAACAAATATCATATTAGCGGCTTGTGTGAATAACAAGGGAAACAAGTTCGTAGCTTCTCCAGATCAAAACCTCCAAATCTTCACCTTTCCTTTGCCTTCTCACTCTACTAATATTGTTGAGTCTAAGCCTCTTGCCTTTTCTCCCAATAAACTTGGTATGGAGTCTAATAATGTTGTGAATCTTGTGGATAAAACAATACCTCCTAAAGATCTATGCACTACTTTTGATCCTAGGGAGACTATTATTGCACCTGATGGCCCATTGTATATCACTATGAAGATCAAAGAAAACTCTAATGAGGAGTGCTCATTGATCCAGTGTGTATGGTGAATGTGATTACTAAAGAATATATTTATACTTTACATTCATACATCATTGGTTCTATTACTCTCCCTATTGAGATTGGTACTAGGTGCTTAAATGTGACTTTTTCTATCATTCATACATCATATCAGTTGTGTATGAAGTTGGGACATCCTTGGCTCTCTTCCATGAAAGTTATTCCTTATAAAGTTCATAAATATTTGAAATTCCCTCATAATGACACTATCATAACAATTAAACAAAGTCTTTACCAACCCACAATGAAGTGTGGTAATTTCACCCTTGATTACTCATGGACTCAACAACTTGAACCTCTTAAGCCTTGAAGTGACATCCATTTCTTATCTTATCAGAACTGGAAAAATGAGATGATCATTTCCTTGAGTAAGCTTAGAGATCCTCTAATTATTGATATGCCTCCACAAATGGACCTTGTATTCTTCCTAATCCTATTCCTCCCATATATGCCTCAATCCTCCCTCCTACAAATTACAAAGGAAAGTGTGTGGCATCTGCTATGTCTCAACCTAGTAGGGCCTCTCATTCCTCCTTTAAAGGAAGACAAGAAGCTTATGTCCATCGACCCTCAACCTTCACAAGTCTTGACTAAAACTAAAAGGAACCATTGTGGGAGAGAATGCCAACTAAAACGTTGTGCTAAGGCTTCAAAAAAATTTCTTCCCAAACCAAATTTCCCCCTCGAAGACACCAAATGTTGGCTTGATCCCATTTGTCTAGCCTTCACCTAACCCTAGGGAGGAAGTTCAACCTAAATCACCAAGATTAAAATTCCTTAAGGAAAATGATGGTTCATGCTCTTTTTGTGTTAGAGATCCTATTTTTAATAATCTAGATGATGATATGGATGATGATGTTGTTCATGCTAACAATGTCTATTCTAATGAGTTTGATGATATGTATGAGTTTATTGATGTTAATCATGACTTATCTTCACATTTTTCAAAAGCATTAACCCTAGCTCCTAGTGACAAACAAAGTGACTCATCATTAGACCACGGTCCTTGTTTGGAACTTGCAATAGCTCCATCTATCGTGCTCAAAGTTTCTCCTCTTGCTTCTTGTCCACCTTCCCTAATTGATGTTCAACACGATTGGGGGGTGCATGATTTTCTTGATTAGATTCATTTGTGTCATAGATCCTCTCTTGTATGTTTGCTTGTTCATAATGTGCTTTCCAATTATGTGTTGCTTGATATGTTTTTGTGTTAAGTTAGGTTCTTTTTGGATGAGACTTGTTTTTTTGTTGGTACAAGGTAATAAAGAGGCTGAATTTATTGTGGCGTCATTCTATTTTTATCTCCATTCTTCTATATGTCATCTCTTGTGTTATCTACTTGGGAACGATGCAATCAAGTGAGATGTCTTTTGGTCTCTTCCATGTTGACATAAAAAGAAACATGTTCCCTTCTTCCATTGTGCTTGTAGTTCCACTACCTTTGGGGGATGAAGTCAATTCAATACAAATATCTTTGATGTACATTATTTATCATAAGAGCATATTGATCCCATAGTTAGTGGATCCCTTATGTGCTTTATATGTTTTGTGACCATTATCCTTTGACTTTTTTTCTTGGGGGCATCTCATTGTGGTAAAATTCTTGTCTTTTGGATGTATGCAACCTTAAAACAATTGCTCCTGATAAGGCATAAGCAATCACTTTAACATGGGGGCATACACTCTGCTCAATGTTACACTTTTTGCACACACTATGACATATTTTTATACTCGAGTTGTTTTGCAAGCTGAGCCTTTTGTTTTGTAATTTGGTATTTTTCTTTTTCATGACTCATCATAAGAAAGTCTTACTAAGCTAGTGAAGTCATGTGTTCTTTCTCCTTCTCCTTTCTTATAATGTCCCTTTTATCTTAGTGTGTAGTGAGATCTTAAAGTTCCTAGGGGCTTAGTGTGTCTTATGTCTTTGATATCTTCATATAAGTCTTTCAATGCAACCTTGTACTTTACCGTGAGTATGCTCAATCTCATACTCCCACTAACATGGACACTAAATGTAGCATCCTAAATTGTACTTGCCTACAATTGTGTCCACACCTAAGCCTCATTTTTATGTTTCGTCTTCCAAGGCCTAATTGCAATATTGATTCTACTCACACCACTTACCTATCCTGTAATTTCATCAATTTTTCAATTTTACCCCATTTTTGGAAACTTGATTTCTAAGACTAGGACATACCATTCCCTAGTCCCAAATTAGGCCCAAGGCATACCACACCCTAGGCCTCTTAATTGGGCCCCAAATTGTACCCCTTAATGGTCATCATAAATGAGCAATAATTGATCTTATTTCGACCTATTGTGGAAATCCAATTTAATTTTTGATGGTCAAGTATAAGAGGAGGTCTACCCCTCTCATTTCTAACCTAACAAATTGAAATCAAGATCTATACTCTAGCAAAATCAAGTGAGCAAGCAATCATACATTCATCAAGCATTTGAGCATAAGTGAAGTCAAGTTCAAGCATTGAAGATGGCATTCATGATCAATGTTTTATTAAGACATCCTACATAAACCCTAATTGATTTGTATGGAAACAAACAAAACTTCATCAAGGTAAACATTGTGTTTTTTAGCATTACATTTCAGATTCAATCTTTCCCTCAAAAGGAAAGTGCTTTATTTTAGTCTTTCATTACATTTGTCAATTCAATTTCATGGTTACTTCCAAAACTGAGGTTTGACCTAAGGCAAACCCCTATTCCCAACATATTTCTCTTTCTTTCAATGTGCAAGAAACAAGTGTGGAGTCGTACTAGATAAATGTGGTAGAGTCAACAGTGATGAACAGGTTTAGCTTTCATCAGCAGAAAATTTAGAGGATTGGGGCTGATCTATGCTCCTTGGTCCCAAAAAATCAAGTCGAGATTCTAGGAACAGGTCTGACACGTCTTATTTTCCCTAGATCCAAGTTTGTGGTTCAGTGGGATATTTGTAGCTTACTGTTTATGTCAGATTGCTTCAATATTACATTGTTTTGCCCTAATTTTCATAATCAATCCAATTCAACTTAAGAAAGAGGACTAATAATATCAATTCAGTTGATTCCAATCAAAATATTTGTCTCTTCCCCACATTATTATGCTTAGATCTATTACGTTCAAACCTCTTTCAATGTTGTGGTGTTAATTGAGCTAGTTAGTGGTTTGATTACCTTAAACCCTCATCCTCAATTTTCACCAAATTATAGATATTATGGTGATGGTCATGAGCATGCTTTAAATTGTTGTTATATCTCTCTTATTGCTCCTAAGAAATGAATTTATGTTACAAAGATGTCTTGGTCTCTGCATATTGTTGAAAGAATAAGAATGTGGGAAGTTGTACTTATGACTATTTGGGAGTGATCCAAATTTCTCTACAATTGAAAATATGGATGTGTGATTTGGAAATTATCTTGTAAGTGCTCTAAATGATGTATATTTCTTTCTTGAGGATACTAGTGTTGCCATAGATAGTTTTGGTAACCACTGTAACGCTCCGCATTTCTCTATATTTATGTGTTTCCTTCGATAGTTTGTTGGGTATGCTTATGTTTTATGTGCAATCTCTCAGTTCAAGCTTCAACTACAAAAGTGTACCACATGTATGATTATTAACATTCTATCTTAAGAATATGTTTTTTGGCTTACCAGGAACAAAGAGTTTTGTATTTGTTTGCCTATGCTAGCTTAATTTGGCATGACATTTTGAAAGAGTGTATGGGAATGTTTTTAAATGTTCTTAGAAAGTCTCTACGTGGTCCACACATTAGATTTTGATCTCTATAGGGTAAAATATTGTCTAATTTTGATATCCTAGCAGATTTATCATTGTTTGGCCAATAAGGCTTGATTTCTCATGTGCACCATGTATCTACAAGTTTGTGTTGGCTTTATAGGATGTAGCAAGATTGTTTTGGGATGAGATAAGTCTTGATGTGAACCATAATGTTTAATTTCTCCTGATAGATGTATTTTTGGCCCAACTTGTAAAGGGATACACATTTCATCTAGGCATTGCCTCATTGTCAACTTAGAGTGATTTGTGCCAATGCTTGGATGGATTTGCCTACTTGGGAATGAGTGCTAAAGTTATTTTTTATCCTATTTTCCTTATGAATGGGACCACAATGAGTTTATTTTCTCCATAGAGGTGTTTCAGGCTGACCTAATGTATGTGTCATGTTTCTCATCAGTAACTAACTTGGAAGAGGATTATTAAAGGTTGCAAAGCATATATATTGAAGATAATTTTTGGTAGAGACATATGTTAATGTGAACATTCAAGGTGGATTAAATGGCATGTTGGAGACAATGAGCCAAAGGATATAACATTCATAGAAGTGATTTCAATCTATTGGAGGCAAGAAGCAAAAGTTAGTTGAAGTGGTGGCAATGTGTTCGAGGCAATAAGCCAAAGGCAATCATAACTAAAGTTGTTTCTTCATTGTATGTTGCTTTGAGGTAGTGAACCTCTTCTGCAAGTGTTTATAAATCTGATGGACTTTAGGTTGTTGTAGCTTCCTTGAATTGTAGACTTAAAACAATGTTGTAAATCTATTTTATTATTGCGCAATTAGATTTGGAAAATAGCTCCAAGCATCTATTCTCATCATCATTTTTCCCCTGTCAGTTTTTCCACGCATATCTAGTGTTATCTTGTGTACTTGTCTTTATTGTTTTATCCTTCATTAGTGTTGATGAATTTAAAGATTTAAATTAATAGTTGGAAGAGAAAAAAAAATTAAGGGATAATAATTCACCCCCCTCTTAGTATCTGATGTGTTTAACAATTGGTAGTAGAGCCAAGTTTCTTTGAAGAAAATTAAACTGCCTAAGGAAGGTTTGTGATGCCTCAAGATGTATCTCACAAGGTGCGTAGTTTTGATCAAACATAATACTTTTTGGAGAGTAATAATGGAAGGTTATCTAACCTATCATCAAGGGTCTAGTATTTGGCACTCAATCAAACATGATAATAGTGCTCCTGCTACTCCTCCAATTGATTTAGTTGAGAATAGATTGTATGAGAAAAATGCCAAGGCAAAGAATGTTATTTTGAGTGGGCTAGATGATTCTAAAATTTCTGAAAGTGATGAACTATGGTTCTGCTAAGGATGTCTAGGAAAAGCTTAGCAGCATTTATGAAGGAGGTAATAAAGTGAATCAAGTCGAGATGCAAAAATTCAAGAGAAAATTTCAGACCCTGATAATGACAAGGGATGAAGATATTGCTAGCTAGTTATATGCTCCAGGTGGATGAAGCAGTTAATGACATTAGAGGTCTTGGTGGAGAAGTGAAAGAAGGTGAGATTATGAAAAATGTATTGATGTCTCTCCCTAAATCCTCTGGTCATAAGGTCTTTGTTATTGAGGAATCTAAAGATTTGGATAATAATTTAGTGGATCAATTATATAGTGCTCTCATTGATTTTGAAATGAGAGAGTTTGATAAAGATACCCCAAATAAATAGCTTTCAAAGTCAATAAGATGGTAGAGGATGATCAGATTAATGAACTTGATGAGAAGGAAGCAAACTTTGTGAGAAGACTGAAGAAGAGCGCAAACAAGTACAAAGGTGAGTTACATTTCAAATACTTTAATTGTGGCAAGATTGGTCATTTTGCTTCAAAATGTCCTTTCAGAGAATAAGGAGATAGCAACAAAAGAGAAAAGTTTGAAACAAGTATTTATTCCACAGAAAGCAACTATTCTTCAAAAGATGAGGACCATGATGATTCAAATGATGAAACTCTTCATGGCCTTTAAAGTTAGTAACAATCATGTTGATGTTGAAAAATGTAAGAAGTCTATAATCCTATACACTTTCAAGGGCAGTGGAAAATCAATGGTTGTGTGTATTGCTTTCCATGCAAAAGAAGAAAATGCATGGGTGATTGACAGTAGTTTCTCCAATCACCTGATTGATGATAGGAAGAAGTTCATCAACCTCAAGAAGTAGAATCATGGGTCAATAAAATTTGGAGATGAAATCTCTACACAAATTTGTGAAAATGATACAATAACTATTGATGAATAGAATGTTGAACACACAAATACATTGAGAAGTGGGGGTTGAATTAGTGTATGCGTTAACAATACTCAAAACACTTTTTAATTCTCACAAGTAATTAACCATATAATTTATATGAGTGAGAAGATCAATAACACAACACACAACACCAGGGTATACATGGAAAATCCAAGATGGGAAAAACCACGATGACAAAATGCTACTTGGAGCTACTGTCCAAATCTAGCCTCAAAAATGTATCAATTGGTTACAATTAATTTGAATGTGCCAACCTTTAGGAGACACCAATCCCCCAAATTTTATGAACACCAATCCAAAGAAGCACCAACCCCTACAATAGCTTACTTCAAAATTTGGGACACCAATCCCTTTACAATCACTTGATTTGAAGGCACCAACCTTTAGGAGACACCAATCCCCGACACTAACATAAAAGACTATAATATTGATGTAATATAAGAAAAATGAATAGATATGAACCTATGTAGTTCCGCTCTGCCTCTTCAAAAGTTTGGTTCACACCCTTTTAGATCTGCTACTTTCCCTTCTCTATTGCTCAAATTGATAAAACAATATATGCTCTAGCTCCGTTCTTCCTCTTTACAACTTCTCAATCTTTCTTCTCATTACAACATTAATTATCAGCTGTGTTGATTTACATCCTATTTGTATGCTTTGTAATCACCTCCATTGGGTCAGCCAAGACTTAGCTCATCACAGATCAAACAAAATGTAGTTTGTATCAATATCATACAACATGATTTGTACAACTTTCTATGTTGCATTAGGATTGTTCATTCAGTTGGTTTGCACTTTGTTTTAATCATCTTAGAATGGAGAATCTACCCCATTTTGTAACTGTCCAATAGTATTCAGTAAATAGTTGTCTAAGTCAACTTGTGCAAGTTCCCAGAATGCCCAGTTATTTGCACCAAAACAAGTTCCTTCTAGACCTTTAAATCTGGATCGTTGATTCTCATAATTTGAACAAAAATATTTGGTCATTGTTGCCACTGTGGGAGTTCCACGTGCCACATCATATTACTGCCAACACAATCTCCTTGGGTCTTTATCTCTGTCACATTGTCAAGGACACATGGCAATAGGCTGCAATATCGTGACATGACATCAATATACATCATCAAAACCTATGAACCAACGCTTTCTTCACTTCTTTGGACATGTGGCGGTTGATCACTTCATCACAAGCTTTTCCCTATGACATCACTTCTCCATGCGACATTGTGCTCTCTTATATCCATCTCTGTGGACCCCAACACAACACATGGTAGTCTCTCACCACATTCTGGGCTAACACTCCATTGTTACCTGTAAACAACAAGGATGAGACTCAACTATTTTTGCGATAGTTTACAGTTGATCACAACATCATACCCTCCTCTGGTGGTCAACCTAAACCATTGCAATTATGCCCCTGGCAGTTCATCATAGCATCGCAACCTTAGTCGGTAGTATGCCCTAACCATTGTGATCTTGCACCTAACACTTTTTAACACCTCTACGTGTGCTCCAAGCAAAGGGAGAAAATCATGTGTCTCATTGCACACTTAATCAATACTCATTGGTCTATATAGATACTCAATATCGATGTTGTACTACCAATGTGGGATAAATAGTCAAAACCATTACACGCATAGTCTGTTTCTTCTGCGCACAATATGTCTACTCTGCTCGAAGGACTCAAAGATATCTCTTCGTGTTGACCCATCTCAGTACTAATCCCTTCCATCAGTACATATTTTTTTGACATCACGTTTGTCTTCTATTTCCAAATGCAACCTCCATGATTTCTTCAACTTTCTCTTAGATTGTTCGACATAACACGAACACAGGTCTCATACACATCCACTCTATCAACTTAGACTGAATCATCTCTATCAAGATGCACTTCATCTTTGTGACACTCATATTTTTCATCAACAAGACAATATGTTGACATCAATGATAATCAAATGCCAACAAAGAGTAAGATAGAGGATGTTTGCTATGTCGTGGTAGCTCTGTACAAGTCAATATGTATCAAATCCTAAGGTCTTGTAGAGAAGCAATCCTTGCTCTTAAAACTTGTCCTTGTCTATTTTCCCATTAGACTTTGCTTACACAAGATGATAGTAGGCTTGATAATCTTTCAGATGTTTCTACTCAGTGTCAGTGAAATGTGCAGCAAAGGATATAATATCACATTTCATGACAAAGGTGAAATCAGAAATGTAGACTCTAAAAGATGAGTTGCAAAAGGATGTAGGAGTAAATATAATGTTTATCACCTAAAAGATGCCAATGGGAGGTGTCTATTGACTCAACCTAGTGATAACTAGTTGTGGCACAAGATAATGGGGCACATCGGCTTTGACAACCTTGTGAAGATAAGCTCTACATGCAATAAGAGACATTTGAAAGATTATCAAGCCTACTAACTGTAAAGCGGAAAATCGCGGTCGAACCCTAGTTGGTCTCCCCTCTTCTAACTCCGAGGAGAGAGAAGGGAGGTTCGCTAGGATTCGATGGGTTTTCACTTAGGGGGAAGACTTTACATTCAAAAGAGGGGTTGAAACTCATAAGATCCAATCCCACACAATGTAAGATTGGATGCTAAATGAATTTCAAGGGTTAGGAAAGCAAGGCTACCCTCTTTTGTAAAGAATGTTGATAGAAGAATTAAGCTAAGCATGCATAGAAAGTGATAAAGATTCGCTTATAAACTGAGTTTAGGTTATAGGATGAAGCTGCGGACCTGGAATTAGCAGTAGAATGTCGATACGGCGCTGTCCTGCAAATTTGAGAAAAAGTTGTCGGGACGATGGCGCCCGGCGCCACGGTCCTCTGAAAAATCCGCGAAACGAAGGGGGATCTGTTCGTCTCTGCACAAGGATTCCAGATCTTCAATCTCAGCCGCGTACCTGCAACCTACGCACAAAAAAGCGAAGATGATTGGGGGGTTAGGGATTAGGGGTTTGCCTTTAGGTCAAACCCCGGTTTTGGAATTAACCAAGAAATGAGCAAGTGCTGTAAATGTAAATGACTGTAATGTAAAACAAGTACTAATACCTTGTTCTAAGGATGTTTGTATCCTTATGTGCAAAGGTTTAGATGTTGTAGTATGTAGCATGTAATAAGTGATCTCCTCTTCAATGGTTGAATCCTTGACTTGAATGCAACACTTAGCCTTGAATGGAGACTTGGAATGATCAATTGCTTGAATGCTTGAATGCTTGAGTATAGTTTCCACGCTTTTCACATATGTCCTTCTCATTATTCTTCTTACCAAATGAGAGGGAAAAATGTAGTTTATATACTTGTCAATTAGGGCTGATAGACTGATTTTCCCGACCTTAGGCCGACCAGGGAAGTATATTTCCAAATTGCAATCAAAAAGACCCGATATCACTTAGGAAACCGGGCCCAAAATAGGACCCAGGGACCAGGGCACTGGGCGCCCTGGTCCTGAGGGACCAGTGCGCTGGGCGCTCTGGTCCCACCTCCGGGACAGCGGGGTGCAAGGAGGTTCAGGCCAATGGTGCTTGAAAAATGCAGTTTTCAGTGTCGTGAGCAAGTTTTGGGGTCTCCATTCAGGTTGCGCGTTGCGTCGCCATCGTGAAGACCGAAATGCAGTCAAAATTGCAAGTGTCGCAATTTTAGGATGCTACATTTAGCCCCCACTTTAGCGGGAGTATGTATGCACATACTTCCGATAAAGTACAAGGAAACAACGTTGAAAGACTTTCACCACGTCAAGGAGGCAAGATACACCAAGCCCCCAGTGGACTAAGGATCTTACGACTTCGATTGACAAAGTAAAAGGGAAGATCACGAGGGAGAACCATGACTGTCAGTAGTAAGGTTCCCTCACTATGAGTCATGCAAAAGAAATACCAAAAATCTTCAAGACAAAGCTAAGTTTGCCAAGAAATTTTCAAGTATCTTTGAAAGGATAGACAGGGTGTATGCCCCCCTACGTTAAAGCGATCGCACACGCCTCAACGGGGGTGATTGTTTTAACGTAGTGATACACATAAGAAATGAGAAAGGAAAAAGGAGCACGTTATCGCAAAGATTTAGCCCCCAAGTGTGAGATAAACCCAAGGATAATAGACACAAAACACAAAGCACGAGGTGACTTCGCTTTCCTCGGGGTCAGTATGTTGTATGATAAGTCATGTATATATCATATGTATGTATGCATAATTGTTCTTCATTCCCCAATCAAGGAAGGTCACCTAGAAGAAGGGAACACATGTGTCTTTTGAGTCAACATGAGAGAGACCAAAGAGATCTCAATGCTTTGCATCGTCCTCAAGTAGACAACACTAAGGACAACAAATAGAAGAATGAGAATAACATATAGAAGAAGTAACAAAAGGGAGGGGGAGAGAATCTGCTATGCTAATGTAACTAGTCTAGCACGTCATCTACCCCCCGATCTTGCTGATCAATGTTTCGGGAAGGCAGGGAACACGCTAGAGGAGGAACATCCAACACAGCAGATGGAGCTATCACAAGATCCAAACAAGGGCTATGTTCATGTTCCAAGCCACATTGTTCTTGTCTAGGAGCTAGGATAAGTGCTTTAGAAAATTTATTAGATAAATGGTTATCAACATCAACAAGTTCATATTCGCTATCAGAAGCAAGAGGAGTAACATTTTCATCATGCATAACATTTTCATCTATATCATCATCAAGATTTATAAAAATAGGATCTTTAACTCGCACAGGATCAAGACCATCATGCATCTTATGTTTAGGAGATTTAGGCTCAATATCCGGCTGAGGAGAAAATGGAATAATGCTTGTTGAAGGTGTTTTTGGAGATTGTGAAGTTTGAGAAGCAGCTGCTTGAGCCCTAAGACGACGCTTTCGTCGGCGTTCCCGTGCAGAACGATTACATCTAGTCTTAGTAGGAAGTGTAGAAGATAGAGGAGGAGGAATGTTCTCATCCTTATCACTTGGATGTTTAGGTTGTGGTCTCTTAGGCTGGATAATAGGAGAAGAAGAAGGTCTCTTCTCTCTATAAAAGGCAGGAGGAGGAACTGCTCCATATAAAGGAGGAATTCTTGGTTTAGGAAGAAGACCAAGTCCATCATGACAAGGAGGTATAGGTCTACTTTTAGAAGATTTATTAGGCATAGACATAGTCACATCCATGGGGACGGGTTGGGAATCTTCTTGAGGAAAGACATTAGTTTTGTCTTTCAAAGGAAGAATTTCCTTCTCAAGAATGATAGGAATGTCAAGCTTAGGTGTTCTAGGTTCACTTAGAGATAGGATCATATCTGTTTTCCACTTTTGATAAGATTTAAAAAGATGATCACTTCGCGGAGGAAGAGATTGGAATTGTTTGGGCCAAAAGTAATCAATAGGAACACTAGAGGTTCTTTCAGCTGGTTTAAAGAGACTATGATTGACAGTAACAACTTCACCATTATGGGGAAATTTCAAACACTTATGAATAGGAGAAGCAATAGCTTTCATGGAAGATAGCCAAGGATAGCCAAGCTTCACACGAAATTGTTCGGAAGATGGAATAATAGCAAAGTTCACATCAAGAGATTTATTATGAACCTCAATAGGCAATGTAATAGAACCAATTGCAGGAGAAGAAAATGCATCAAATAATTTCACAATCACATATGTTTTGTCATAGATCACTTGATTCAATTGCAAAGTAAAAAGAAATTCTTCAGTAATAACATTAACCATGCACGAAGGATCAATAAGCACTCCACGGCAAGGTGTATTTTTGACTTTTGCAACTACGTATAAAGGACCATCAGGTGCTCTAATGGTTTCACTGGAATCAAATGTGATGGAAGGTTCTTTAGGGATTTCTTGCTGCTCTACAAAGTTAATCACATTCGGAGTCATAGACACAAGACCATCAGATGAGAAAGAGGAATCATTAGCCTCAATCGCATTAGAGGTATGAGAGGTATGAGAATGTAATGGATCAGTAAAAATCTGAAGATTTTGGTTAGGAGGAGCTATAGATGTGTTGCCTTTATCATTCACTCCAGAAACAGAAATAGTATTATTATCAATCAAATCTTGAATTTTACCCTTTAAAGAAAAACATTTTTCAGTATCATGCCCAGGCTGACGATGAAAGTGACAAAAAGATTTGTGATCAAAATAAGGTGAAGTAATCTTTGCAGGATCAACTTGTCGTATAGGAGGAAGAGTAAGCACATTTTGTCCCAATAACTTATTCATAATACCATGCAATGATTCATTCAAAGGAGTATACTTTCTTTCTTTCCTGAAAAATTTAGAAATAGGAGGCACACCTGATGCTGCATTCACATTGTTGTTGATGATGTTTTCATTGAATTTGATGGAATCTCTGTTCGGTTTAAACTTCCCAAATGGTTGTTGACTACTATCACCCTTATCACTCGGAGCCATAGGATGTGATTGTTCCATTTGACTCACAGTCAGTTGATAATTGTGAAGAGTGGCACACAACTGTTGGAAAGAAGTAAACTCAGAAAACAGAAGTTTGTCTCGAATATCTTTTTGCAAATTAGAAATAAAGATTCTTTGAATATCATTATCAGGCACTGGAAAAGAAATTTGAGCATACAAATGCTTATATATACCAATGAAATCAGTCACTTTTTCTTTAACGCCTTGTTTACAATGCATTAAATCAATCAAAGTAACTTTAGGACTTATATTGTTTTGAAATTGTTGAATGAAAGCATTTGCAAGTTGTTCGAAAGAAGTAATAGAATAAGAAGGCAATGAGCAATACCATTGTAGGGCTTTGTCTCTTAATGTTCTGGTGAATAGTTTTGCAAGCAACCTTTGGTCATAAGCAAAATCAGTACATATTGTTTGAAAAGTCTTAACATGTGTTAGAGGATCTCCTTTACCATTATAAAGCTCCAAATGCGGGATTTCAACATGTTTAGGAGGAATAGCTCGAACAATATCAAGAGAAAGTGGGCTCACAACATCAAATGTGGGCACACTAAACTTAGATTGATTCATAGAGGCAATTTGTTGCTGTAAAGAAGAGACAGTTTGTGCAAGATTATTAATGGTAGCTTCAGTCGAAGAGTTCATATTAGGTGTGTTAGATTGAGATGGAGGTGTGATGTTATTGAAAGAAGGTAAAGAGTAAGGTGGTGGGACCCTATGATAGTCAACCATAGGGGATGATTGGATAGGAGGAACACTACAAGGAGGAATGGAATGGTTAAATGAATTGCCCCCTTGCGTCATGTTCATTTGTGAAGATGTAATAGGAACACTCATTGAAGGAATGAATGAAGAAGTCGAATTGAATGAAGGAATAGGGTTAATTGAAGAAGGAGGATTGCCCCCATGACTAGTGATCACAGGAGGAATGTCTTGTATAGAAGTAGCCATTATGTTTGATGTAAAGGTAGGTATACTAGCAATAGGAGTGGTCAAAGGAATAGAATGATTGACTTGTGTAGGAGGCTGTGTATAACCTAAAGATTCAGCACAACTCTTCATAGGCATCACGTTCGAATTCACAATGTGTGAAATACCACGCAAAACATCAATTCCATTCTTATCACTTTGAAGCATGCGTTTTAGACCCTCAATTAAAGGAAGAGCTTGACTATTGGGATACTCATGAGACATCCATTGGTGAAAATCGTCAAATTGGTTATCCAATTTGGAAAGTTGTTCAACAGAAACTTCATGGGGAGCTTCTTCATCATTCGGAGGATTAGAGGAATTACCCATGTCCTCGTTAAAAAGGCTACTCAAATTAGGTTCCATCTCCTCAGTAGTTAAACCTCGGAAGGACTTAATTCTACGGCTTCGTCTAACGGGAATAGTGTAAGTAGGGCTTGTTGTTGTAAAACTCATGCACTAGAAAGAGAGAGAAGATTTTGAATTTAGAGGTAGCAATTTTCAGTAAAAACAGCCAATCTTCCAGATTTAAGCTGTTAAATGCAATCATGACAGTCTCCTGAAATTTCAGAAAAAATGTTCAGGACCGTGGCGCTCGGAGTGCAACACGGTCCTTGCAACTTTTTTCGAAATTTGCAAGGATGAAAGGTATGATGATTTTAGAGCTAATCTGAAAAAATTGAGGGATTTTACGATCTGTAGATAGGCCAAATTAAAGTTGCAATCTCAAAATTGAACCCTATCAAGATTGTCGAAAAATGCAAAATTTGAATTTTGAAAAAGAGAGGGAAACTGAAATTTTGAATTTTATGATTTTAGAGGGAATGTCAAGAGCAATGCAAATTTTGAAATTTAAAAATTGCTTCAATTTCACGCAAAATTCAATTTTGAAAGCGGAAATCAAAGTTGTTGTAATTAAGCACTTAATTTCAAAAGTCACAAAATGCAAGAATTTGAATAAAGCACTGAAATTTTGAATGAATGCAAACACAATTTTCAGATTTAGGACAGTAAGAACACAATTTTGACACAAAATTTCAATTTCAACAATTTTTGAATGATTAGGAGCCTTAAACCAAGCAATCACAAGACCAACTTTGACTGTAATTTTGAAAGTGTTATAACTGACAAAATCAGCCAAAATTCTGGATTTTAGCAAGAAAATACAGCAAGATCTCGCTCCCGAAATTTTGGAAAAAATGTCGGGGACGATGGCGCTCGGAGTGCAACACGGTCCTCGCAACTTTTTTCCAAATTTTCAGGGATGAAAGATATTGTGATTTTATTACAGAATCCAAAGTTACAGCTGATTTGGAGATGTTTTGATCGATCAAATTGTCAAACAAAGGTTGAATTAAGAGGGTTTCAAAAATTAGGGTTTTGACATTTAACCACTTAATTTTCAAAATTAAAGTACAGATATGAATTGATAATTTATAATAGAAAAGCAGATCTGAAGCAAGCATTAATAATTAAACATTTCGCAAGTTCAATGTTCAAAAAAAGAAAATTTAGGGTTTTTATGCAATCACCTCTAAAATTTTGCAAAAGATCAAACATGGAAATGTAATCAAGGAATCAATTTTCAGATCTAATCATGAATAATCAGAAGGATGTTCACGTCGGGTTCACCAAAATGTAAAGCAGAAAATCGCGGTCGAACCCTAGTTGGTCTCCCCTCTTCTAACTCCGAGGAGAGAGAAGGGAGGTTCGCTAGGATTCGATGGGTTTTCACTTAGGGGGAAGACTTTACATTCAAAAGAGGGGTTGAAACTCATAAGATCCAATCCCACACAATGTAAGATTGGATGCTAAATGAATTTCAAGGGTTAGGAAAGCAAGGCTACCCTCTTTTGTAAAGAATGTTGATAGAAGAATTAAGCTAAGCATGCATAGAAAGTGATAAAGATTCGCTTATAAACTGAGTTTAGGTTATAGGATGAAGCTGCGGACCTGGAATTAGCAGTAGAATGTCGATACGACGCTGTCCTGCAAATTTGAGAAAAAGTTGTCGGGACGATGGCGCCCGGCGCCACGGTCCTCCGAAAAATCCGCGAAACGAAGGGGGATCTGTTCGTCTCTGCACAAGGATTCCAGATCTTCAATCTCAGCCGCGTACCTGCAACCTACGCACAGAAAAGTGAAGACGATTGGGGGGTTAGGGATTAGGGGTTTGCCTTTAGGTCAAACCCTGGTTTTGGAATTAACCAAGAAATGAGCAAGTGCTGTAAATGTAAAACAAGTACTAATACCTTGTTCTAAGGATGTTTGTATCCTTATGTGCAAAGGTTTAGATGTTGTAGTATGTAGCATGTAATAAGTGATCTCCTCTTCAATGGTTGAATCCTTGACTTGAATGCAACACTTAGCCTTGAATGGAGACTTGGAATGATCAATTGCTTGAATGCTTGAATGTTTGAGTATAGTTTCCACGCTTTTCACATATGTCCTTCTCATTATTCTTCTTACCAAATGAGAGAGAAAAATGTAGTTTATATACTTGTCAATTAGGGCTGATAGACTGATTTTCCCGACCTTAGGCCGACCAGGGAAGTATATTTCCAAATTGCAATCAAAAAGACCCGATATCACTTAGGAAACCGGGCCCAAAATAGGACCCAGGGACCAGGGCGCTGGGCGCCATGGTCCTGGAGGACCAGGGCGTTGGGCGCCCTGGTCCTGAGGGACCAGGGCGCTGGGCGCTCTGGTCCCACCTCCGGGACAGCGGGGTGCAAGGAGGTTCAGGCCAATGGTGCTTGAAAAATGCAGTTTTCAGTGTCGTGAGCAAGTTTTGGGGTCTCCATTCAGGTTGCGTGTTGCGTCGCCATCGTGAAGACCGAAATGCAGTCGAAATTGCAAGTGTCGCAATTTTAGGACGCTACACTAACATCTTGTGTAAGCAAAGTCTAATGGGAAAATAGACAAGGACAAGTTTTAAGAGAAAGGATTGCTTCTCTACAAGACCTTAGGATTTCATACATATTGACTTGTGTGGAGCTACCATGACATAGAGTCTCCAAGGTGAAAGGCATTTTATATTTCTCATTAATGATTACTCGACGATGACATGGGTTACATTTTTTGAAAGAAAAACACAAGCTTTTAGAAAGTTTAAGATTTTGAAATCTATGGCTGAGAATGAAATAAATGATAAAATAAAATGTCTACAATTTGATATAAGAGATGAATTTACTATAAATGAGTTTGAGAAGTTTGTGAAGATCATGAAATTAGGAGACATGTGTATGCTCCTAGAATCCCTTGATAGAATGGGGTAGTGGAAAGGAAGAATAGAACTGTTCAAGAAATAGCTAGGACAATATTGAAGGAAGCCAATCTAACTAATATGTATTGGAAAGAGGCATTTCATATCATTATCTATGTTATTAACAAAGGACAACTAAGGCTAAAAAACACTAGGAGCCCTTATGAACTATGGAATGGAAGACCTACTACTATCAAGTACATCAAAAATTTTGGTAGAAGATGTTACATCAAGAGAGATGAAGACTTGGGAAAGTTTGATTTGACGTACGATAAAAAGATATTTCTTGGTTATTCAACCAAAAGCAAGGCTTATAGATGCTACAACAAAAGGTTGAGGAGGATAGTTGAAATCACAAAAGTTAAATGAATGAATTAAATAAATAATAATATTTATTTAATTAATAGAAGAATTAGGATAAAATAATTAAATAAATAAAATATTCATTTAATTGAAGACAATTTTATGTGTCTACATTTTGTCCCTCTTTGAGACAATGCAGTATGTCGCGTTGTTTCAAAGAACAATTGATCAACTGATACATGCCCCAAGGATATCCTGGTACAGAAGATGATTGATATGATATCCAGTTTCATTGTTAAGGAAGATGATTGATATGATATTCCCCCTCGAGAGATTTATCAAACAAATTCTGATAAGATTGCTCTCTCAAAAGATCACAAGAAAAATATTTGATGATTGATACTGCACAAATGAATAAGCTAAGATGCATATTTGATGAAAATACACAATTGATAAGCATAACTGAACAATTGATGTAAATGATTAGTATAGCTAGATTGATAAGTTGATTAAGATGATTAAGTGAATATTATAGATTGATTTATTGATTAAGATTGATGCTAGTGTAGGAGAGCTTGACACAATGATTGATTGATTGATTAGGGAGAAATGGGATCACATGCTAAGAAGCAAGTTCATTGATTTGATATTTGGGTTAAGAGACATGTATCAGTTGCATAAAACAATCTCAAAGAGATAAAGGATAAAGATTGAAAATGATGAAAAGGAGTTGAAGGCGATGAAGGAAATGGATGATGCGAAAGGGATATGAAGGTGATGAAAATTCTTGTTCTTTTTAAGTGCTTATATCATCATTGATCTTATTATGGCAAAAGTATGAACTCATTTGGATATGGATTAGATCCACCTAAATCAACATACCAATTGCATGTAGGAAGAGAAACAATAATGACAAAGTAAAAGATCATAGACCTTTTTACTTACAACCGGGTTACAAACATTTTACAAAGACGCCAAAGCCAACACCTACAAATAATCCTATTTTGGATTAACTTGTAGCATCAAGATAAGAGTTGGACACTCTCAAGAATGTTCAATAAGACATTATCTCACAAATTTTCTATTGAGGATATACGTCCCTATCCCTTCAATCCAAGTATTCCAATGCCACCTTTTCCTAGTTATTGGGAAATACAAAAACTTGATAAATATAGAGGAAAAGGGGATCGTAAGGATCACATAAGAGAATTTTGCACTACTACTTTGGAATTTGTCATTGATGAAACATACCTTATTATATTCCCTTGTAGTCTTGGAGGAGGAGTTATGGAATGGTTTTCACGACTACCCCCACCTATCAAGTCTTTTCATGAATTGGCTAGAAAATTTATTTCGCATTATACTTATAACTGTAACTGAAGGGACCGTGATGGACCTCTTTAACACCAAACAAAAACAAGGAGAATTCTTTGTCTCATGTTTACAAAGATGGAGACACTTGACCAAAAGAGCACCTTACAACATTCCTGACAAACAACTAGTTGATCTCTTTTGTCAAATTTTGAACAAGAAAATTAGAAAAGAACTTCACCTTAAATATTTAGACTCCTCTAATAAGAAAGGGGATTTCGAATTGAACAAACCATTACTGATGATGGCACTATCAAGATAAATAATTATAGAGATCACAAGACAAGCTTGAATTCAAACAACAAGACACCCATCTAGGCTAAAAATGAGAATGTGGTTAATGATGGACTTGTTGATGTGAAAATTGCTAAAGCCTCACCACTCATTTATAACCTTAAAGGTTCATCTTTAGACAAGGGGAAAGAAAAGGAAAGATATTTTTTAAATGAAACTTTAAACCATTAGGACAATCACTTGAATCAGCATTGGAGAACTTATTGAAAGTGATCTTATAACACAACCGAAAATAAGAGAGTATAATCCACAAGTCAAACCCCCATGGTGGAATCACGATAACTTTTGTGAGTGTCATAGACACAAGGGACACAAAAGAAACAAATCTAATAGTTGCAATCAGCTCTAAAATGTGATACAAGACCTTATTGATGAGGGAAAAATTGCAATCAATGGACACACCCCTTCTGGTAACTCTAACCATGAGATGTTAAAAAATCACTTCCCTAAGTGTGAAAAGGACAAAGGAAAAGCCATTAAATCTGGTGATGGCATAAATTATACCCATGCTCAATATGACTATCATAAATTACATCAGTGGGGTAGATAATTATGTAGAAACTTTCATTATAAAAGGCAAAGAACCTGAATGCATTATCACCACACACAGAGACATAGTTACCCTTCAAGGTACTAATTCTAAACCTGCTATGTCAACTTCAAGATATAACCTTATTGAACATTTAGGGAAGACTCCTGCACAAATTTCTATACTTGAGCTTCTGCTCTTATCTCCTGATCATAAAACTATCCCTGACAAAGCACTTGATAATGCTACCATACCTATTGACCTATATGTAGATCAATTCCAAGCTATGGTGGGACATATAGCCTCCCCTCACACTCTCACTTTCACATAAAATGATGATTCATCTATGCAACAACCTCACAATGTGATTTTACATATTGAAGTTTTCATACATAAAATTAAGATCAAGAGAGTTTTGATAGATGGAGGAGTAGATCTCAGTATTTATACTTTGAAAGTAATCACATAATTAGGGTTCTCTGAGAATGCAGTGAATTCAAAAAGGAATATTACCATAAAAGCTTATGATGAAGAAGAACGTTCATCTAAAGGATCAGTTACATTGCCAATTAGGGTTGGACGTGTGGTGAAGGATGTGGTTTGCTAAGTTCTTGATCTCCCATTGACGTGCAATATCCTTCTTGGAAGACCATGGATACATGCAATGCAATTCGTTCCCTCTACATACCATGAATGTATAAAATTCTTGCACAATTAGGGAAGACGCCCACACAAATTTCTATACTTGAGCTTTTACACTTATCTCCTGAGCATAAAGCTATCCTTAACAAAGCACTTGCTAATGCTATCATTCCTACTGACCTGCATGTAGATCAATTCCAAGCTATGGTGGGACACATAGCCTCCCCTCACTCTCTCACTTTCACAAAAAATAATGATTCATCCATGCAACAACCTCATAATGCACCTTTATATATTGAAGTTTTTATAAATAAAATTAAGATCAAGTGAGTTTTGATAGATGAAGAAGAATGTCTCAATATTTGTACTTTGAAAGTAATCACAGAATTAGGGTTCTCTAATAATGTAGTGGATCTAAAAAGGAAAATTACCATCAAAGATTATGATGAAGAGGAACATTCATCTCAAGGATCAATTACATTGCCAATCGAAGTTGTTCCTTTGGTGAAAGATTTGGTTTGCCGAGTCCTTGATCTCCATTTGACTTACAATATCCTCCTTGGAAGACCATGGATACATGCAATGCAACCCATTCCCTCTATGTACCATTAATATATACAATTCCTACACAATAGTGTTGAAATAACTATAGTAACAGATCAAATCCCTTTATGTATTGTAACAATCTGAATCCTAAGATTGAATCCACAATTTCAAGTAACCATGAAACACCCCCTCTCAAGCATATGTTGATCCTAAATCTTTGAAACCATCCACTTCTAAATCTAATGATATATTGAGGTCAAAATACAAGTAAAAGATCAAGGGGTGGAAGAGCATTCCATGACTCATGCACTTTGCATTGGAAAGTTACCATTGCCTCCCTGGACTTATAGCAAACCACACATGACAGATCCACATCAGATACCATCACCATGGTTTGTAAACTAGCTATTTTTTACAAAATGGGGAGCACTCTATAAGGAAATGGAAGAAGAATTAATGGGTTGGTTGTATAAAGATGAGAACATGGAAAAAGGATAAACTAAGAAACCAGATGTTAAGATACCGGTTGAACAATAGGGAAAATGACTAGACATAATGAAAAGTTTTTGATATGATGGTCGCTGTCCTCTCGGTCTACAAAATCAAGGTATACTTGAACCAATACAACCTAATGGTGGTGTAGAGTTCCTGGCTTAGGCTATGACATGTAGAATGATAAGACATTAAGTACTAAGTGCAACTCAAGTGAGGCAAGGGAGTCCTCTAGCGCAACATAGGTTGAAGAGGAGGGTACCATCAATGACATTGACAATTTTGTTGACATTTATGAGTATGAAGGGGTATTTAACCTTAAACCAGTTCATAACCTTAAGTCTAATATTGATCCTTTACCCCTTGTCCATCCTCAACTCATTGATTGGGATCAACAAGAACCACCAGAATTAGACACCTTTCAAAATGATGAAGCAATTAAAATTCCTGGAGCACGAAGTGATATACCTCTTGGGGACAATAGAGCTAGTTTCTCTATAGAACTTAATAGTGCGACTTACTTTAAAGAGGGTGCCAAGCCTTTCAATTAAAAATTATGGAAAATATTAATAGGTCTTTTAGTGAAGACCGCTCTACAACACTATTAGACTCAAAAATAAAATAAAAAATAAAGGACGTATCCAAAGGTGAAAACCTCTCTGAGGCACCCAAGGATGGATGGCTTGACACACTTCCCCAACCATCTTATCATTAAAAATCATCCATATTGATTGAGAAAATAGTGGCAGCAAATCTGGGCGCAGAAGAGAAACCAAAAATCATACATCTAGTTGAATCATTAACACATGAAAGAGTGGCATTTAAACATTTTTTTAAGGAAAGACATGTTAACTTCGTTTGGTCCCATGCAAATATGTTGAGGCTTGATCCTAATTTAGCCATGCATCACTTGTCAAATCCACTGAGGGCAAAACCCTGTCAAGCAAAAGTTGAGAAAATACCCCTGTAAGTTGTGTTATTGGTAAAGGCAAAATTACAAAAGTTGCTAGATGTGGGATTCGTACGGACAGTTGACTATGTAGAGTGGATTTCAAATATAGTGCCAATTTCAAAACCTAATGGGAGTGTTCGTGTTTGCACAGATTTTAGGGACTTAAACAAAGCTTGTCATAAAGATGACATCCCACTTCCAAGTGTTGACATAATAGTGGATTAAACATTAGGACATGCGATGTTGTCCTTCATGGATGGTTTCTCGGGTTACAATCAAATCAAAATTGCTCCTAAGAATCGATCAAGACAGCATTCACTTGTCCTTGGGGAACTTTCTATTGGAATGCCATGCAAATAAATGTCAACCCTTTCAGCACTTGTTACATAAGAATGTTCCATTTAGATGGGACGACAAGTGTGAGCAATCTTTTCAAAAGATCAAAGAATACTTGATGTCACCAGCAATGTTGGTACCTCCTACAGATGATAAGCCCTTACTCCTTTGTATATCAATGACTACAACAGCATTGGAGGCACTTTTAGCACAACATGATTTTGAAGGAAAAGAATGTGCTATTTATTATATTAATCATTCTCTACTAGGATATGAGCTCAACTACACTCCTACTGAAAGATTGTGTCTTGAAAAAAGCTCATTACAAACATTGATCCTCTTAAAGACCTTCTAAATAAAGCAACTCTTATACGATGATTGGCTAAATGGGTTATTATTCTTAGTGAGTTCTACATCGAATATGTGGAAAGAAAAGCAAACAAAATCATGACCCATTTACCCAATAGTCTTGTAAGAGTTGCTTTATTCAGAAGGAACTTAAGAGGATCAATCTTTGCAATGAGCTTTATCTGATGTGTAAGCATGTAATGTTGCAACTTTTGCAAGGCAAAAACTACCACAAGACAGGCTCTTTCAATAGGAGTGTAGTTGAGCTCATATACTACTAGAGTATGAATGATACAATCAATAACACGTTATTTTCCTTCAAAATCATGTTGTACCAAAAGTGCCCCCAATGTTGTGGCAGTCATTGATATATAAAGGATTAAGAGCTTATCATTTGTAGGAGCTACTAATGTTGGTGGTGACATCAAGTATTTTTTAACTATTGAAAAGCTTGCTCACACTCATCATCCCATCTGAATGGAACATTCTTATGTAACAAGTGTTAAAAGGGTTGATATTTATCTGCAAGTTATGCTATAAAATAGCGGATATATTGTAGTTTTCCTTTCAATGATCTTAGCTAACTGATATTCTTTGGTGGAGGCATTTCAAGTATGGCTTCAACTTTGGTTGGGTCATCTTCAATTCCCTTAGTTGACACAATGTATCCAAGGAGCTCCCTGAAGGTTACCCCAAAGACACATTTCTTTGGATTCAATCACACCTTATATTGCTATAATCATGTGAAGATCTTATCCAATATTTCCAAATGTCCATCTTTAGTGTAAGATTTCCCAAGAAAATCATCTATATATTCTTCCAAAAATGTATGCATCATGTCATGAAAGATAGTGGTCATTGCACATTGATAGGTAGCACCAACATTCTTCAATCTGAAGGGCATGACATTCCAACACAAAGTTCCCAAAGGACAAGTGAATGTTGTCTTGATCTGATCCTCGGGAGAAATTTTGATTTGATTGTAACGTAAGAAACCATCCATGAGGGATAACATCTCATTCCCTACTGTTAAATTCAATATTTTATCAATATTTGGAAGTGGGAAGTCATCTTTAGGACAAGCTTTATTGGTCCCTAAAAACTATGCAAACACAAACACTCCCATCGAGTTTTGAAACTGGCACTACATTTGAAATCCACTCTCCATAGTCAATTGGCCTTATAAATCCCACATCTAGCAACTTTTACAATTCTACCTTTACCAATAAAGAAACTTGCGGGTACATTTTTCTTAATTTTTGCTTGATAGGTTTTTCCCCCGGTGCCAAAGATAAGTTATGCATGACTAAATCAAGATCAAGCCCCAACATATCTGCATAGGACCAAGCGAAGTCAACCTGTTTGAAATCCACTCTCCATAGTCAACTGGCCTTATAAATCCCACATCTAGCAACTTTTACAATTCTACCTTTACCAATAACGCAACTTGCGGGTACATTTTTCTTAATTTTTGCTTGATAGGTTTTTCCCCCGGTGCCAAAGACAAGTTATGCATGACTAAATCAAGATCAAGCCCCAACATATCTACATAGGACCAAGCAAAGTCAACTTGTCTTTCCTTGAAAAACTATATAAATGTCACTCTTTCTTCAGGTGTTAATGATTTAGCTAGATGTAAGATTTTTGGTTTCTCTTCTATGCCCAAATTTGTTGCCACTATTTTATCAACCAAATGGATGATTCTTCATGATAAGATGGTCGAGGATGTGTTTCAAGCCTTCCATCCTTAGGCGCCTCATAGAGGTTTTCACCTCCAAATACATCCTTTATTTTTACTTTATCTAAGTTTCATAGTGTCATGGAGTGATTTTCATTAAAAGACCTATTAATATTTTTCATAACTTTGCAACTAAAAGGCTTGGCACCCTCTCCTAAGTAAGTCACATCATAAAGTTCTATAGTGAAACTAGCTCTATGGTCCCCAAGAGACATATCACTTCGTGTTCCAAGAAATTTTACGATTGCTTCATCATTTTGAAAGGTTCCTAGTTGTTGTGATTATGGTTGATCCCGATCAATAAGCTAAGGATGGACAAGAGGTAAAGGATCAATATTGGGCTCAAGGTTATGAATTGGTACTCATAAATATCAATGAAGTCGTCAATGTCATCGATGGTACCCTCCTCTTCAATCTATGTTGCATTAGAGGACTCCCTTGCCTCACTTGAGTTGCACTTAGTACTTAAGGTCTTATCATTCTACATGTCATAGCCTAATCCAAGAAGTCTACATCCACCATTAGGTTGTACTGGTTCAAGTATACATTGCTTTTGTAGACCGAGAGGACTGTGACCAGCATATCCATACCTTTTCATTATCGCTAGTCCTTTTCCATATTGTTTAATCAGTATTTTAACGTCTGGTTTTTCAATTTGTCCTCTTTCAATGTTCTCATCTTTATACAACTAGCCTAGGAGATCTTCTTCAATTTCCTCAAAGAGTACTCCCAATTTTGTGAAAACAATTGGTCTATAGGCCGTAGTGATAGTATTCGATGTGGTTCATGTCATGTGTGGTTTTCCATAAGATCAGGGAGACAATGGAAAATTCCTATGCAAAGTGCATGACTCATGGAACACTCTCCCACCCCTTGTTCATTTACTTGTATTTTGAGCTCTGTCTCATTAGATTTAGAAGTGAATGCTTTCAAATATTCAAGATAAACATATGCTTGAGAAGGGGTGGACCATGGCTACTTGTAATTGTGGATTTAGTCTTATGATTTAGATTGGTACAATACATAAAGGGATTAAGATCTCCTGGTATAGTTATTTTAGCACCATTGTGCGGGAATTTTATACACTCATGGTGCATAGAGGGAACGGCTTGCGATGCATGTATCCATGGTCTTCCAAGGAGGATATTGTAAGTTAAAGGGAGATCAAGAACTTGGCAAACCACATCTTTCATGACAGGACCAACCCTACTTTGCAATGTAACTGATCCTTTAGATGAACGTTCCTCTTCATCATAAGATTTTATGGTAATTTTTCTTTTTTAATCTATTGCATTCTTAGAGAACCCTAATTATTGGATTACTTTCAAAGCACAAATATTGAGACTTGCTCCATCTATCAAAACTCTCTTGATCTTAATTTTATGTATGAAAGATTCAATATGTACAAGTGCATTGTGAGGTTGTTGCATGGATGAATCATCAATTTTTGTGATAGTGAGAGCATGAGGGGAGTGTTGGCATTGTATTGTCATTGATGTCAATCGGTAAACAAGCTTGTCAAATATGTTGTTGTTTGGCATAATCGTTGAGTTGTTGTCAACCGGTAAATAGGAACAAAGAGGTGATCAAGCCACTGGCACGGACGATTGGAGAAGATTCAGGTGTTGCAGTTCAGAATATATGTTCATAGCATTGGCATGAGTCTATGATTGAAACTGAATCAAGTTTGGTGAACTAGAGACCACGTTTATAATTGACTAATATGTATTAAGTGAAGAAGAATGAATATCGGTTTGGTATGTAGGTAGGTGTTGTATCAATCGGTAAGCATGAAAGGGACAAGCAAAACATAGGGCATGGCATCAGATCATATTAAGTAAAAAGGCATTGTGTCATAACCGTCCAAATGGAGAAGACTATGGCTTGAAGGTTAACCGGTATGGCAAGGTGAACTGGTAGTTAAACACCGGTTGTGTGTTTGGTCGGTGCCTAATCCTGAACCAACACAATGAATTGAGGTGGATGCCGATGAAAATGACACATAGGATCCAGGTGGCTAATGTGGAGTGGTTGGTGAAGAGTGCGTCGGTGAGGTAGTTTTCAACTAAGTCTGCATTAAATGTCGACTGCGGAAATCACAGATGAGTTGCAAAGGATTGCGGCTCAAAGTTGTTCAAAGGAAGAAGATTTGATTCTTTGACATCATGATCGAAGCAGGATAGTTGATCGACTAGTTGATCTGGAGAAAGGCACTATGAGATCACTTATTGTGATTGACAAAAAGAAGAGCTGGTGTTTGCTAAAAATAGTAAAGGTGTATTGGAAGAATAAATTTGGTGGTGTTGTTTGTTTTTGTTGTAGGTTGTCAATCTTAGAGATGAGGTCCGATTTGATTTGATACGGATTGGGTTGGTGAAGAAAACCCTACGACGCAAGGTTTGATTTTTTGTTTTGGCAGGAAAGCTTGATTATAAATATGCAGATTGAACATCTAAGGTGGGGATGCTAGTGGCCGAAGAAGAGAGTGTTTGAGTGAACAGAGACTTGATCTGATTGAGTGTGATCGAAAAGATTGAAGCAACTGAGTATTTGAACTAGAACCAGCAGGAGAGATTTAACCGGTAAGAGGGATTCAATCAGTAATAAACAGAGTAACTGATGAACTGTCACAGAGTTAACAGTCAAGTGAACTGACAGCATTTGAACCAGTAAGAAGGCATCAAAGAGTGAATGAGTGCAGAGTAAGGATCAGAGGAAGTCGGGAAAGGCATGGGTTGACTGGTAAGGGGTCAAAGAGAGTGAATAGATAATCGGTAGTAAAAGAAGTTGTAAGACAGAGAAGAGTTGAAACCGGCAGAAGAGATTGATTGCAGGAGTTACAAAATTTCATTTGTAACAAGGAGATTTCATTGTATCTAAATTTATCTCATTGTATTTCACTGAGTGGGTGCTCGATGTAGGGGTTGGTCCTCCTTGAGTTGGAGCTCAGTGCAAGGGTTGGTGCTCCTTGAGTTGGTGCTCAAAATAGTGTAGGGGTTGGTGCTCCTTTGGGTAAGTGCCCATAAATTGCTAGGGGTTGGTGCTCCTTGGGTTGGTGCCCTAAACTATTGTAAAATTATTATTCCATTGTGAGGCTAGATTGGAGCAGTAGACTCCAACATCATTTCTCACTGAGGTTTTTCCCACATTAGGTTTTCCTCGTATATCTGGTGTTGTGTGATGCATTCTTTGTGTGTGATTGAATATTAGTGTTTTCATTACTTTACCGTTTGCACACACATAGTTGAAAATTGTTTATAATCGTTGATTCACCCCCCTCTCAGTGATATCTTGTGTTCTAAAGGGAGGCTATATGTCTCACCATAGCTTGGAATTGATCTACATGCAAGTCAATAGGTAGAGTAGCATTAGCAAGTTCTTTATTAAGGATAGCTTTATGCTTAGGAAATAAGCATAGAAGCTCAAGTATAGAGATTTGTGTGGGAGTCTTCCCTAAATGTTCTATAAGGTTATATTGCAAAGTTGCAATAGCGGGTTTATAATTAGTACCTTGAAGGGTAACTATGCCTCTCGTGTGGTGACATTGCATTCAGATTCTTTGCCTTTTATAATGAAAGTATATACATGATTATCTACCTCACTAATGTAATTTATGACAATCATATTGAGCATGGGTATAATTTACACCATCACCAGATTTAATGGCTTTTCCTTTATCATTTTCATGCTTAGGGAAGGGATTTTTTAGCATCTCATGGTTAGAGTTACTAGAATGGGTGTGTCCATCGATTGTAATTTTCCCCTCATCAATAAGGTCTTGTATCACATTTCAGAGTCGATTGCAACTATTAGTTTTGTGTCCCTTGTGTCTATGATACTCACAAAAGTGATCGTCATTCCATCATGGGGGTTTGACTTGTGGATTATACTCTCTTATTTTTGGTAGTGTCGTAAGATCCACTTTCAATAAGTTCTTTCAACATTGATTCAAGTAATTATCTTATCGTTCAAGAAAGGTCTTTTGTTTTTCTTTCCCCTTGTTTGAAGATGAACATTTAAGGTTATAAATGAGTGGTGAGGTTTTAGCAATTTCTACATCAACAACTACATCATTAACCACATTCTTGTTTTTATCCCAAAAGGGTGTCCATTTGTTTAAATTTGAGCTTGTCTTGTGATCTCTATCATTATTTATTTTGATAGTGCCACCGTCAATAAGGGTTTGTTCAATTCTATATCCCATTTCTATTACTTCGTCAAAGGATTCTAAACATTTAAGGCAAAGTTCTTTCCAATTTCCTTGTTCAAATTTTGACTAAAGAGATAAACTAGTTGTTTGTCAAGAATGTTGTATGTTGCTCTTTTGGTCAAGTCTCTTCATCTTTGTAAAAATGAGACAAATTATTCTTCTTGTTTTTTTTTTGGTGTTAAAGAGGTTGGTCATGTTCACAGTTATAGGCATAATGTGAAATAAATTTGTCAGTCAATTCCTGAAAAGAATTGATAGTTGGGGGTAATCATGAAAACCATTCCATGGCTCCTCCTTCAAGACTACGAGGGAATTATCTCATAAGGTATGTTTCATCAATGGCAAATTCCAAAGTAATGGTGCAAAATTCTCTCAAGTGATCTTTAGGATCCCTTTTTCCCCTATATTTATCAACTTTTGGCATATCCCAATGACTAGGAAAATTTGGCATTGGAAAACTTGGATTGAAAGGATAGGGACATATATCCTCAATAGAAAACTTGTGACATGAGGTCGTATTGTTGTTCAGAGTGTCCAACTCTTGTATTAATGTTCTAATTTCATCCAAAATAGGATCAGTTGTAGGTGTTGGCTTTGGTGTCTTTGTAGAACGTTTGTAACCTGGTTGTAAGTAAAAAGGTCTATGATCTTTTACTTTGTCATCATTATTTGTCTTAGTATTATTAGACACACTAGATTCAGGAGCTTTATCATTTACTGTGAGTAATGATATGTCAAAATCAGAAGATATTTTGATTCCTTCATCAGCAAGGACTTTGAAATAATGTTGTGGATTACATTTGATAATTTGTTTAATTAATGTAGTGAATCTATGATCATGAAGTGCTTCCTCTACATGTTCCTAGGTAACTTCTTCATCATCAGCTTCTTTTTTTATTCCTTATCCCTAACATAAATGTGTTCATCATCAACGTTTCTCTCCCAAGGCTTTTCTCCTTGTTCCATTTCTCTTCTTTATTGTTCTCTTGTCTTAACGGGCATATGTGATTGTTTTGATATTTGACCTAGGAGTAGTGATATGACAATGTATGAGACTCAAGATTAGGATGCAATGCAAATTTTAGAATGTGGAAACAATTATATGATATGATATGATATGGTTGTGACTCTAAAAGAGGTTTAGAGACAAAAAATTAGTTTGATATAATAAAAATAAATCTGCAATAGTCTCAAGGCAACTCTAGGTATGAAAAATAATTGTGTATGCAAGGCTTTACTTGTGCTATGATAGATAGACACAGGGACAAATGATCAAGAGAGGATATGCTAAAGTAGGAGATGATAAAATCCAAGCAATTTACCCTACTCAAACATGTTGGTGTGTTTCCTAACTCGAGGATGATGAACCTCGAGGGACAAAGGGGATCAATAATTGATGTCTAATTCAATACCTAAGGAGAGTAACATAAGTGCAAGCTAAGGTTTTGTTTAAGCAATGATGAATATGCAAGGACTGAATGGAATGATCTAAATATGCAAGGATTCAAGATTGAAACCTAAAAGATCAAAACTAAAGAATGATGCCTGAAGAGACTTGGAATAACTATGTTTTGAGTTCTTTGTTTCAAAGGCCCGGGTTTAGTGTTTAGTGATAGTTTTGCTTATTTTTGTAATTTTGATCAAGTTTTGCTTTGGTGCAAGTTGTAGTGCCTCTCCTCGACCTGTCTTTTGTGTCATTCAAATAGACCTATCTAGGTTTCTATTTGATGAT